>NW_003852396.1:20347122-20387502 GCF_000181295.1 Otolemur garnettii
GGCCTGGGTGAACATTTTATGAGGAGGACACCCCAGGCAATTGAAGCAACATCAAAAATACACTATTGGGACCTGATCAAACTAAAGAGCTTCGGCACAGCCAAGAACACAATAAGCAAGGCAAGCAGACAGCACTCAGAATAGGAGAAGATTTTTTCAGGTTATGTCTCTGACAAAGGTTTAATAACCAGAATCCATAGAGAACTTAAACGTATCAGTAAGAAGAAAATGAGTGATCCCTTCTCAGGGTGGGCAAGGGACTTGAAGAGAAATTTCTCTGAAGAAGATTGGCACACGGCCTACAGATTTATGAAAAAATGCTCACCATCCTTAATCATCAGAGAAATGCAAATCAAAACTACTTTGAGATATCACCTAACTCCAGGGAGATTAGCCCATATCACAATATCCCAAAACTAGAGATGCTGGGGTGGATGTGGAGAAAAGGGAACACTCCTACACTGCTGGTGGGAATGTAAACTAATACGTTGCTTTTGGAAAGACATCTGGAGAACACTTAGAGAAGTAAAAATAGACCTGCCATTTGACCCTGTAATTCCTTTATTAGGTATATTCCCAGACATTACAACAAAGATATTTGTATCAGAATGTTTATTGCAGCCCAAGTCATAATTGCCAGGTCAAGAAAGAAGCCCAAGTGCCCATCGATCCACGAATGGATCAACAAACTGTGGTATACGTACACCATGGAATACTATGCAGCCATAAAAAAAGATGGAGACTTTATGTCCTTCATGTTCATATGGATGGAGATGGAAAATGTTCTTCTTAGCAAAGTATCACAGGAATGGAAGAAAAAGTATCCAATGTACACACCTCTATTATGAAATTAATTTAAACCTTGTATATGAAAGCTATAACCTAATAACAACCTAAGGATACGGGGTAGGTGGAGGGAGGGGGGGTAAGGGTGGAGGGAGGGGTATTTGAGGGTTCACTTCTGTGGTTTATCTTACAAGCGTACAAGTGAAATCTTTCTATGAGTAGAATGTGAATGTTTTAACACAATAACTAAGAAAATGACATGAAAGCTATGTTAACCGGTTTGATGGAAGTGTTTTGGATTGTGTGTGAAAACACCACACTGTATCCCAGAAGTGCATTAATGTACACAATTACCATTCAATAAAAAAAAGGAAAAGAGAAAAAGAAGGGTGGGAAGAGCAAAGCAAATTTATAGTAAGTATAAAGAGGGAAATAAAAAAGGGAAAAGCAGAAATCAATGAAGTACGCAATAGACAGACCAAATCAATGTCAAATCTCTGCATTTGCCTTTCACCATTAGGATTTAACCATGTCATTGTGCTCACACTAGATTCTAGGAAGAGAAGCTTCCCAGACTCACAGAATATGTGAGTAAAGGACAGCTTAGAAGGGCAGAAATTATGAATAGATACATTCATTTAGAGAACATCTATTTGAGTCATTTTCTGGTACAAATTCCAAAAGCACATTTTTTATTTTGAAATTTATAGTCTTTTTTTTTTTTTTTCTGAGACAGGGTTTTGCTCAGTAGTCCACACTGGCATGCAGTTGTGTAATCATAGCTCACCGCAACCCCCAACTTCTAGGTTCAACCTCCTGAGTATCTGGGACTACAGGCATGTGCTGTCATCCCCAGATAATTAATTATCTTTATAATTTGTAGAGATGGCCTTTCTTGCCCAGGCTGGTCTTGACCTCCTAACCTCAAGCAATCCTTCCACCTTGGCCTCCCAAAGTGCTAGGATTACAGATATGAGCCATTGTGCCTGGCCCTGAAATCACAAGTTTTCAGTCTCTAGTGCATTGTTTGGTACATAGACATAACTACTTCATGAATGGCTAGATAATAAGAATAAATAAAGCTGTTTCCCCCAAATGCTCTGATCTGCTATGTCATCCTGGGTAAAAACAACAGGTATACATGGGAAGATATACATGGGAAGAAGAGTGTGTGAGTGTTAGAGTGTGTATGTGTGAGTGTGTATGAGAGAGAGAGAGAGAGAGAGAGAGAGAGACCTTAGCTGAGCCTGGATTTCAAACTTTGATCTTCTGTTCTACCTCAATATTCTTTGCCTTAATAGCCGTTGATATAATTTAACAGCAGGTGTGACATTTCTATTATTACCAAGAAATGTTAAGTGGGAAGATATTCTGGGAAATGGACTTTCCATAGGTAATCAAAATTGCATGAGTTCAAGATGTCCAAGTTGCTAATTATAAAAAAGAATATAATTTGATTCAAACTGTAGTATGATTCAGACAGCAATATCTTCCTACTTTTTACACTAATGTATTTTCCATGGAACAGTCTTTTGTAACAATTTTCATTATCACATTTTACTTTCTAGAGAGCCAGTCACCACAAAATGATAGGTTTTCATTTTCATCAAGGAAGGACTTTGATTGTAAGAGGACATTTGTTATGTTGTATAAGTTGGGGACAGTGAAGGAATGAAAACAAAATAATGTGATTACAGGCTTGTACAAAGTTTTGCTTCATTGTGGTAAGAACACTTATATGGTATCTACCCTCTTCATGAGTTATAGGGATGATGTTGTACAGTATATCTCTAGAACGAATTCACCTTGCATAATTGAGACTTTATGCCTGTTGACTAGCAGCTCTCTATTTCTTCTTCTCTTTGTGACATTAGTTTTGGCAATGATCTAATGAGTATATACCAAAAGCTCAGGCAACCAGTGCAAAAATGGACAAGTGAGGCTATGTCAAACTAAAAAGCTTCTGCATGTGCACAATACAAGGGTACATGTCAAAACTATTAAGCGTAGAGTACAAATGTCTTAACACAACAAATAAGTGAGCGGGGTGAAGGTTAATTTTACCAGTTTGATGTAAGCATTCCAAATTGTATATCAAATCAGCACATTGTGCCCCATAAATGCATTAATGTACACTTTTATGATTTAATTATAAAATAAAAAGCTTTTGCATGGAAAAGGAAATAATCAACAGAGTGAAAAGGCCTCCTAAAAAATGAGAGAAAAAATATGTATTTTTTTTTAGAGGCAGAGTCTCACTTTATTGCCCTTGGTAGAGTGCCATGGCATCACAGTTCACAGCAATCTCCAGCTCTTGGGCTTAGGTGATTCTCTTGCCTTAGCTTCCTGAGTAGCTGGGATTACAGGTGTCCACCACAATGCCTGGCTATTTTTGTTGTTGTTGTTGTTGTTGTTGCAGTTTGGCCGGGGCTCGGTTTGAACCCACCACCCTCAGCATATGGGGCCAGGGCCTTATCCACTGAGCCACAGGCGCCGCCCTGTATTTTTTTATAAGTAAAATTTATTAAATACAAAATACATGGAAAGATTTTTGTTGGACACTTTTCATACATTATTTCATATTTTCACATTATTTCACAAATGTTTTCTCGTAGGCTATAAGGTAGAAATTATTTCCTCTATTTTAAAGATGAGGAAATAGCTCACAAGAAGTAGTTTATTTTAGGCTACACAGCTAGTAAGTAGATTTAAGTAGAGGATTGCCTGACCCCCCAAACTGAGTTTTTGCCGACTCACTTGATACTAAACATGTGCAGGTGGTGGAGCACTGAGCCAGGTGCCCTGTGGTTACAGGAGAGGACAGTGAGAATAGAAATGGCAGCTGTGAGGGCCACTGAGTGTCTGTATAACTGACTCAAGTCCCATCCTTAGCACTTAGTGGCTGTGTTACTTTAAAAGCCTTCTGAACCATGGTTTCCTTGTTTTTAAACTGAAGCCCATGACTGTATATATCTTCTAGGATTCTCACGAATTTATCACACATGTTTCCTGCTGGAGCTGTCATGAATTACCACTTATTAGTGGCTTAAAACAACACAGATTGGTTGTCTTACAATTCTGAACCTAGGTAGGGGAAAATATTTGGAGATGATACATCAGATAAAGAGTTAATTTCCTGGGAAGCAACTCTGGCTCAGTGGGTAGGGCACTGGCCCCATATACTAAGGGTGGAGGGTTCAAACCTGGCCCTGGGCAAACTGCCAAACCCATCCCCCTCTAAACTCCAGGAATTGGAGGTTGCTGTGAGCTGTGTGATGCCAAGGCACTCTACCCAGAGGAATAAAAAAAAAAAAAAAAAGTTAATTTCCAAAATGTATAAAGAATGGCAATTCAGTGGGGGGAATAAAAAAAAAACTTAAACTAAAAACCAAGTTTAAAAATGGGCCAAAGACAAGAATAGACATTTTTCCAATGAAGATATACAAATGGCCAACAGTATATGGAGAGATTCAATCTCACCAGTCATCAGAGAAGTGCAAATAGAAACACAGTGAAATATAACCTCATACCTGTTAGGGTGCTTGTTACTACAAAAAAAAAAAAAAGAAAGAAAGAAAGAAAAAAGAAAGAAAGAAAGGTTAAAAAATGTTTGAAAACATGGAGACATTGAAATACTTACCCACTGTTGATGGAAAAGCAAAATAGTGCATCTGCCAAAGACAATAGTACAGAGTTTACTTAAAAAATTAAAAATAGAGCTGCCACATGTTTCTGGGGTTTTTATAAAGTAAGCTTTTTATTTTGAGGTCAGTATAGATTTATGAACAGTTGTATGACGTAACACAGATACTGCCCATTTACATTCTACCTCCCTGTCCCCAGTTTGACATCTTATCAAATGATCCTAATACCATTAGCTGGATATAGTCAATAAACAATTTCATCACCATAAGGATTCTGTATGTTGATTTTTAATATTACACACCTCTCCTTCTCCCTCAAATACTGGTTACCACTGGTCATCACTTTGTAACTTTGTCATCTCAGGACTAAATGAATGGAGTCATACAATACATAATCTTTGGGGATTTGCTTTTTTCACTCAGCATAATTCACAGCAGATTTATCCAGATGAGTAGAATCTTCATTGCTGAGTAGTATTCCTGGATGTTGTTTACAGTTTTTGGCTAGTATGAATAAAGATGTTATAAACACTTATGTACAAGTTTTGCATGAAAATAAGCCTTAATTGCTATCAGATGATTGCCAAGGAGTACAATTTCTGGAATGTTGGTTGGTACATGTTTGATTTTTTAAGTCTGCCAAACTGCTGTTGAGTCTAGCCTACTAGTGGAGAGTAGCTTTATGTATTCACCAGCATAGTCTAAGTAATCCAGTTTCTCTGCGTCCTTGCCAGCATTTGCTGTTGTCACCATTTTTTGTTGTAGCTCTTCTGTACTTGCTTAATAGCTTCTCATTATGGTTTTAATTTGCGCTTCCCTAATGCCTAATAGTGTTGAAATCTTTCATGGGCTTATTTGACATTTGTAGGTTCTTTTAGTTGAAATTTTATGTTGCGTAGATTTCTATTACTCCATGCCAGGGAAAACTATGTTCCTCAGCCCATTTAACACCTGGCTATATATAGCAGAAAACACAATAATAGACTTTTGTTTGAAAAATTTTTATTGCTGAATCTGGAAATTTCCTGGATACTCCTTATTCATCATCCAGGGGAATATCAATTGTTAAGTGTTTGCCTATATCTCCCAAAACCTGAAAAGAGTAGACAAAATGTAATTCCTGTTACTTGGATGCCTATGGTAGGCAGAATAAGGCCCCTCTTCCACAGATGTCTACATCCCACTCTCTGAAACCTATGAATATATTATTTTACATGGGTAGGGAAGGCTACTGTGGTGTTCCCAGTGTAATCATATGCATGGTTTAAAGTCAAAGAGGAAGGCAGAAAAGCTGATTAGAGGCAGAGAGAGATTTGAAGATTCTGTATTGCTGGATGGGCAAAGGAGCCTAAAAATAAAAGAATGTTGGCAGTCTTTACAAAATGGAAAAAAGAAAAGAAATGGATTCTCCCCTTGGACCTCCAGAGTGAATTTAGCATTGCTAACACCTTGATTTTAGCTCAGTGAGCCCCAATGTAGGCTACTTACCTCCACAACCATGTGTGTTGTTTTAAGTCACTAAGTTTGTAGTCATTTGTTACAGCAACGAAAGAAAATTAACTCAATGCTGAGTTATCATTTACATAAACTAGTTCAATAATTTTTATTTCCATTGATTTCCAGATCACTTTATCTGTCCATGTCTCTGTCTACTCTCTGCCTTTTGTTACTGCTAGATCTCCATGTATATCATGAGTGAGGTTCTCAGAAAATATAGCACATGGGTGTATGGATACATGAAGATCTTCCTTTCATGTTATTTTAATTCAACATATATTTATTGGCTATACATTTTGTACCTACCATTGCAGTTTCTGGGTGCTGAAGTTAGAATGCTGAATAAGACATTTTATAAAGGGAGATAAATACAGATAACATTGTAATATAGAGTGGCAAAGCAATATGAGTAAAACCATGAAGAAATTGTTGTGTATATAGTATAAGAGATGTTTTTTTTCTGTTCATAAAATACCAATTGTACAAAGTTTTAATGGAAGTAACATATGAGATAAATTCTGAAGGAATGATTGAGTGACTTCCATGCAGTAGCAGGGGATTCTGGATAGAAGGAAGAGCATTAGCAAAGCCACAAAGATGTGAAATTACAAGCATCGTCAAGAAAGGGCTAGTTGTTCAATGTGATATGTAGGTATGTGTGTATAAGGGAGAAAGATGGTAGGAAAGAGGTTTGTAAGTTTGAATGCCATTCTGCATAATTTGGATTTTACCCTAAAGTTAGTATCCAGGAAATAATTTGCAACATTAACAGTGACATGGACAGAGTGTTATTTTAGAAAGATAACATTACCAACCATGTGGAGAGCAGGACTTTGGTGTAAGCTGAAAGGTTCTCACTGGATAAAAGACTTAAACTTAAGACATGAAACTATAAAAATACTAGAGGAGATTGCAGGGATAACACTTGAAGAAATCAGCCTGGGAAAATATTTTATGAGGAGGACCCCCCGGGCAATTGAAGCAACACCAAAAATACATTACTGGGGTCTGATCAACCTAAAAAGCTTCTGCATAGCTAGGAGCACAGTAAGTAAAGCAAATAGACAACCTTCAGAATAGGAGAGGGTATTTGCAGGTTATGCTTCCAACAAAGGTTTGATAACTAGAATTCACAGAGAACTCAAACTAATTAATAAGAAAAGAACAAATAACCCCATTTCTATGTAGGCAAGAGACTTGAACAGAAACTTCTCTGAAGAAGACAGGTGCATGGCATACAGACACATGAAAAAATGCTCATCATCTTTAATCATCAGAGAAATGCAAATCAAAACCACTTTGAGATATCATCTAACTCCAGTAAGATTAGCCCACATCACAAAATCCCAAAACTACAGGTGTTGGTGTGGATGCAGAGCAAAGGGAACACTTCTGGTGGAAATGCAAGCTAATATAACCTTTTCAGAAAGAAGTTTGGAGAATACTAAAGGAACTAAAAGTAGACCTGCTGTTTGATCTTGCTATTCCTCTACTGGGTATATACCCAGATGGTCAAATATCATTTTACAACAAAGATATTTGCACCAGAATTTTTATTGCAGCCCAATTCATAATAGCCAAGACATGAAAATAGCCCAAGTGCCCATCAACCTGTGAATGGATTACCAAATTGTTGTATATGTACACCATGGAATACTATGCAGCCATAAAAAGACGGAAACCTCACATCTTTTATGTTTACCTAGATGGAGCTGGGACATATTCTTCTTAGTAAAATATCTCAAGAACGGGGGAAAAAAGTATCCCATGTACTCAATACTACTATGAAATCAGTATATAATCATCTACACAGTTAAAATATAACTGTAGTTCAGAAAGTAGAAGGGAAGAGGAGAGAGACGGGAGGGGAGGGAGGAGGTGGGAGGAGGAAGGGGATGGGGGGACCTTACATAATGTGCATAATGCAATGGTACATTTAAAAACTATTAAGAAAAAAGAATAATTGTCTTATCACAACAAACAAGTAAGCAAGGTGATGGATGTGTTAATCAGTTTGATGTAAGCATTTCACATTGTGTATCAAATCAGTATACTGAACCCCATTAATGCATCAATATATACAGCTGTCATCATAGTAACCAATGTGATAAGGGCTGAATAAGAGCAAAGGCAAGATTAAGATAGTTTTGCAAAACCTTTTAGCTATAAAGTTGGTAGTTGAATTGATGGCTGATTGAATTGGGTGTGTGAGGTGTGAAGGAAATAAAGATGTGAGAATGTTCTGAGATGGGGTGGCTGGGGAGCTGTAAGTGCTGTGAAAGAATAACACATATGATTGGGCAACTCCAAAGTGCTATAATCATTACATGCCTTATCTCATTGACTCTTTGCAGTAATTTTATTCTTCATAGCATTTTATAGACACATTATTAGAGGTACAGAGAGGCTATTTATGTTTCTCAAATTCATTTTCAGTGACATCATTGAGCTTACATTTTAGGCAATGTCCAAATCCATATTCTTTACACTATATGTCATGATGCCTCCTGCTTTTTTTTATTCCTTTCCTAAATTTATTTTAATACCTGATTATTATGGGGGTACACAGCTTTTGGTTACATAGCTTGCTTTTGTATGGTTAACGTCAGAATTATAGTAATATATCCATTGGGTGAGAGTTTACCCATCTTCTTCTCCTCCTCTTCCCTACTTGAATTTTATTGAGTTTTGCTTCCAAATGAGCACATAGGTGTTGATCAACTAGTTCCAATCTAATATTGGGTACATGTGTGTTTGTTTTTCCATTGTTATGATACTTCACTTAGGAGAATGATTTCCAGTTCCATCTAGTTTGTTACAAAAGATAATAGATCTCCACCTTTTATGGCTGAATAATATTCCGCAGTGTATGTGTGTGTGTATACACACACACACACACACATATATATCACAATTAACTTATTGAAGGGTACTTGGGATGTTTCCACATCTTTGCTATTATAAATTGTGCTGTGTGAACATTCAAGTGCAAGGGTCTTTATGATACAATGTCTTTTTATCCCTTGAGTAAATATCTAGTAGTGGGATCACAGGATAAAATGGAAGATCTACTTTTAGTTCTTTGAAGAATCTCCATACTAATTTCCATAGAGGCTTTAGTAGTTTGCAGTCCCACCATCAGTGTATAGGTGTTTCCTTCTCTCTGCATCAATGCCAGCATCTGTTGCTTTGAGACTTTATTATGTGAGCTGTTCTTTCTGGGGTTAGGTGATATATCAATGTGGTTTTTATTTGCATCCCCATGATGATTAGAGATAATGGGCATTTTTCATGTGTTTGTTGGCCATGAGTTCATCTTGGTAAGAAAAGTATCTGTTCATGTCTCTTGCCCGTTTCTAATGGGGTTGTTTGATCTTTTGTTGTTGATTTCCTTGAGTTTTTGTAGATTTTGGTTTTAGCCCTTTTCCAGAAGTATTGCATGCAAATATTTTATCCCATTTTGTAGATTGTCTGTTTGCTTTGTTTGATTATATCTTTAGCTGTGCAGAAACTTTTCAACTTGATCTGGTTCCATTTATTTATTTTTGTTGTTATTGTGATTGTCTTTGGGTCCTTCCTCATAAATTCTTTCCTCAGGTTGATATCTTTAAGAGTTTTGCTCTCACTTTCTTCTAGAATTTTCATAGTTTCATGATTTAAGTTTGACACCTTTATCCTTTGTGAGTTAATTTTTATGAGTGGTGAGAGGTATGGGTCCTGTTTCAGTCTTTTGCAGCCTCCTGCATTTTAAATAAATTCTTACAAGTCTAAGATTAAATATCCTTATACCATATAGTGTTGTGGAATCTGCTTAGTGGGCACTTCAATTTTTGATAAAAGTAAAGCCACATGTTCCCCCAAGGTAGCAAATGGCAGCCCAGTGAGAACTGCACATAACAGTGTTGTTGTAGCTGAAAAAGAAGGATCTCAGCAATAGTCTACCTCTAGTGAGCTTTGGGTAAAGGACAGGATTTGGATATATAAAAGAGGAGGCAGGATGCCCTAGGTAGGACTTTTGGTTTAGGCAAATATAAGATCGAATGTTGCATTATCTTGCTTCTTCGTATGGATAATGGTGCTTTTCAGCTGGCCATCGCTGAAGAAGTCATGGATAAAAAGATTACTTTTTCCTGCTTTTTCTGTAGGCAAATGAAAGATACTGTGGGCTTAAACTTATGAAAGTGACTTTTACCTACTTCACAGAAGAATTTTACAGATGACAACAGTAAATACTATAAGTACTGGGGATATTACAAATGCAACAAATACTACTTTGTGTAGTATCCAAAAGGGTGCAGAGATACATACATTTTCTCTACTGCTTTTAGAAATCATATATGTATGTGAGGGGGAAATTAAGGTTTCTTTGTGGTAAAGCTGGCAGAAAAAAATTACACAAAAACAAATTGAGGATGATACAAACAAGGTTGATTTGTTTAGTCGTTAGAGGTTTATATAGAGAAAGACTATTTCACAGAGATAAGGAAATGGCATTTGTGTTTGCTGCTATAGAGTCATCAAAACCTATTTGGTTTTTATGGCTAGATAAAGCTTCTGACCTTACAGGAGACTTCAAAGACAGATAAGTGGGTAGATAAAACTTCCAAACAGAATTTAATTAAAGCTATAATGAACATTGGTTTTATGTTATCTGGATAAATTTCTAGTCTCTTGCAATTTGTGTAATGTTGGCAGATTTTGCTATAGTCAAGTTCCTACATTTGGCTGTGGGATATTTGCTGATCGTGTGCCTATGGAACAAAGGAAAAAATTAGTTTCATTTAGATGTGAAAGACTTTACCTTATTTGACGCCGTAGTTGTGGAATCTGAACAGAATCAAGGTTGATAGATTTCTAACAATTGTAAAATAGAGGTAACTTAGTAATAGTCATAATTTATGGAACGCTTATTGTATGCCAAGGATATTACGTTACCTAACTCATTTCCCCTTCATAATAATCCTATAAGGTAGGTAAAGACTGTTATTCACTCCATTTTATAAATGGGGGAACTAGGTTCAGAATAGTTAATAAGGTTATGCAACTAGTATGCAGCAGAGTTGACGTTGTAACCCAAGTTTGAATAACTTGGTAATGTGAGCACTCAACTACTCTGTTAGATTCTTAAACTATGTGGCAGATGCCATTTAGTTTAATTTGGTAGCCAACAGTGGAGTAGAGGACACTGCACTGAAGGGTCAGAAGACCTATATTTGAATTCTAGTAGCTGTGCAACCATTAGCAAATTATCTACCTTCCCTGAATATTCATTTTCTCAAATTGTCTCAAATTGCCAAACACAAACAATAAAACCAGTATAATTATAGGACATTAGAAGCAATATATGAGAATACATATGCAAGAATATTTAACACAATGCCTGGCCTATACTTTATATTCAAACAGGAGAAAGAGAAAAGCAGGACAGAAAGTGGGAAGCAGGCTTTCATACACTGTAATTACAGCTTAAAGTCACTTGAGCCAACTATCTTTAATTTAGAAGGTTGTGTCTTTCTTTTCTAGAATGTTGGAAATAGAATAGGCAAACATAGAAGGTTCCATCTCAGTTAACCTTATTATTAATGTTATTCATGTGAATGTTGGGTCATGTTTCTAAGCCTTACTTTCTGGTTTAAAAAATTATATAATAGTAACATTTTCACTATGTTTTGTGAGAATTACATGCTGTAATGGTTATGAAAACACTTTTCAACTCTACTCCATTTTTTACTAAATGTGGAAACTGTTTGAGGGGAGGTACAAGGCTTTCCATCTTTATGGAGCCCAGATAGCAGAAGGCTTAGTTATATCTTATAATTGGTATAGAAGATTTATGGTTCTCTGGGGAAGATGTCCTTGGTTGATCTTTAATACTGAAATCTTTTGGCAACTTTTATAGATCTATTTGAAGTGACAACTTGAGATCTGGGGTGACTCTCAACTCTTTTCCTGCTGATTAAGTACAAACTAGCCTACTGTGAATATTTGGTTCTATTCTTTGGTATTTTGAACATTGAGTAAGAGGTCAATCTACTCCAACAGTAATTATTAAGTATTGAAGACAAAATTGTATTTTTTTTTCTTTTCAGAGACTAGACATTGTCTAGTATTTGTTAAAGTAAATGGTGCAATCAAGTTGGCTTTCTATTGTAGTCTTTGAAATGGTCAAGAACACATTTGTACAGCAATTACCCTATTTATCCAAGTAAAATCACTCTCAGTAAAGTCAGATGGTGTCACAACACCACAAAATTGTCACATTAAAGCAAGATGGAACTTTACAAGTCCCTGCATTTTACTTTTTATACTAAGGGACATATTGATAATGTCATTCATTTGCTCACATTAACCTATAAAGGCCAAAGAATTATTGCAATTGCACATTATTTTCTTTATCACAGAAATGCAGCTATATGAATAAGATAAGACAGCTCAATAGAATTTGCTATACTCTGAGTCCAATAGAAGTTGTAAGAATTGCTATATCCAACTAAGTATTTTAAAGATACTTAGTGCTTTTCTTTACCACCAAATATTTACTTAAATGTATACCTAATGATTCATTCACGATTCAATTGTTTATTTATTCATTACAAAAATATTTATTGGACACCTACTTAAGCAACAGATTCTGAGGCTAGAGATAAGTTTGAAAAACATCAGTTATTTTATTTAGTTATTTTTCCTTTCTTTTGAATTTCAGATTAATATGAGTGTGCAATTAGGTTACATTATTTGCATTTGTTAGGTAAAGTCCAAGTTGTAGTTTAACCCTTTACCCAGGAGGTGTGCTATATACCCTTACATTGTGCCCATTAGTTGAGAGCCCACCAACCCTACTCCCTCCTCCTCTTCTCCTTCAATCCCTCTCCCCCTCACTTGAATTTAATTTTGTTTTCTTCTTGTGTGGGTGTGTAGTTTTTCATCTACTTGTTTCATATTAGTATTGAGTACATTGGATATTTGCTTTTCCATTCTTGTTTTAGAGAACACATTCTGATAGGAGTGATAAAATATGTAAGCAGTGTAAAGATAAGATACAAATGCAATACTGGGAATGGCTTTAGTATATGCCAGAGATAGCATAAGTGAGACATTATTCCATTTGAATGTTTGGAGGCATTTTTCTGTGAGGATGAAACAATTGATTTGTGTCTCACATAATGAGTAGCAATTTACTCATTATGAAGGAAAGAAATGAGGGAGGGAAAAGAGAAAAGGGAAAGAAAGAATGAGGGAGGGAAAAGAGCATCAGAGGTAGAAAAGGCAGGAAGGACAGAGTTTGGGAGTCACACACAACCTGGTCATCATGCCAGGTCTTTTTTTTTTTTTAATAGAGACAGAGTCTCACTCTGTCACCCTTGGTAGAGTGCCATGATGTCACAGCTGACAGCAACCTCCAGTTCTTGGATGTAGGCAATTCTCTTATCCCAAGTAGCTGGGACTACAGGTGCCCTCCACAACGCCCGGCTATTTTTTTTGTTGCAGTTTGGCCAGGGCCGGGTTTGAACCTGCCACCCTTGGTATGTGGGGCTGGCGCCCTACCCACTGAGCCACAGGCACTGCCCCATCATGCTATGTCTTTTAAGTTGGGAAATCACTGAAAGTTTGAGTGAAGAAGAGTGCGTTGATCACAAGGTGACTGACAAATGCAAATACAGCCATAATATGGAAAAATGAATATAGGGAGAAGAGAGAGACGGAAGAGAGGCCAAGTAAGTTATTATAATATTTTAAGCCAATGTAAATAGAAGTTATAGATCCAGGCAGGGACTAGTAATAGAGAGATGACAAAGTGGAATCCATGGGATTAGTTATCAGACTGTCGGGTGAGACAAGACGACAGATTGAGCCAAGCCTATTTGAAGCTATGAATCTTGATGATGGAGGAAATAATAATGGTATTAGAACAGATTCTATGGGAAAAGTAGGGAGAAAGCAAAGTTCCCATTTAGATAATGAATTTGAATACACATAGGTAGGCATGATTCTACTGCTGCCAGAAATATTACGGAGAAGGCAAGGTTTCCTGCCTCCTGCATCCAAGCAGCCAATATCTTTGGAAAGTGGACCGTGAATTTTGGGGAAATCCAGATGCTGTGCCAGTAGGAGCATATTGCAATAGGAATTCACATTTTGTCTTTAATTGACACACAATGGCAGCAAATAACATAATTTGCATTCTGGTGACAGAGCCAAGCTGATTCTGATTTGGAGACAATAGTTTGGAATCTCTGTCTGGACACAGGGCATCTTTGCCCAGACAAATGAGAGCAAATGCAGCAGGCAATCTTTTGTGACTAATAATGCCTCCCTTCAGATTCTCAGCGGAGTGCATTCGCTTCTTCATTGTTTTGTTTCTTTTCTGATTTTGGTATGTTATGGGGCATCAGAACCCCTCTTCCAGCTTCAGGAGAATCACAGCAAAGTTAATCAAGTAGGTAATTTACATACAGACTCACAAAATAAATCTAAACAGACAAACAAACAAACAAACATAATGCTATTCATGTACCAGGATTGGAAGAAATAATTTTTTTTCTGACTTGAATGAATTGCTCTTCCATTGCTTTATTAAAAAACAATGATAGCAACAGCAACAGCAAAACCAAAAACAGATAGTATCAAACAATGACATTTCCCACTATAGAATCATTTAATGTATATGAATTATTCACTAGACTGATAATGACTTATAATTAAAATATATAAAAAGAATCCTTCTCCCATATAAAGAAAAGGCTATTCCTTTTCTTTCCATGGACCCCGTCTGGAATTCCTGATAATTCTCTCCTTGTAGTTTCAGATTATCTTGCTTTTGAGCTAATCCTGACCAGGACAAAAACTGTTTAGTTGCTTAGCAGCTTTTGGCCCTACCTGTGGTAGATGACACAATTAATAATATTGTCTGTTTTTTTTTTTATGTCATAGGTTTCAAAGGATAAGATTAGAGCATCAGGAAAGCTTAGTTTTCCCAAACCACTGATGAATTTCCCTGCCGCGCCTCCCCTCCCTCCCCCACCCCATCCTCAGCATCTCTGCCTAGCTATTCAGGAACATCTTTTGGCTTTCTACATGTGCATATCCGTGTTTCTGGAAACCATAGCCAAGACCTCACAGCTGCCTGTGCTTTGCCTCTAGAATGACCCGTGGCTTTCTCCCCACTATCCTCTTTGAACCTCCTGTCATTTGGCTCTGAGTCTTTAATGCTACTTACTGTTTGTTCACTCTGTGTGGGATAACGATTTAATTTCAGCTACCCTTGGAAGTGGTCATTGTCTCTTGACTCTCATATTGCTTCTGAGGACATTTCTTGGTCCTAGACACCAACTGGAGAGGTCTGCTAAGCCTTATTCTGATTTTCAAGAAGAAGGAGTAGTCATTCACGTTCCCTTCCCCAGAACCCCAAAGTTTAGGATGCCTGTCTTCCCTTGAGGTCTTCCTCTCACAGGGTCTTGGATCCTACTCTCAAGTCACTTCCTCCTCTCTCCCCAGGCCTTGGTATAAATGGCTGTTACCCTTAGCCCAAGGTAATTCTTCCCTTTTGGCTCCCATCATCAGTCATGACTTTCTGTAATCACTTAATTAAATGTATGGAAAATGCATGGACATTGGAGTCAGAAATACTTGGGTTAATTATCCAGAATTAAATCCAGAATCCTGGAATTCTGTTACATATTCTATCACATATAACCTTGGAAACTTTATCTCCTCTGAAGCCAGCTTTCTTATCTGTTAAATGGAAAAATAGCATTTCTAGGGTAGAATAGTAAGTAGATCACTTTTCTGGAAACACCATACCCAATGCTGAATAAAATTATTAGCTGCACAGGTTGTTTGGTCCATGTGGGCTCAGTTTTATTTGCCATTATTTACATATCTCCTCTTCAAATTGAAATAGCCAGAATCCTGTAATCATAGATTGGAAAGACTTTCCAATAGCACCAAGGCTCAACGTCCATTCAGTGCATGAATCCTAACTGTAACACCTCTAGCGGGTGTCCACCAGCCAGACACCATTCAGAAACTACCATCATTGAGAAATTCATTGATGAGGTTGAGTAATTTGGAGACGTTTTTATATTGAGTCAAACTGTATTTTTTTTCTTTGTAAAATGTTAATGATTATTAACATGGTTATTAGCTTATTTTAAAAATGACTTTCCAGAGTTTTCCGTTATTTTTGTTCCTTCTGGGTGCATTACAAAGACCTATATCAGAAATAAGAGTTTCCTCCAGAAATTATGCCTGATTGGCTGTTGATTTGCTATTTTTATTTATCACATTAATAACTATGTGAATGATTCTTAGGGGAATGGAAAAATCATCAAAAACTATTTTAAACATTTAATACCTGAAGTCTTCTGCTATGCACAGAAGATAGATTAACAGGACATAGGAATTAGTCTTTCATAAATGAATCCCCAAAGGGTCAAGTTCTAATGAGGAAATCAGCTTCTCTGGCGATTCTTAATAGGACCTGGTAAGTTTGTCTTTGCATGACTGAAAGCCGAGGGATTTATTAGGTGGTCATTGAACTTGTCAATCAAAATCTAATACAAGTAGATGGTCCTTATAGTGACATGGAAGGAAAGAGGACAGCATTAATAGAATCTTCAAATTGTGGAATGTTATATTAAGTAGCAATTATTTGGGTCCAAGGTTAATTAACATATACATAAGCTTTAAAAATGAATCTTGATCTCTAGCAGGGAGTTGAGTCCCATCTATGCAGCAAATCCCCTGATGAGTAGGCCTGTTTATATTAATAGTAAAGGTTTTCTTCTGTTAAAATATTTGTTGAAATGTTAAAATGGCTTTCTCTACTCACTTGCCATCCTTTAGATCTAATTCCTCTTATCAAGTTGTTCATCCATTCTTTTGTGAATCTTACATTTTTTCTTTGAAAGGTGTATGTATTGGGTGTCTATTTTGTGCAAAGCTCCATCCTAAGCCCTAAAGATACAATATTAAATAAAATAGCACTGATTTGTGCTATAATGGAACTTATAATGAACTGAATGAAATCAATAGTAATTGAAAAGTTAGATAATAAATAAAGGTTTCAAATTGTAGTAAGTGATACAAAGTAAAACTCAGAGGTTTTATGAGGCAGATTCGGGGAAAAACTGACCCATACTGTGGTAGCCATAGTCACAGAAGTGGTGGTGGGGGATGGGATATTTCTTGAAGAGATGACCTTTTAATTGAAATCTGAAGAATAAATCTTTTTTTTTTTTTTGAGACCGAGTCTCACTATGTCACCCACAGTAGGGTGCTGTGGCATCATAGTTCACAGCAACCTCAAACTCTTGGAATTAAGCAATTCTCTTGCCTCAGCCTCCTGAGTACCTGGAACTACAGGTGCCTGCCACAACACCTGGCTATTTTTGTTGTTGTTGTTGTAGTTGTCATTGTTGTTTGGCATGCCTGGACCAGTTTTGAACCTACCAACCCCAGTATATATGGCTGGTGCCCTAACCACTGGGCTATAGGCACTCAACTGGAATAAATCATTGCTGACAAAGTAAGAGATGGGACTAGGAGCCGTGGAGAGCCCTCCTGGACAGAGACTGGCCTGTGAGAAGGGTTTAAGGTGAGCAAGACCTGGGCAAGCTTAGGAGAGTGCACTGCCACTGTCCTTAAATTCTTCTCAGTCTATCCTGTTTGTGTTCCGTGGCCTTTCCTCACGTGTTGTGAGCTCAGACATCTCACCCCTCTCTTTGTACCTCTTTGCCCATGCTCCAGCCTGTCTTTGGCTCCTTGACACGAGGTCCAAACAACAGCACACAAGTCATGTGGGTGTGTCCAGCCCCTCTGTGTCCCAAACCGGGCTTGTGGGAACTTACCACTGAAGACCTGAAAAACCACCGGCGTTGCCAAGATTCCTAAGAGTAACCACAGAAACAAAATGCCACTGGGCTGGCAAGAAACATGCGACCCTCCAAGTGTCTCTAATTCCTCTCCTCTCAATAGTACTTTAAAGGGTGAAAAAGAAGAAAAGCAGATAGATTTGGAATTAGCCTTCAAGTAACTCTGGCCAACATAAATAGCATTTTGATACAGGACAAAAAGAGACAAAACAAAAGAACTCTTTTATCTTTTTCTACAAACTCACATTATAATAATAACTCCCCCCCCCAATATTTTATGTCTTTTTTTCTCAACTTGAAGTTCTGTAGGGCTTATTTTTCTTAATGCTTCTTACCCTAGACTGGAAAACATCATCATTGGCCATGAAATGCCCCCAGGGGACGAGATGCCAAGCAGTTTTCCTGGAGGCTTCAGCCTAACAGATGAAAGAGAATGTCTGGGTGGGAGAAGGTTGATCCAGTAAGTAAATGTGACTGGCATTAAGTATTTAATGTGGCGGTTGGCTCCATAAAGCCAGTATATCAAATGCATAATGGCATAGTGGACATTTGAGCTTTACCGTAAATCTGACAAGCCCCAACCAGCTGCATGGCATTAAATTGTAAGTGGCATGTTCTCATAGACCTGTCAGCTTCAGAAAGTTTACTTTAAAGCAAAAAGAAAATGCTTTAGGTTCTTTTATTAATAAAGTAATGTTCAGTTGGAGAGAATAGGAAAGTGTGTGGATGCTGAGTGCCTTCGAGGCTGTGACCCTGGCCAAGGTAGTTCCTTTCGGACAAGGGAACTTCCCACAGGGGGTATCCACTGTGAGTTCTAAGCAGATGACAATCTTGGCAGCGAAGAGGTGAATAGCTCAGTTCTAAATAGGAACCATTGGATCCATTTCTTCATATAATAAGTTCATGCCATCTAGAAATAGTTTTTCCTGCATTCTATTTGGTCATGTCCTGGAGACATTTACTGGAGAAAGATTGATGGAATGAAATATAGATCTTGCTGCTGAAGATACACTATAGGCTATCATCGATAGTCACCATTTCTCTCCATTACTGATATTCTGGAATCTTTTGGCACTCAGCACTTCTGCTGGTGAGGTTGCCCAGACCTTCATCCTTGGGGGATTTGAGCCCCTGCTTACCATACCTTACTCAGATCAAGTCTTCTTTACTTGTTGACTTACAATCAAAATTATTCAAGGGAGTGTGGATTGATACCTCAGTTGACCACTTGGGTGCCAAGTGGATTACTATCTGCCCACATTGTGTGACAGCAGCTTATTTCCTTCTGAATATCGGTGGTGATTTTTTTTCTTATACTCTGTTCTCTTGTAACAAGAGTCCAGAATAACTAGGTATGAATTGTAGATAAAGTTTATGAGACACATTTTCCTTTAAGAATGAGGATGACCTAGAAACTTATGAATCCACAGAACCTAGAAATATAAGATTATCAGTGTACATTTACCTACATATAGTAGGTTGTTGGGAAGGATAGTAAGTAGGGTCACTTTCAATTTCATCCTTGGGTACCTAGATCTTTACATTCTATTATTCTTTGTGTTTTACTTACTAAGAATACAACAGTGTTTAGTAAGTACTGATTGAGGGTACATTCTGCATCCTAAAATTTTCAAGTTCAAAGTAAACCTTTATAAAACTTGACTGCATACAGAACCATAAAATAAATTTTAGTAAGTGTTAAAGTATTGAAAACACAGAGCATATCCCCCCAGAATACATAAAAATTGAGTTAGAAATCCATAACAAATTCTAAATATTTAGAATTAGCAACATGCTTATAAATAATGCATGGGTTAAATTTAAAACTTATAAAGAAAATTAGAAGATGTTTTGATGTGAATGATAAGGAATGTAAAATTTATAGAGCACAGCCTAGTTTGCGGTTACCTGACGTGCATCAGGTTCACTTGTGCAACTTGAGTGAATCATTGAGACAGAGCACATAAATAATGCAATAAGTTACATGAAGCAAATTTATTTTACAGGTAGGCAGCGAGAGGTAAAAGAATCCACGGGGCCTCTTCAGAGAGACTCTTCGTAGAGACTCGTCCAGACCCCAAGTCTCAGAAATGCTCCCTGGGGTGGATGGGCCTTTACTGTGCATCTCACGAGTCCCCAGTTAAGGGACCTCTAATGGCAGCAAATACTGAATTATATAACTCAGGACCTACACGAATGACTAAGGATAACTTGGAAGGACATCAGCTTCCAGAGGATGGAGGAACAAAGCTGACCATCCTAAGCAGTACCTCCCTAACTCAAGATGTTACATTCCCTAGGAGGGATAGGAATGAGGCCTGGGATGTTTCATTCAGTTCCTCCTATCTCAGGATATTGCATTCCCAGGGCATTCTACAGTTATTCCGACAACTAAAAGCAAGAAAAGAGAACTGGGTCAGTCTGAGGCCACCTGAAGAACTGTCCTCCATAGAAAAATTTATAGCTATAAATGTTTATATTAAAATATAAGAGACTTTAAAATATAATGATATAATTTTCTACCTAAGATGATGAGGAAAAATAGTCCAAAGAAAGTAAAGAAAGGGAAACAAAAAGAAGAGCAGAAAATCAATGAAACAATAATAAACAGAAAGAAAATCAACAAATCCAAAATTTAGTTAATTTAAAAGATTTAAAATCAATTAAAAAAAACTTCTTGCAGAGTGATCAGGAATGAAGGAGAAACCTCATAAATTGTCAATATCAGGAATGAAGGGGAAGTTATATCAGATAGAGTTACTAATGAGTTTAAAAGGTGACCAACTGGTCAACTTAGATGAAACGTTTCTATCTTGAAAAGCTCAACTTGGTAGAGTTGATACGAGATAATAGAAATAGAAAACAAGAACAGATCTATTCCTATTAAAGTAATTACTTGTCAAAATCCCACCACATCAAGAAAACATTAGGTGCAAATGTCTTCATGTCTTTACTGAGCAATTCTATCAAACATATGAGAAAGAAGAATCAATGTTTAAATATTTTTTTCAGAAATACAGAAGAATGAAAAATTTCCCACTCTCTTCATAAGGAAATCATAATCTTGAAACCAAAACCTGAAAATGACATTAAATAAATTTATAAAAAAAACTCTTATGATAACAGATGCAAAAATTCATAGTAGAATATGAGCAACTTAAATTCAATAACCTTTAAAGAAGGGAAACTTATCTCAGAAATGCAAATCTGGTTTACCACTCAGAAATCATTCAATATCATACACCATATCTATCAAAACCCAGGGAGAAAATTACAATCATAGATAGAGAAGGAATATTTAATGAAATGCAATGCCCATCATGGTGGAAACTCTAAACAATCTTGGAATATCAGAAAACTTTTTCAATCTGATAAAAACTTCTATGAACAAACTAAAACAAAAACTATACATCACACTTAAGAGTGAAATATTGAATGCTTTCTTCCAGACAGCTTTTCTTTCTCTTTTATTTTATTTTTTTCCAAAACAATGATGTCAGCTTTCATTGCTCCCATTCAATATTGTATTACAAAGCTTAGTCCTTCCACTTGGGCAAAATAGAAAGGCAGAAATATTGAAAAAAAAAAAAAAGAAAACTGTATCTATTTAAGTGATATAATTGTAGAAAGTCCTGAAAAAAAGCAAAGCAAATACTAGTACTAATAAGCAAATTTAGCAAGTTTTCAAGAAACAAATTTGATATAAAATATCTATATACTTGTGATAATGATTTAGACAATAAAATTTAAATTCCATTCAACATAGCATCAAATCTGTAAAATAGTTGTAAATTTAGTCAAAAATATATAAACCCTCTATATTGAAAATAAACATTTATTTCTAGCTGAACTAAAGGAAACATAAAAACATGGAGGTGCGTATCTTTTTTTATAGATTCAGAATCAGTATACTTATATTATTAATTTTCTCTGGCCTATAGTTTGAAAACAGTCTTCTTCATCATTATAGATGAATTTTTTTTATTAAAACTAAAAAGATGACTCTAAAGTTTATATGGAAAATGTAAATTACTTGTAATAGCCTAAAAATTCTTGAGAAAGAATAAGGGAGCTATAGTGTTTGTACTGCTGTTTTTGTTATTGGAATAAAGCCAGAACAATCAAGAAGAATCGCATATGACATATATTAGCATAACAACTGACAAAACGGAAACACCAAAACAGACTGGAATCTATATAGTTAATAGATGTTAAATAAAAGTTTCAAAGCAATTCAACGGGAAAAGAATCCCAGTGATGGCTGCGGGAACAACTAGATTGCTATATGGGAAAGAATACAAACCTCAAACTCTACTGCACGTGAAATAAATATTAATTCAAGACCGACACATACAAGATAAAACCATAAAACTTCCAGAGGAAAACATACATGGATATCTTTTTTTTTTTGTAGTTTTTGGATGGGCTGGGTTTGAACCTGCCACCTCTGGCAAATGGGGCCAGCGCCTTACTCCTTTGAGCCACAGGCGCTGCCCTACATGGATATCTTTTAGGATTAACATTAAATAATTAATCACTATTACAGTGAGGAATTTCATTTTATTCAAGTATAAAATCTTGAACTTATTCAATATACTATAAAGAAAATGAATAGAAAAAGCTACTCACTGGGATAAAATAATTATGAAACATAACTCTCACAATCTTTGATCAAGATTATAAAGCAAACTGCTATCATTCAGTAGTAAAAAACACAAACAGCCCAATTACCAAATAAAAAGGCAGGGAGATGGGGTGGGGCAAACAACATCAAAATTCGCAAATGATGATCCGTAAATCACCCATAATTTCATTTGAAAGTGCTCAATGTGTTTAGTCATCCAGAAAATGCAAATTAAAACCACAAAAAAAGAAATCACCACACACTCACTAATATGGCTAAAATTAAAAAGACCTACAACACCAAACAAATACTATTGAAGAGCAGTGACAACTCTCCTTCCTGTTTGGGGGACTATGAAATTTTATAACCATTCAGGACAAATGCTTATCAGTTTATCAAAAACTTAAATTAAACACAAACCTACCCTCTCAGCTAGAAGTTTTATTTCTAGATGGTAAATCAGCTGGTAAACCAGATTTTAGCCAAAAGAAAGAAAAGCATATGGCCAGCAAAACATTTTAAAAACTATCTTCGTAACAATTCTATTGATAATAACCTCAATATAGCAGCATGGCAACCAATAGGAACCTGAGGAAGCACATTGTGGTATATTTACATAACAGGAGAGTACTTAGCAATTAAAAAGGAAACGTCACACAAAAAGATGGACGATCGTCAAATCTGATGATCAAAGGCACTATTGATCGTCAAAGGCTGAGGGAATCACACCATACAGAACGATTTCATTTACGTGGTGCTCTAGAACAAACAGAACAAAGAATGGTTAAAAACATTTTAGAAAAGTCAGTATCAAAGAGTAAGTCTACTTAGGAAAGAGTACTGAGGGTCTTTCTGTGATGATGAAAAAATTCTATATGTTAACAATTCCATAGGTTATAGGTTTTATTACGTATTGGCAACAACTCATTGAGTAGTACACCTAAGATCTGTGCATTTAATAGTATGCAACCTAAAAAAAAGGATTATAAGCAACCACTGAAGCTGCTAGGCCTGCAGAAATGTCTGTCTTACTGCACTCTTGGAGTGACAGTCTCTGAACTCTTTTGCTTTGCTGCTGCTTTTGTATTTGTACAAGAAATGATATGAAGGCTGTAGAAGTAAGAACTGCCAAAATGTGGAGGCCAGGCCTGCAACTAGGAACCTGTTGTACCCAATGTCTGCATGATTTTTCTATTTACAGTAGTGAAAATTTTAATCAATTTCCATTGATTTAAACTACAGGTAGTTGGAATTATACCTTTTCTTTGGCAGTTTAAAGCCTCATGATCCCTATGAGTGTAAATGAACTAGATACTAAGAATTAGACATGAGAGGGCTCAGGCGGGTGGCTTACACCAGTAATCCTAGCATTCTATGAGGCCAAGACAGGAGGATCACTTAAGCTCAGGAGTTCAAGACCAGCCTGAGCAAGAATGAGACCCTGTTTTTACTTAAAATACAAGAGAAAAAACAGCCTGGTATTGTGGCTGGAGCCTGTAGTTTCAGCTCCTTGAGAGGCTGAGGCAGGAGGATCATTTAAATCCAAGAGTTTGAGGGTGCTAGGAGCTAGGCTGACACCACTGCACTTTAGCCTGAGCGACAGAGATTCTGTCTCAAAAAACAAAGCAAAAATAAAAAAGAATTTATATTTCTTTTTAAGAGACATAATAGAGAATCCTCAATGTACAAATATACTCTTTAAGTTTGATTATTTTCACTAACTCATACTGCCTCCAAAATATTGAGTTATTTCTATCCTATTGTGGAAGTTGTGCTCCGATAAGTGAAAATTAATTTACCCGAATTGTGTGTTCTGAGCAGTTGAGGAACTCCCTCACTCATCAGAGTACAGTGTGTTATTTAACAATAAATAACAGTATTGTAGGACTAAGTGAGGGAGGGAAACAGCCATCGTGTGTTAGTCCTACTATCGGCCAGATTCTGAAGTAATGTTCTCAAATTACCTTCCTCCATCTACTTCCCATAAAGATTTTGTGAACTGGAAGTTATTTCCTTAAATTGAACTTAATTTAATTTAACATGAACACAAGAGCCTTTGAACTTTCTGCCATTCCATCAAGAAAGTTTTAGATATGTTCTTATCCTTTTTCTCTCCATTAGTCTTTCTCCATGTTTTATTTTGTGTAAGTTGTGTTTATAAACTGTGATATTTATTTTATGGTATTAGAAACACAACTCCATGGCATAGATGTACTGCTTAGCTGGTCATATTTACAAATAGCTCTAATCTTATATATGGGTTGAGTGGACATTAATTACAAGACATACATAATGATATTTTTCTTGGTTACTCTGCTGTGGTTTAAGAACACGTTTTACTTTGATAAACTGTGACATCTCTCTCTGCTTGTTTTGCTTCACTCTGCAGTTTATAGTGAATAAAGTGGTAATTTATTCATTTATTTACTTTTCGAGTGCTGACTCGGACAGGCATTGTTCCAGGCACTGGAACTTCAGTGATAAAGAAAATAGATAAGGTTTGTGTGCTTAGACAGCTTGCATTCTATGAAGAGGAGGCAGAAAATGAGCAAATGAACAAATAAATGTGTAAGATTTTAGTTTCTGATAAATTCTAAACAACCAAAAACTGTACTTGACAACATATGGGAGAGATGGGAGCAGGCGGCAGCTTCCTTAGACTGAGTGAACTAGAATTGAGACGTGAGAGATGAGTGGCCCGATGATGATGCAGAGATCTGGGAAAGAACATTCCAGACTCAGCTAATAAGCACGAAAGCCTTGTGGTAGGAGTGCATGTGTTGAGAAATCCTTTGAAGGGAAATGTGGCTGGGACATATTCAGAAAGGGAAAGTTGATAAGAAGTTAGATCGGGAACATAGAAACCATACAAATCATTGCTTGGACGCATTAGAGTGTTTTATGTCTGTGGATAACATCATCTGATTTACTAATTTAAAAATGCCCTGCTAGCTTTTAAGGAGCTTAAGTGAAGAGGTTATTGACCTAATCTAGGTTGAAGACAGTAACAGTCTTGGCTAATGTAGAAATACAAGCTAGGAAGAATCTCACACATATTAAAGGTTCAGCTGACATTACTTGCTGATAATTAGAACAAGAAAGATGTATTTTCTAAATCATGAATCAAAGTAATACAATTAAATTTAACAAATAGT
The DNA here is from genome assembly GCF_000181295.1 of Otolemur garnettii. NCBI lineage: Eukaryota > Metazoa > Chordata > Mammalia > Primates > Galagidae > Otolemur > Otolemur garnettii. The sequence continues at coordinate 20,372,702 of NW_003852396.1, forward strand.
GACTGCAGGTGTAGTCTGTGCTAGATGTTTCCAGTCTGTGTTTGGTGTTATAAGAGTAGAAATGCCTTAAAAGAGATGGTTGGACTTTAACTCAGACTTGATGACTGCACCTCAGACTCAACTGAATTTGAGGGATGAGCCTAGGAATTGTAACTTTGACTATTTTGAAAACAACTGCTGTGCTAAACACACCCCTGTTTGCCTCATGTAGAAGTGGGAAGGGGAAGTGCAAATGGGCTTTCCTCTCCAATTGTCCTCTCAGAGGTGAGATGAACGTGGTTGAGGTGCACTGGAAAAAGTACTTAAACTGAAGGTGAGGTACTGATGCTTCCCAAAGGGTCTTATGCAAGGCAGTTTGAAAAAGAGTTATGCCAATGAAGAGGCAGAAATTGGGATAAAGCAGTCGGATTACACCTAGAGAAACAATAGCCTATGTCCCATTTGCAGAGCAAGGGTAATGAGTGAAAGAGGTGAAAGAGAATGCCAGCAACACTGGGAAACGTACAGACTGTGAGTTTTTGAGTGAATTGTGTAGTTCAGGAAATAATTTGATAATTTGGAATATAAATGTTGCAATTATTATTGGTGACCAAAAGTTGCTAAGCATGAGAATACGATGGTTTAACCAGTCATCATTAAGCTCAGTGGTTTCTTGCCATTTTCATAACTTGGGGAAGGTTGGTTATAAGGCATAATGTAAAGGGTACTGATCCAAAACCAAGGTGTTCAGGGATGGGGAAAAATTGGTTAGTTTTCCCTACCTTGTGAAGTTCCAAAAAGAATAAGAAAGATGATTAAAGCCTACCCATGTTGCTACTCAAAGTGTAGCCCTGAGGAAAGAAGATGCTTGGGAAGGAGCAGGAATAATAGAAATATATTCTTTGTTTTGCTAGAGGGGAGCTGGTTAGAACTAGGCCTGTGACATAACCCTAGCTAAAAATATTTCAACAAAATTGAGGGGTGGACTTTTTAACACCATAATGGCAAAGAGTCATGTATTAGACTAGTGTTCCTATGGATAACAGTTATAAGCTCTGGATAATATTTATTCTAAAATTTACAATTTGAAAGCATTGGAAAGCTACCCAGAGGAGGCTGCTGTGGTCCTAATGATAGTAAAAGTCAAATGGAAATGAAAAAATTTAACACCCCAAATAAAACAAAATAATCATGAAAAAGAATAAATATAATTTATTCTGATGACATTGTGTAAAGCTTAGTAATCAAGATAGTATCATATTGATATAAAGACAGACATTTATATTACACATACAGATACATATATGTATCTACAAACCCTACAACTCAATAATAAAAAGTAAAGTCACGATTTAAAAATGATACCTATAACTACAACAGGTCATAAACAAATGGCCAATAATCCTCTATATTTTTTTCACTATTTGTCATTAGGATAATGAAAATTAAAGCTACCGTGTGATACCAGTGGCTAAAAGTAAAAACAAAACCAAAGCCCAAAACAAAATAAAACAGAACACCTGTTTTACACTGAATGTAGTTTGAAGTTGTAAAGCAATTGGAAACACCATACGTTGTTTACAGGAATAGAAAATCCTACACCCCTTTTGGCTTCCTTTTTATTAAATCAAACATACAAAATGCTCCTGAGTTTCCTCTGGCTGATGTACATGTTGTACAGAGAATTTCTCCTCTGGTATAGTTGAGCATGTGACCTGTGAGTATGATGAAATAATCATTTCCTTGATTAGGGTACAATATATAAAACTCTGACCTAGACTAGAGTGAGATTCTGCTGCTGGCTTTGAAGGGTTTAGTACTGTGTTGTGAGTTGGCTACATGGTTTGGACTTGTAGGCAACTCTTAGGAACTAAGAACAACCCATGGCTGGAAGCCAGCAATAAAATGGTGTCTTCAGTCAAACTATCTCAAGGAACTGAATTCTGCCAACAACCTGAATGAGCTTGAAAGCGGACCCAAGCTTCAGATGAGAACAGAAACTTACATATTTCTTGTGAGGCCTTAAGCAGAGTACTCCACTCTACCAGACTTCGTACCTAGAGAAACAGGGAAATAATAAATGGGCGTCATTGTAAGCTACTAGTTTGTGGTAACTTATTAAACACCAATAAAAAAACTAATGCACACTTATCCTCCTTTTACTGAAATTCATTCAACAGTTTTCACCTGCGGATTCTTTGAACTCCTTTTTCACCTCCATCTCTCTGAAACTGTGATATGTAAGTTGTAAAACCTGTTTGGTATGTCTGTGGAGAAGGAAAAACTGAAGTGGCCCAACATGTCGAAAACTAGAATTTCAATCTCCCTAGAATCAAAATTCCAGATTTGCATCTTATAGGTCCTTGTCCCCAGGCACTGCTACCTTACGTATGTGGCTAATTTGATTCTTATCCCAAGTAACACTTTGCAGTTAATTCTTCAGGAATCTCATCTGCACCAAAGATATTTTGTTTTAGGTTGTGTTCCTGGTTTTATACCCTTATGTTTTTTCTAAAGGTTGAAGCTCATTTACTTACTACTGGCACAAAGAAATAATCCCTCAGGTCTCTCCCTTCTATTTATCTGTTCTTAATGGAGCCTAAAAAAACCTAGGGCAAGGGCGGTGCCTGTGGCTCAAAGGTGTAGTGTGCTGGCCCCATATGTAGGAGGTGGCAGGTTTAAACCTAGCCCTGGCCAAAAACTGCAAAAAAAAAAAAAAAACAGAAACAAAAACAAAAAACAAAAAATACCTAGAGAAAATTTAGAAACGTTTTAAGACTTGTGTTCTTGAAAACAGCAAAACATTTTGTTCATAAATATTGAAATACAGACAAATGGATTTTAAGGGAGTATCAAAGATGTCTGTTTTAAGTATACATATTAAATTAATATACTTTTATTTATTCCCCTTTGCTATGCAACTTCTACTTCTTAGTCCAGGGCTCAGTAGAAAACTGAATACCAATTTCTGACAGGAAAAAAAGGTCATCAAGAAAACCTTTTAGAAAAGAGGTATTACTGCTATTTCTTCACTTTTAATCAAGACTTTGCTCAGACTCATCATTAAAAAATAGTTCCTATTAGGCTAGATTTCAACCAGATTAATATGATTCTGTTCATGTGACAGCTAATTTGGAGCAGGTCCTTGGCTAAAGATTTTTGAGGGGCTTCATGATTCATGATGGCTCAATTCAGGGTAGAAGCCAGGGGTCTGGACGCTCCACTTGGCTCTCTTACTTGTCCCACATTTTTTTTTTCTTTTTGGTTAGCAAAATTGTGATTGTGTTGATTTGCTTAATATCTGAAAAAAGTAGAGTTCCATGAGGTCATGTACGAGACTGTCTTATTCCCAAGCATTTTCTAACTGAGCACATTGCTAGTCATAGGATGGACAAACTCTAGAATTTACTGAACTGAATTAAATAACTCTTGACTTAAATTTGGGAACCAAATTAGATGTGCTTTCTTTTACTGTGTTATTTATTTTCATGGTATTGTAGCCAAATTTCTCTCTGTTAAGTCCTGGGTCCTGGAGATTCAAGGAATGAATCCACGGACCACCGAGTAAGTGAAAGGACAGAATTTATTGATAAATAAAGAAATGGATAAGGGGAAAGAAAGGAACGGAACTTCCAGTAGTGGCAGGGGCAGAGGGCAAGTAGGAAGCCCGTTTGGGATTTCTATCTAAGGGTTTATATATTGCATTTCCTATCCTGTGGGCAGGAAGTTTTGGGGAGACAGAGTGTATATCTGGCGTATGTCACAACTGTTTGGTGCCAGAGGCTTGGGCAGAAGTTGAAAGGAATATGGTCCTGCCTGAGGCACATGTCTCTGCTCTGGGTAAAGCAGTAGGGTGTGTTCCGAGAGAAGCAGCCCAGATGAGATACTGGTCCGGCTGCTTTTATGAATGTTTGTCTGGATAATGTAGCCTGCAGAGAATCTGTTTGTATCTAGAGTTGGGGTCTGGATCTGAGCCTGTGTGGACCTAAAAAAATATGGTCTTTGTTCATCTTTGAGTGGCAGAATCCTGTATTAGCATTCTATAGAAGAGTAAGTAAATATCTCATTTATGGACTAAAAATATTTCTAGACAAAAGACTCTGAATCTGAAACCAGATATGTGGTATCACATTGCCCTGTCAAGGCTGAGAACGTAAACATCCACTTTGCTAGAGAATTAAACTGGATCTAAGGGAAGGCGTTTCTTTGCTGCCACGAAGCCCAGTAAGGATATGGAATATACAATTCTAAGATGGTCTGACAAGTTTTCTAGCTTCTCATGTGAATACACCTTATTCCAGTTATTCAAAGACACATTAATATAGGCAATTCTGTGAAGAAATTGTACATAAATAAGTCCACAGATCAGTTCAGTTTAAAATAGAGAGATTATTTAGGTGGCCCTGACTTAATATTATGAGCCCTTTTTAGCAGAGAGTTTTAACTGGCTGTTTGCAGAAGTGAAAGTCATGGAGATAAGCACCAGGTGGGGAAGAAACCAAATGATTACGTTGAAAACTGCCCATGGAGCCACATGACAGGGAATTATGAGCAGCCTCTGGAAGCTGAGTGTGATTCCGCCCACCAGCAGAAGGAAAATGGAACCTCAGATCTAAAATGGCAAGAAAATGAGCTCTCAGCCATCGACCAGTGTGTTCGAAGACAGCCCCGTGTCCAGGTCAAAACTTCAGTTCCGGCCATCACCTTAATTTCAACCTGGTAAAACCCCAAACAGAGATCTGGTCATCACTTGTATGGACTTACGATACAGAAATATGAAGAAGTAAGTAGGTATTATTTTAAGTTATTACATTTATGACAATTTGGTACATGAAAATAAGAAGCAAAATATAGAGAATGACTTCAGCATACTAGAAATTGACCTTCAAGTTATGATTTGGTGATTTGGTTGTGATTTGGTTTCATACCAGATTAGAGAAACTGATGATGAATGCTCCTAATGACACAATACCCAATGTGACAATATTAGAGTGGGGGTCCTGCTCTGTAAAATAAAGTTTCCCCTTCAGAAGGAGTTGAACTTCTTCGAATCTTCCTAGGGGGTTATTTAAAAAGTACATATTTCCATATTTGTACATATATATTCCCAAACGTTGCCAATTTTTCTCTCTAATCTAGAGAGACAGTAAAAAAGATCAGTGGCTTCTGGAGTTTAAGATAAAGGAAAGTAAGAATGGCTGGAGCACAGAGAACCTTCAGGCCAATAAACTTTCTGTACAATGCTGTAATGGTGAATATATGTCATTGCAGATTTGTCAAAATCCCTAGAATTTACACCACCAAGAGTGAACCCTAATGACACCTTTGGACTTCAGACAATACTGATGGGTCAGTGTCCATCCACAGATTGTGATCGTAACAAATGGACCATTCACTGTGGTGTGGGATGGGGGTTGTATGTCTGTGTCTTGGGGGCAGGTGTGTATGGGATCTCTTCCCATTCAATTTTTCAGTGAGTCTAAAACTGCTCTAAAACATAAAGTGAATACAAATAAAAAGTAAATGTTTATTAAAAATAAAATTATAAAAAGAAAAAAAGGAGTATGTGGTCTAAATCTGTTCTAAGATTAGAGCTCTGTGAATTCCAATAATGCCTGTTACAGAAGAAATGGAGAGATGTGTAGGAGATACCTATGAGATGGGTTGTGAGGGAAGGTAAAACAACACGATGAAGGTGAGAGGGAAAAAGAGAATAACGCTGAGAAAAATATATAATGTGTTTTAGTTTCAAATTCTACTTCCATAAAATTGGAATAGAGCCACATTTCACGGAGAGTGGTTATGCTTTGTTTATGATAATGGATTAGTAAATAACATGCTTTCTTATTGTCATTAAAATTGTTATAATTTGTTACATTTTACTTGGAAAGAAAAAGAAATTATAAAGCCTTACCGCCAATGAGAGGTATAATCCTTCAACAAAACTACTCACTTGGGGGTATTCGTTTCTTAAATTTGGAGTTAGACTCAAACACAGTCACATAATCAATACAGAACACTTGTTTTGGTTTGAGTTAATGTGGAATGTGTACCATTTCAGGCTTAGAATTATTTTTCAAAAAGAACATGTAAATCGGGATAAGTAACCAAAGATTCTGACTGAACTTGTCTCCAGGACTAAATAAATTTACTGTGCATAATGGGGAAAAAAGAGTAGTTCTGTGGGACACCATGTCAAGACTCCAATTCTGTGTTTCTTTGATCTTAATGTGTTGAGGAAGGTCACAAATTGACCCAGAAGTTCTGGTCATCAAATTCAGAACAAAGAGACTGTCTTTTCCTTGGTCTTCTTTCTAGGAAGACAATGGCCATTCCTATACCAATCACTGGCAGTACAATGATTTTATTATACTTGTCAAAAGACTAATTTTCTGAGGTCAATTAACTTTGGGGAATCATGGTCTCTGCCATCTCCTAAGTCACATTCTAGGAGAAGAAACAGATATATAAACAGATGAACGAACAATATACTAAAGGCAAATGCCTTTAGTAACACAGACAATGAAAAATGCTGTACCTTACAATTTTAGCCTTTACACATACTTAAGGGCAGAGGAGACACATAACAAGACCTAGTAATTCTGAGCAACTTAATTTTTCTGAAAAATATTATTTGTGAAGGACTGATGGGACAGATGGAATATGGTAAGAGATGATAGTCTTCTAGCTTACTAGAAGACTTGCCTCAAAGCGAATATATTCAAGTGAAAAAGGCATTAGGAGAGTGTGCTAGCAAAGCTTTGTCATTAGAAGTATTTTACATTTGTTTTTTTAACCTTTTTCAAATTGAATCATAACTTTGTACATTACTGCATTTACAGGGTATAATGTGCTGATTTCGTATACAATTTGGAATGCTTACATATTCGAATGTCTGTACTAACTTTTAGTTACTTTTACCATTACAAGCCTTAGGACCATCCATGTAAAACAAGGAAACATATAATAACTACTACTTGGTGTTGCAGGGGTAATCTAAGACATATTCACATGAAGTCATTTTAAAATACAAGCATAAGAGCAGCCATTACTGAAATTAGGCTGTTTTCTTTCCCTATTTTGCTCTTATTGGATCAGTACTATATTTATTAAAATAATTAGGCCAGTACCTTTTCTCCCGAAATACTTGTGTGATAAAAGGCATAAATTTTCAAATCCTGTTTATTCTTTAAGATAACATTTTGCTGGCACTTTCCCCTTCAGATTACTATTATTTTGTTTCTATTCCCATTTAATAATCAATAGGAATGACTACATTGTTGCATTATCTTGAATATATAGAACGTTGGGCTTTGTAGGCTATTCTATGTCTCATAAGTGAATATGACTTGCTGTTTACTTTCTTTTGTTACAATTTACATGGCAAAAAGATCACAAAAATTTACAAGGATAAAACAAATAGACTAATTTTCAGTAAGCTAATCTAGTCAGTAAAAAAATGAAAAAAAAAGTTTTAATGAATGTGTTCATTTTGTTAAGAAGAAAATATTTGAATGTGATTAATATCACTTGACCTTTCTATGGTTTTTCCGTGGTGATTAAAAAAATGGTCTTAGAATTTGTAACCAATTCTTTAACAGATTCAGTGTCTGGGGGAACTAAATGTACAACTGGCATATGCCTTTGTCCAGTGCTAACTCAAAGCCTTGTCAGATTCACCAGCCCTCTTTGCAAATTGTCTCTATGACTTTCTTTCTTCCTCAAGTCTATGCCATTGGGGTTCCCAGCCACCTAACAGCTAAAACCGCCAGAAGAATGAGCTGCTGTTTAGACGTAGACAGAATGGGAAGATAGAAAGGTCTGAACCAGATAGATTTGCTTGTTCTTTTGCGTGAAATGACTCCTTCCAAAAGCCCTTTCAGGCCATTTTTCTCCTTTGAAGTACCTATTATCTAAAATAACTCCGTCCATGTGCCACACCCCTAAAAAGTACCCAGGGGGCCACCCATCCTGAACCATGAAGTTAGGTAAGCTGTTTTCTGACAACTTGAAAGATTATCACATTTCTTCTTTGCCACCAATATTGAAAAATATTTCCACACAAATAGATCTTATGGTTTTGTTCTGCGCTGTGCCTTCCACTTTCATGAATTTTGCCTTTCTTTAGAATTTATTTAAGTGACGAATTCGTGCCAAGTGCTGTACTAACAGCAGAATACAGAGATGTGAGAAGGTGTTTAGTTCAAGGAACACTCACGTATCAGAGGTGACTCACACAGAGCAGGTAACTCAAGTACCAGGAGATACGATTGGGGTAAAGATAATGAGATAAGCACTTTGATCACCTACATAAGTATTAGTGGGAGGGATTGCTGGATGTTTCTCCTGACGTGGCTCAGAGGGGACCAGAAAGTCCGGATTCTGGTTCTCCTTATTGCATTAGAAACTCAATTGCTTGGACATGGATCAAAGTAGAAATTAAATGGCATCTGTGATGGGAACAAGAAAAAATTAAGGAAATCAGGAAAATTCTGACACATAAAAAGAATATTTGGGGAACATAAGGAATAGAGTCAGAAAGGAATGCTATCATTTTCCATGTTTGTTTTCCTTTTGAAAGAGAAAGAAACTTCAGATAAAGCCTTGGTAGTCAACTTTGCTTAAATAAGGCTTGCAATCACCGGATTCCTCTCTGTCCTCTTACTCTGCACCTGAATACGTTTTAACTGGTATCACTAGGTTGGGATACCAATCCTCTCTTATAGTCTCTCAGAGATGGGAGTAAATACGTGAGCTGCTTTACATTATTTTTTTCTTCTTGATTCACTTTGAATGAATTGTCAGGCTGAAACTGAGCTAAGAAATGTCTTAGCCTATATTGGTTTTTATCAACAGCCATTTTGTGGAAAGGTGAGTGATTTTCTGGTTGTAAAATTGTGAAAGGTGTCCCAAGAGAGATGGTATCTGATCAGAGTAAATAGGACTTTATAGAGGGTTTAAAAAGTGAAGGTTTCCAAAAAATAAAATAAAAGGGGTGAGAGTTTAGGGGTATAAGGGAAAGGAAACAGGAACTATAAAGGCTAAAAGATGTGATTAAGCATAAACTGCTCAGCTATCACGGCTAGTTTTATAAGGGCAAAGCATGAAATCTGAGAGAATGGAGTGGAGTGGGTCATCAATGTGTGTCTGTGCACCTGTGAGAGAGAACAGGTGAGGGGCTTATTTTCCTTCAGGATGTTGGCTTTTTACCAATCCTTTGCTATTATAAATAATGCTTCACTGTGTCACTCTATAAATATATTATTTCATATGTATTTGTGAGAAAGCATTGTTTTCGAATAAATTTTAAGAAGAGCAATTGCCAGGCAAAGGGTGAATGCACATGTTATTTTTAAAGCTATTGTTGATTTGCCCTATATAGGATTTGCTCCATATTTTCTTTTCTTTTTCCTTTTTTTTTTGAGACAGAGTCTCACTATGTCACCCTCAGTAGGGTGCTGTGGGGACAGCTCACAACACCCTTTAGCTCTTGGGCTTAAGCGATTCTCTTGCCTCAGCCTCCCAAGTAGCTGGGACTACCGGCACCTGCCCCAATGCTCACCTAATTTTTGTTGCAGTTGTCATTGTTGTTTAGCTGGCCCAGGCCAGGTTGGAACCCGCCAACTTCAGTGTATGTGGCTGGCGCCCTACCCACTGAGCTACGGGAGCCAAGCCAAGATTTGCTCCATATTTTCATTCTCCAAAGCAAGTAAAACCTTTGTCACACCGCCCTTGCCAACAATGTGTTGGCACATTTGAATTTTTGTTAGTTTGACAGGCGAAAAACAGCAACTCTGTCTCACAGCTCTCATTCTGAATGAAGTTGAACCCCTTTTCATATATATAACGTCCACTGGTATTTATTTTTCTGTAAACTGTCTGTTCATATCTTTTGAGCTCTTTTTCATCAGGTTGTTTGCCCTTCTCTTCTAGATCTATGGAAGTTGCTTATTTATTAGAATAGCTTTTATCTATGGCATGAATTTCAAGTGTTTTTCCAGTTTATAAATTATCTTTTAACTTTACTCATGGTGTTTTTAACCACATACTTAAAGATAACTTCAAAAACCAAGGAGTATAGTTATCATTCTATATTTACAGCTTTTTTCATTCAGAGATTTATGTAGAAAGAACTCCTCATTTTAAGAATATACAGAACTTTACACAGGTTTGAGTGTAGTACTTCGGTAATTTTATTTTTTTTAATTTAAACTGATACCTGTCAAGAAAATCCTGCTGTGCATCTGGAAGCATAGATTGTATATTTTCTCCTCTTCTTTTGTAGTCTCTCCTTTCTCTCCTTCCAAGTTCATCTGGATCTCCAGGCCCCTAGGGATGTGTATGCGCGTATGCATGTGAGAACAAATGCAAAAAACCACATAAAATTTCCTATCTTAGCTTTTTTTTTAGTGTACAATACAATAAAGTTAACTGTAAACACCATGTTGTTTAGCAAATTTCTCAAATGTTTTTATCTAGAAAACTGAGCTCCACACTCATTGAAAACAACTCCCACTTTCCTCCTCCACTCAGCTCCTGGTAACCACTATACTGCTTCCTATTTCTATGAGTTTGATTACTGTAGAAGGCTCATACAAGTACAATCATACAGCATCTGTTATTTTGGACTGCCTTATTTCATTTAGCATAATGTCCTCAAAGTTCTGCCATGTTAAAATATATGACAACATTTCCTTCTTTAGGTTAAATCATATTCCCTTGTATATTCCCATATACCACACTACCCTTTACCTGTCCATCTCTCAGTGGACACTTGGGTTACCTTTTCCTCTTAGCTGTTGTTGAACTGTGTGTATTCTTTATATATTCTTGATACTACTCCTTTATCAGATATAAGGTTTGCAAATACATTCTCCCATTCTGTAGGCTGTTTTGTCATTTATTTCCTTTGCTGCAAGTTAAGTTTTTAAACTTAATGTAGTCCCATTTGTCTACCTTTCTTTTGTTGTCTATGTCTTTGGTGTTACATTAGGAAATCATAGCCATATAAAAGGTTACGAAGCTTATCCTAGTGTGTTTCCTTCTAAGAATTTTATAGTCCTAGGTCTTATTTACATGTAGGTCTTTACTCCATTGTGTGTTCATTTTTATATATGGTGTATGTAAAAGTTCTAGTACCTAGGTCTTCAGGGGCAGCCCAGTTCCTGGTTCAAGGGACTGGACCTGTGGACTGGGCTGGCCTGAAGTCTAGTCAGTGGTCAACCTGGAGCTGATAAAGGCTTGGAGCTGAGTTTGCTGAGCTGGCCTGGAGCCTGGATATTGACTGGAGAGAAACAGAGGACCTGGCCTAAGACCCACAGCCACAGGGACTGGCCTAGAACGGTAGTGTTTCTGGACTACCAGTGGGTCCTAAGGCTGGGGTTCTACAGGTACCACCCTAGTGTGGGGTTCACTAAAGGAAGGCCAGGTGCTGGGATCTGAAGCAAAGGTAGGTGCTACTTCATTTTCGTTCCCCACATGGAGGGCATCTCTCTCTTGGGCTTTGTGGGATTTGGGGAAGAGTGACATGGAAAGGAAAAGAATGGAAGGAAGGAAATTGTCCTTCCTGTCCTCTTAAATGTGTCTTATTTCTGTGCTCCACTCAGGTTCTATAATCTCTCCCCTGGAGCCCTTATCTCTTGTTAAGGTGTATTCTAATAGCTGCTTAAATTGATGTTTCCATGAAGGGAAGAACAATGGACACTTCTATTCTGCCATCTCACTGATACAACTGTTTACTACTCTTTCAACTGTGTATTTTGAAAGAATGTTTCCGTAAGATTGAATTTATGAATTAGTGGTTATTTAAATTCACATCAATGATAGCATAACTTTTTACATGTTGTCACTCTAAGTTGGAGTAAATTTTTTTTTGTACTTTATGCCATATCTAGACCATATAGTCAGAAGAAAGTGAGATAAAGGTTTTAATATACATAGGCAGAAAACATATAATTATATGTACATTTTTATTCATAAATAGGCATATACACTTTTAATACTATAGATCTTAGGTGTGAATTAAAAGCAATTATAACTCAGGAGAATTATTTTGCTGGCATTAGATTTTCCACAGTAAAATTTATACAATTATCCAGCCAAATGCAGTGTGTGTTTAGCAATTTGGAAACATGTTTAAATAAGTAGGCAAAGGAAATGAATGACTTGGCTGGATTTCACGATAGCAAAAAAATAGAAAGGCCAATGTCTGTAAGGTTTAATTTTGGTTTAACTAGATTATGTAGAAAATGTTGTCATTCAGTCAATTACTTCATGGAGGTAGATGCAATTTTCAGGTGTGCTGTGAGGTTCCCTGGTGCATTTTTTATCTAATCTACAATAGATTGGATGTCAACAACTTGCTGAATAATCGAACACCATAGATTAGGAGAAAAAAAAACACATTGTGGGTTTTTCTCAGGCATATTTTTCTTTGGTGACTTATAAAGGATTTTTTTTATGCTAAGGACACACAGAGTACTAAACTGGGTTTTTGGCAAAATGTAATATATAAAAAAAGCCTGGGATCAGAAAGAGGACCTGGCTTCAAATGCCTATTTGGCACTCATCAGTTGTATGACCTTGGGAAAATTACAACATTTTCTGAACCTCATATTCTTCAGATATAACGGAGAGGGTAATAGAGTAGAAGCTCTCTTCGTGGACCTCTGTCTAACTAGTTCATTCAATTAACCACCTGTCTCCTTCTCCTCTGTAAAATGTATTGATTAATGACCACACACTGAACTGTTTGTGCTTGTAGAATCCTCTCTGGGATATGCATATACTTTGTCTTGTAAAAACTTTTTGTTTCAAGGCAAAATTAAGGGGGTTTCCTCAACAACTATTATATTTTGTGGTTGTACTTGTTATTGAAATGTTACAATTTGATTATTTCATTAATATGATATGATTATTTTGTTAAGTTGATAAAATAAGAGCATGAAAATAGTTTTGAGCGCTTTGAAAAGGCAATGCTATACACGAGACACAAAAAACATGACTTTGTGTGGGTCAGACACTGGTAAATGATTGGGAACATCATTAATAGCTAGAATTTGGTCCTCAAATAGCTTTACAAGTATTTCAGTTACAATTACACCTCAAAGTAACAAAAGCTAGATATGACCAAAGGTAAATTAATGTATGATTCATGCAAAGATAATAACCAGAATCTAATCAGGACAGAAACAAATAAAAAGCCTTTGTCCTAAATAGGTATTTTTTTACTTCTTGAAGTGAAAATAATTTTTTTTGAGACAGAGTCTTATAGTGCACTGGCATGATCAGAGCTCCCTGCAACCTTAAATTCTTAGGCTCAAGCCATCCTCCTGCCTCAGCCTCCTAAGTAGCTAAAACTACATGTGCCCATCACTATGCCAGGCTAATTATTCTAGTTTTCATAGAGATGGAGTCTTGCAGTTGTTCTGGCTGATCTCAAATTCCTGACCTTAAGTGATCCTTCCTCCTTGGCTTCCTAAGTGCTAGGAGTACAGGCATGAGCCACCATGGCTAGCCTAAAATGACATATTGAAGTGAATTCCAGTAATGTTAGTGGAGTTCATCACTAAACTCTCACAGGTTATATAAAAAAAGTAATTTAAAGTAATATAAGAAGTAATTTAAAGACACCAGTACATTAAAAAGCAGATGGAGCCCAGTAAAGAGTTTGTTCTTGAAAAACTTCAACTGCAACAGCTAAGAGCTATGACTTTGTGGCTACATTTTTTTCCCTATTTTTTTCCCATTCCTAATTTCCTGGTAATGACAATCAAAAACCACAGGCAGATCAACTTGAGGTTACAAATATAGGGATGAGGGATAAATGAGATTCTAAAAATGAGAGAAGCTTCTAAGGGGAAGAAATTTTAAATCTATGCACAAAGTTTGCCTATATTTTCATCTCTATTATATATGCAAGTGAAGAGGAAACTCTAGAGACCTAGCCTGAAATAGAGACCATAAAAGACTCCAACCTGTAAAGACACACCTGCATAGACATACCTGCAAAAGTTAAGGTTTTTGCATTTGCTATTTTCTGAAATAACTCTGAACAACCACAGATGTTTCATTAGCAGGAAGACTTTAAGGCATCTGTAATGATTGTGTTTATATAATTAAAAGAGTATGTGTTCAACGAATTAAAGAAAATGGTTTTAATGAGTGAGCATAAAGGAGATCTCAACAATATGGAAACTATGGAAAAGAAATTTCTATAGCTGAAACATACCATAATTAAATAAAAATTTCAGAAATAAGTTCAGATGGCTAAAAAACATTGAAGAAAAGACAATGAACTTGAAGTAAATCAATTGAAATTAGGTGATCTGAAAAAAAGAAAGACAATTGGTGAAGAACGAGCTGATGGGTTATAGTCCAGTTTATAGTCACACACACACACACATACACACACACACACACACCTATTTATACTGTACATCTCTCTGTACCTAATATAGGGATTGCATTCAAAGTGCATGAGAAACACAACTCAATCAATAAGAAAGGCAAAGGTTATGTCTCCAACAAAGGTTTAATAATCAGAATCCACAGAGAACTCAAACAAGAAAGAAAAGAACAAGTGATCCCATCTCAGGGTGGGCAAGGGACTTGAAGAGAAACTTCTCTGAAGAAGACAGGTGCGTGGCCTACAGATATATGAAAAAATGCTCATCATGCTTAATCATCAGAGAAATGCATATCAAAACTACTTTGAGATATCATCTAACTCCAGTAAGATTAGCCCATATCACAAAATCCTAAAACCAGAGATGCTGGCGTGGATGTGGAGAAAAGGGAACACTTCTACACTGCTGGTGGGA
>NW_003852396.1:20388423-20394437 GCF_000181295.1 Otolemur garnettii
CAAAAAAAAAAAGAAAAAAAGAAAGGCAAAAAAAAGCCAGGTGAAAGATTTAAACACACATTTACAAAAGAAGACATATAGATGCCCAATAAACATAAGAAGCTGCTCAACATTTTTAGTCATCAGGAAAATGCAAATTAAAATCATAATTGTGTTACCAATAAAATGAAAAAGTTGGAAAATGATAAGTGTAGGGTGTGCAGTGTTAATACACTGCTGATAGGAATGGAAAATGAAAAGAATATTCCGGAAAACAATTTGGCAGTTTCTTAAAATTTAAACATACTGCTAACATTCTCCATATGTCGCCACATTCTCTTTGGAGTAGAGGCTATCTGGGGTAGGTTCCTTTCACAGTAGAACACAGGAGTCCCAGAAAAATAGTGGGAATATGTGCTAAATGTTGAGGCTGTGGAGAGAACTGGCTCATTGAGGTTCCCTCATTTTATTGGCTGAAGCATGAGAAAGCTCACCATTAATACATTAAGGAAATACGTTTTATACCTCGTGTGAGTGGTACTCAAAGTAACATGGCAAACAACTCAGATTCCAGTCTAAAAAAGGGACAAAATAAAACATAGTGTGTATCATGGGGATATATTATATTATGGTACTACTATTAACATAACTGTTCAGTGAAGAAACAGGATAAGGATGATATAATTTGGATTAATGGAAATGAGAGAAGAGAAAAGAAAGATTTGGGTCAGACTTGAAAAGGACCTCTGAGTGCTTGCGCATGAATAATTGCTAGGTTGAACATTTTCTGAGAGCGGACCAAGTATTTCCCAACTAGATTTTCAGTAATGTTTGTGTCTAGACACACAGGGACTTTGTAACAGTATCAGAAAAAAAGCTTGAATCTTTCCTTCCCAACTTCTCTTGAATACTTAATGACATTTGCAAACACTTTATAGTTTATCAAATGTATTCTTGCATATTATCTAATTTTTATCCTGTCTTAAACCTGAGAAGTAAGATTTATTACAGAAACGGATTTATAGATGAGTAGAATAACTAGACAAGAGAAATGAATTGTCTGAGTTCATACAGCCATAAAAAGGTTGAGGCTAGTAATCAAATCTCTACCTTCTGATACTAGACATGAAGTTTTTATATTATTTGGTAGACGTTAATTCAGATTTGAACACATATGTGTATTCAACAAATACGTCAATAGGTGAATTTATACAGATCAGCAAATACATCTTTTATTGAACATGGAGAGAATAAATTTCATGTCTAAAGGAATTATTTCCTTTTAAATAGTGTGCTTTGTAAATATTAATTAAATATACTTTCTACCAATTTTGCTCATGTATGATCAGAAAAAACTATGGTTTTTCAAATGTGCATTGTTAATTTGCAACTAAATCTCTTTCTTTTTTCATGTTGTAAATACACCAAGCAGCAGGTAGCATTTATTACATGTTCTCATCTAATAGGAGAAGAAACAGACAGATTGTCTATATGGGTTTGCCCAGTGTCACAGAAACTTTATTACCAGCTACATTTAACCTTAAATCAGGTCTGTTCTTTCTATTTTTTCTCAAATTCTATTCCATTTATCTGTGATTACTCAGAAAATAGCCTCATATGTGGAATTTCTTCCTCAACTCTAGAGAGATGATTGCATTAGCAGACCATTTTAATTACAGTAATCTTAATGTATTCATTAACATTTTTTTTATAATCTAGTCAAAATACACTCACGTTTTCCAACAGTTCCAAATGTTTTTAGGCTGCTGAGTTCCCGTGGAGTCTGCTGCAAACACTTAATTAAAAGATAATTGTTCTAGCATATGTTAATTTTTATATACTTAGGTGTTTATTAGTGTAGCTCCTAGGCTCAATTACCTCTGTTTTTTTTTTTTTTTTTTTTTTTTTGTAACTGTTAAATTGTCTTGCTTCCTTATTCAGCAGGAATCATCACCTTTTAAAGAGACTATTTCATTTATAAAAATGTCTCCTTTTTTTCTGGTGTTTACAACTAGACAACAATTCTAAAGCTTCAATACTGATTTCCCCAGAACAGTTTCTACATAATAGAAAAGGCTGTTCTGGACAACTACACCACATACAAGCCCTATCTTTTAAATAATAATTATATATCTTGAAGCTCCAAGAAGAATTCTGCTAAGAAATTTAGTCAAATGTTTAAATAAATAATTTAAGGATTTATAAGGTAAAATTATTTTAAAATATCCTCAAATCAGCGAAGATGGAAATAACAAAAACTTATTGTAGATGAGGATGTGATGGCAGAACAGAAAATAATTTTATATACTTAGTGAACAATAATTTTGTTTCTAGAAACTGAGTCTGAGAGAATTATCAGAAATATATATCCAGATCTTTATGAAAAGGCATTATTTTTTATGTTTACCTGGATGGAGTTGAAACACATTCTTTTTAGTAAAGTACTCAAGAATGGAAAAAACAATTCCAATGTACTGAATGCCAATATGAAACCAATGTCTAAACAACTACTGACCCACACAAAATACAATTATCGTCTAGAAAGAGGGAGAGGAAAGGAGGTGGGAGGAGGAAGGGCATTTGGCTGGGTCTCACCTTATGTACAATTTGAGGGTGTGCAGCACGCCCCCTCGGGGAAGGGCTCAACTACAACTTGAACCTTATAATTGAAAACAATAAGAAACAAGAATCCTATGAGGACAATTAAGGTCCTAGTACACAGTAGGGGGGTGGGAGTAGGAGATGGGGAGAGTTGAGAAAGGAAGGAGGGAGGGAGTGAGGGGACAAGGGGTATGGTACACCTTTTAGGGGTGGGACACAATTATGAGAGGGTCCTTATCTAACAAAAGCAATCAAGGTAACCTGGTTCTGTGTACCCTCAGTGAATCCCCAACAATAAAAAAAAGAAAGAAAACAATGTAACCTTAAAATTTGTACCCTCATATTAATTTGAAATTAAAAAACCCTAAAGAACAATAAATCTTTAGAGAAGTGACAAGACAAAGGGCAAGGATTTTAGGTGAGAAAATTGTGAGAAGGTAAATAGGTAAATATTTCCCTATTTGAAATGGTGAGAAGGTAAATAGGTGAGTATTGATTTAGTGATGGGCACCTGTAGACTTAGCTACTTGGGAGGCTGAGGCAGGAGATAGATTTGAGCTTAAGAATTTGAGGTTGCTGTGAGCTGTGATGATGGCAATGCACTATGAGACCCTGTCTCAAAAAAATTTATTTTCACTTCCAGAGTGTAAAAGTACTTCACAGCAGAGGCCCTGGAGCCTGATAGTCTGGGTTTCATTCCCACTTCTGTTTCTTTACTCATGATCCTCGGCAAGTTACTTAATTCCTGTGAGCCTCAGGTTCCTGGTCTGAAAAATAAGGATAATAATAATCCCTAAATCATAGGACGTTAAGAGGATTAAATCAGCTATATCTCATTTATGTTTTTATCATATACATATTATGTACATATATAAATTTATATTTAAAAAGTACTCAGAGTATTGCCTGGCTCATAGTACGTATAGCAATGCAACCCTCTGATACAGTAAACATGATAAGAATAAATTCCACTTGTCCTATCTGCAGAGGGTTCATAGTCTGGGTTAGAGGAACGTACAATAAATAGAATACGTTATCTATAGTACGATAAATATTCAATCTTAACATTCATAGAAGTTGGGTCCAAAATACCAAGGACTATGCAAAGTATGTTTTCTTGGAAACACAGAGATTTCATGCCTTCATTTTCAGAAAAGTCACTTTCAAACCGCTCTGAAGAGTCAGAAAAGAGCTGACTCGTCATCTCCCAAGCAGTAGAGGCAGATGAGATCGTGACACGAGTTCTTTGTCATCCTCTACACAATCCAGTATATTACAAATGGGAAAAAGACAATTCATTTGTCATAGTTCCTGTGTGTACTCTTCGTGTGGGCTGGAGTAGCTAATGGTTTATTTTAGGCTATTTCCAGTTCTGCTGTAAGATCAATATTTCAAACCAGCAGTAGATTCTGGATGTGTGTACAGTTTGAGAGAGAGAGAGAGTGTGTGTGTGTGTGTATGCGTGTGTGGTTGTGATACGATGCTCCACTTCCAACTTCTCTACTGCTGGTATAACAAGCAAAGACAGGATAGACATGTCTACAGAACTTTAAAAACAGCAGGTGATCAATCGCAAAGCAAATCCATTTAATGTAAGAAGGATAAAAATACATAAAGAACAGAAAAAGAAGATGGTGGGGGAGGAGGAAGGGAAAAATATACCCAAATGATTGGCGCTGGATCATGTCAGATATCTTCAGACCTTGCTGACTCTTTTCTTCTTCATTTGAACAAAGTAGAAAAAAATGCCATTCAAGACACAAATAGTACAAATAGTAAATATTTCTGGGCTAAGAGCAAGTTTTCCTTAGACACTAACTCAGCAAAACAGCACCTTTTCACTTAAATATCACTTTTTTGTCTTTTGGTCCCTCCCATAGTGACTGTGTAAAGTGCCACTAAGTAATTATTACATTGTGATCCCTCTACATCCATTAGCTTATCCCCCAGGGACTGAAGTGAAAAAGAAGAGAGAAAAGATTGAGCAGCAGCTAATTGGGGAGAGCTGTCAGGAAAAAATAAGCTGGTAGAATCATGAAGGAGCATTTGGACTGTCTGTATTAATAAGCGCGGTGGCTCAGTCCAAGACCTGAATGGATTTAAGCGTAAGGTGAGGCTTACCCAAGTATCAAGCATTCACGAGCATAGTCTTCCTACTCTCTCCACCCTCCATTCCCAGCATCTCTGCCTCTCAGTGCAACAGCCCTTCCCACCATTTTCCAGGCATCTCTCTCTCATCTGGAATATCTTCCCCACGTCTTTTCTGTCCTTTGACATGTACCTACCCAGATACTGCCTGTTCCTGCAATTCACCCAGCAATGTAACTGAACGCCCCTGGTATGACTTAGACTATCCTTCAGTCAGTGTCTACAAGGTGCCAGGCACAGGATGCACCGTTTCATATCTTGTTTATTATAACAATAACATTAGAAGATATAATTTTTTTATTCCAGTTATATACATAAGTGGACTAAGGCCTAAAGAATTAAGAAATACTTAAGATCACACAGAACGTGAGAACATGGCTGGAGAGGACTTGGTGGATGCTCTTGTTGGATCCCAAAGCTCATACCCTCTACTCATGGGCTCCATGGCTGACATGTCCTGGGAATAAGTGATGGAGATACTGAGGTCAAAACAACCAGCTCCTCCCTGGAGCTTCTTCAAACTCAGTGTGCCGGACGGTGAAACTGGTGATTTTTATACAGTGGAATGGAGACCACGGTGAAGGTAGAGGGTTTGAGTACAAGGGAAGAAAGCATCTTGGTAGGCTTTTGAATGTAATCTTAAAAACCGAGTGAAGAAGACCCAAAATTGGTGTCCCAGAGAGAATTAAGAAATCATAATAAATGCATACTATCTGGGAAACCTACATATCATTACTGACCTTGGAGAACGGGGTATCATGTGTAAAATTTTATCAGGAAGTTATGCAAAAAGTTAGGGGAACTACTATAAAGAACTTTATACACTGTGATAAGAATTGTTTCTAAAATATTTTTCCTAAGGACAATGTGGAGTGGTATTTACAATGTTTGGTAAAAATAGGCCTCTTCTGAGACAGAATGAATGACAATTAAGCAATTAGTTGCAAGACAATGTCATGTGTGATACGGTGAAGGTTTAAGACAAGCACAGTGATAGGCACTAGACCTACGGAGGGAATACCTACTGCCCAGTAGTTAAGTCTAGAAGGAGTGATGAGCACTGACAATTACTATGTTCTGATACATGAAGAACAACTCTGGGTGAGGTTAGAACTGATACGTGAACAATTCTAGAAAATACCTTTAAAAAGACTATGTTCTTCTGAGCAAAGTATCACAAGAATGGAGGAAAAAGTATCCAATGTACACACCCCTATTATGAAACTAACTTATACCTTTTATATGAAAGCTATAACCAAATAGTCTAAGAATATGGGGGGGGGAGG
>NW_003852396.1:20394629-20413913 GCF_000181295.1 Otolemur garnettii
TAAAAAAAAAAAAAAGACTACCTGAACCACTCAGAATTTTTACTATACTAATGGAGCAAAGTTGTACATCCAACCTTGCTGTAAACTCTGACAGGGCTGATTTAAAAACTAATCTAAAAACAAATAAATAAGCAAAATTAAAAAAAATACTCCTCAAGTAAGAATTTGCATCACTGTATGTTACCAGCTGCATTTCCTTTACATGGGAGAATGTAATATGAAACATTCCACATTGTAAATGTTTTCATTTCTCACATAGTTGTAAAAAGTCAAAAGGCCTCTAGAGGTCACCACTGGGTTAATTTGAGAGTGGACTCCTCTGCAGTTGGTTTATCATTGTTTAGAATTAGCCGTTACAAAAGCTTGTGTGAATACATTAGAACCGGTGCTCAAGAAATCCACCTTGACTCTCCTCCTGTATTGTAAACACCCATAGACAGTTATAAGCCACTTCAGTATAATGCTGCTTCTGATGGAATCATTGGCAACATAATTTCATAGCTAGAAGGATATCTAGACCTTAGAGAAATCAATTTACTGTCTTAAATAACTCCTAAGCATTGCTTATGAACCAGGCATTGTGATGCTTGAGAGAATTTAAGTCTAGTAAATTTATTCATTTTCATATAGAAACTGATGCCCAGAGAGAAGATGTGATTTTCCCCAAATCACTCAGATATTGCAGAGTTGAGATTTGAACTAATATATTCTAACATCTTCTGCTCAGTTTTCTTTCCTATTGTCCAGGGATTTGAACTCAGTGTAAGTAACTTCAGTGTAAGTTAGTTTAATGAACCTTCACCGAGAGTCTGACACATGCCAGCCGTGTGCTTTAATGAGTGAGGCTGAGATGAATTCTGGCTCCTACCTAGTGAGGACAAGGACAGATAATCCTACAGAAGTTAAGTATCAGTGTGAAGTTACATAGCTTCTAGAGAGTATGTGGCTATACTGGGTCACAAGGGCACTTGAGCTGACCAAACAGCTTGCTGGGTATTCAGAGATGTTTTTCTGGATGTGTTGGTTCCTGAGATGATAGAGAGAAGAGTGAAATTTATCTAGGCAGAAATAAATGAGGAAATTGTGAGGAAAGGGTAGATAAAAGAAAGGGCCATTTATCTGAGCCTGCTGGAATAGCATCAGTAAGATTGTGCCTTTGAGCAAGAATGTCTCCCCCACTTTGATGACAGCTTCTTCTTCCATAAATACATTTTTAGAATATACCAAGGATATAAACTCAAATGCCCATTGGGATTAGGTATATAACCTTAAATGGATCAAGTCTGCACAACGTAAAAAAAAAAAAAATGTGTAACCAATGTTCATCTAGTGAATTGGTCAGTATCTGTCCTTTATAAAGGGAAAAGTTTCTGCTCAATTATTGTGAATTAACGCTAAGGGACCCAGTCTTACCAGATCTTTCCTTTTAAGAGACCTCTAAGTCTGGATTTTTATGTGAACTATAAATTTTTACCTGTTGGTAATTCTACAGTTTAACTTTAAGACCTTGTTCAGGCCAAAGCGGCATATGGAATCCCTGAGCTCTAAGATAATAATTTCAGGTGTCTTTATATTACTAGATACCAGGTGACTTTCCTTCACAAAAGAAAATAATAATATACATAACCAGAGTCAAACCATCCCTGAACCAGGAGTCCAGAAATGTGAGTTTTGCTTCAGTGTGTTTGTGTTATCTTAAGACAATAATTTAACCCAGTTTTCTTAACTGAAAGTGTCCTGAGATGACCCAGGAAACAACTAGATTACTAGTTAAGGCACTTCAAGCTGAAATCTATGAGGTTTCAAGCCTGTGGAGCCGCGTAGTTTGCTTTCCAATGTACTATTTTTATATTTCCTTCTCTTCTTTCAGATTCCCACTCCCTAGTCTCATACCCCACCCCCATTGGGTGCTTTTACCTCTTAGCCCCAGTATTTGGGAAATAGGGAGAATGTTAAAAAGCACTGAAGAATAGAGGTAACTGTCTTACTCCGTATGCCTTTCCCTGCTTGTTGGAACCTTCCATGTTTGACCTTCGGAAAAGTCAATGAGTGCTAATTTTAGAAAAGGAGATGGTAACACTACAGCTTCTAATATACAAGATTAGACTAGAGGCCTTGTTCCCTTCCACCATGGAGATCCAGTGACTTCCATCTTCTGCTGCCTCAGACCCTATTGACCAATGATTCTTTGCTCTCTCCCTCCTGCTACAATAGAGAGATCCTCCTGCTTTATAAAGCTAATTTCCCACCTCACCTCTACTCTCATTCCCTCCCACTTTCTCAGAAACTGTAAACTTCTGTTTTTGATATTCCACTAATTTACCCCTTTTTGCAGGATCCTAACTACCTACTCTTAAACATATCTAAGTTTACTATGAATAACTCTTTAAAATTAAAAACCTGTAAACTCCCCTAGTTTACTGCTCCAGTGAGTTGCTGCCCTGTATGGGCTGCATTGTGCCTCCCATGATCCCCTTCCTCATCAGTCTCACACTCCCCACCACCCTGAATGTGGCTTTCATACCCACAACTGCACATCAAAGTCATAGTTATCCTCGGCATTAAATCCAATGCCATGTTCAAATACTAAATCTCATAAATAATTGGGAATTTTTAACATTGTTTACTGCATTCTTCTTCCGTAAATTTTATTTTCCATGGCTTTTCTCTCTTTATATTTCTAATTTTTAAATTTTCTTTTTGATTATATTTTTATTTAATTTCTTGGTGAGTGGAACTTCCAGTCTTGGAAGACTCTATGGCCATCACAACCATGTAACTGCTGAAAATTGTTTTCAGAAATTTGTTTTAAGTTCCTGAAAGCTAGACTAAAAATTTCTATTAAATGGGGTAATATTAACATAAGAAACTAATTCTAGATCTTAATAAGAACAGTGAAAGTCTAAGGCCTTTGAGCTACATCTTGTTCCCACCCTCTGGCCCCTTGCTTTGCATTAAGGATGCCTTTCTCTAATGGGTGCAGCCAAGAAAATAGGGGCTTTATCCCCCACCAGCTCTCAGTGTAGGGCTATGGTTTAATGTCAAGAGGGGCAAGTCCCCTTCATATCACATTCACTGTCCCATCTTCACGTTGTAGATGCTATGGCCTGGGTGGGAGTGTCAGAGATAACTGAGATTCCCTTTCCAATACGTTCATATTCTCAGGGTGAGGGCTCTATGGTAGGGGCAACAGATCAAGAACATTGCAGCCTTGATTTATCCTCCCTTTGATTGCTTTTATGGTTAAGGTTTCATGCCAGGGAACGCTGAGAAAATTAGGGATTACCCATAGCTCCAATTCCCATTTATAGGGAAAGGTGTCACTCAAACAGAGTAGGTCATTATACTCATCTCCAGCTCTAATTCAGTGGCTGGCATCTTACCAAGTTAAGAGGTAGGTCTTAAGAATTGGTAACTCCACATTTCTGCCTAAGAAGACAGATTTTATTTGAAACAGTATATGAAGGTGTTCATGGCTAAATGAAGAAAAAGAAATACGAGAATGACTCTCGTGGGATCTCATTCACTTCGATGTTCTGGAGGGCTCTGCATTTACTACAGGTTTATCCCTCAAGGGACAATCAGAGCAAAAGTTGGAATCAGTTTCGTAGGTATCATGTGAATTCAAGAGCAAAGGGTTGAAGTCTTACTGTCTCAGGGGATCATAATACAACACTGACCAGACACTGAATAATATGATACTCTGACCAATGATGACTCTGGGGAAGCTAAGCTTAAAATTAATACCACATTCATTGCTGGTAGTCTGAAAGGCTATGCACGTGCTCGAGGCTATGCCCTCCTAGAAGCAGCCAGAGAGGGAATTTTTGAGCTATTGGTGTTTGCCAAAATGCAGGACAAAACCACAGACTCTCTGAGCTATGAAAGCAGTGTCCAGGTTGCACAGAGATCTAATGGTAAAGGATGAAAATCTTATTGGCTCAGGTATTTTAAGAACAACCTTGTTTTGTAAGCATAAATGGCTTATGCTGAACCAGAAGTGACATCTATGAAGCCAAGTGAAAAGATAAAATCAAGGGAAAAAATCCAAAATGATATAAATTACTCAACTTCACATAAAAAATGAGAGTGCCACTAAAGGTAATGATAATAAGGTAATGGTCTTAAAAGCACTTAATTACATATTTATTTTCATTTCATCTCTCAACTGATTTTGAAGAAATTGCATAAAATTTTATACACACAATTTAATTGTTAACATAAAGAAATACAATATATCTGATATTAATAGTGCAAAGTTATGAAGCTATATTGGAGGAAGGAAGTAATACCAGATGGTAACTTAAAGACGTTAAAAAAAACCACACCAAAAATCGCATTACAACAAAGACATTTGTATCAGAATGTTTATTGCAGCCCAATTCATAATTGCCAGGTCATGGAAGAAGCCCAAGTGCCCATCGATCCATGAATGGATTAGCAAACTGTGGTATATGTATACCATGGAATACTATGCAGCCATTAAGAAGGATGGAGACTTTACATCCTTCATGTTCACATGGATGGAGCTGGAGAATGTTCTTCTGAGCAAAGTATCACAAGAATGGAGGAAAAAGTATCCAATGTACACACCCCTATTATGAAACTATTTTATACCTTTTATATGAAAGCTATAACCAAATAGCCTAAGAATATGGGGAGGGGGGAGGGAGAAGGGAGGAGGGAATGGGTGGAGGGAAGGGATTTGGAGGGATCACTTCTGAGGTTTATCTTATAGGGGTACAGGTGAATCTTTCTAAGAGCAGAATGTGAACGTTTTAAAGCAATAACTGAGAAAATGACATGAAGGCTGTGTTGAGCAGTTTGATGGAAGTATTTCAGATTGCATGTGAAAACCCTACACTGTACCCCAGAAGTGCATTAATGTACATAGTTACCATTCAATAAAAAAAATAACATAATAAAAAAAAAAACAAAAACCACAAATGATACATAAAAAGGCTAATTTTTATAAAATAATACTACAAATATTAGGCCTCTTATTTTCCCTTTGCAATAATTATAATAATATACTGTTGGTATTTTACATATATAATATTAATATATATATCATTAATAGCACAAAAAGGAGAAGAAAGTTAAGCTATATAAGAGTAATGAAGTAGATTCTGATGTTATGATGTATGCTGTAAGCCCTAAGAATTAGTAAAAATTAACTAACAAAATGACTTTAAAAATTAGCTAATTTCTTCTCCAAGCACAGTACAATACCATCAGGAAAAGTCTTCCTATCTTCTAACTTCTCTCAGGGGAAGGAAATAATCGACTTATGTATCTAGTGCCCCAATTTTTCCAGGGGGATCTCCAGAGAAAGGCTACTGTCTTGATAGTTTTGAAGTGCTGACAGGTACAGCACAGTCTAGCCACCCGAGGAAGAACAGAGACAGTGATTTGGACTGGTAGAACCCCTGGCTCTTCCTCCTGCCGGGACAGAGCAAGCAGACAAAGACATCCTGGCTTTAAGCTTCCTTTTGAGTTAATCTGTGTAGAGAACATGCTGTCTTCATGAATGCCCAAAGAAATGGCCTATGATTTGCCAGTCTTGAACCTCTGATGTATCTGGCACTGTCTAGCCATTTAGGTAATAACAGAGATGGTGGTTTGTACTGTTAGATACCTTAGCTCCTCTTCCCTGCTCAGCATAGATCAGGCAGATAAAAGTTACAGCTTTCTTCCTCTTCCTGGGGAATGAAAGAATTGGTAGAGGCCCCCAGAATCTCTAGGGGGGCTGGTTGGTGGAGACTTTTCTGTATAAACCTAGTGTGTGAAATGGAGAACTGGAGAGGTACTTGCTTTATCTAATGTGCAGACACTCACAAAGATAGCCAAGGAAAATGAAGAATCAGGAAAGATCATCCAAACGAAGGCATGAGATAAATCTCCAGAGACAAACCCTAATGAAATGGAGTTATGTGATTCACATGACAGAAAATTAAAAAATAACTCTGAAAAAGATGGTCACTGAGGTCAAGAGAACATGGACAAAGGGAGAATTTCAACAAAGAAATATAAAACAGATATAAAATAAACAACAAAAAAGAATCATGGACTTGAAGAACACATTAACTAAACTGAATAATTAGCTAGAGAGGTTTAGCAGCAGATTAGATCAAATAGAAGAAATAATGGTAGACTTGGAAACAGGTCATTGGAAATCAGTCAATTCGAGGAGAAAGAGAAAAATGAGTAAAAAAGAGTAAAGAAATCTGAAGGAAAGTATTGTACATCATAAGTGGAATAATATTTGCCTAATATGAATCTCAAATGGTAAAAAGAAATAGAAATAGGCCCAGAAAGCGTATTAAAAATTAATAATGACTGAAAACTTCCCAAATCATGGGAAGGAAATAGAAATCCGTATGCAAGAATACCATAGGACACCCAATAATATGAATCTGAAACAGTTTACACTGAGACACATTATAATCAAATTCTGAAAAGTCAGGACTAGGAATTGGGACTGGAAGAAAGTGACTCATTACATAAAAGGGAAACTCCATTAGACTATTTGTGGATTTCTCAGCAGAAACTTTCCAGGTCAGGAGATTGTTAGGTGGTATATTCTAATTGCTAAAAACAAACAAACAAAAAATTAGCACAACCTGTCATCTGTTACACTTGGAAAGTGTGTGTGTGTGTTTAAATGAAGTTGAGGATAAGACTTTACCAGATAGACAAATGCTGGGAAGTTCACCACCATTCAGTCTACCTTTTAAGAAATGCTAAAGGGGTTCTTCAATTTGAAATGAAAGTATGATATGCAGCAACATGATAGCATAAGAAAATACAAAACTCAGTAAAGTTATACTTAGATGAATACAGATTATTATATTGGTATAATGCTTCTGAGTAAATAAATTTTGATTCTAGTGTAAAAGTTTAAAGATAGACACATTAAAAATAACTATAACCAAAATGTTAAAAGTTGCATAATATAAGTAGACGTAAATTGTCAAACTAATATAAAGTGTATGTGAGGAATTCTAGTGTAAAGTTTTTCTGTGCAAATTGAACTTAAGTCATCATCAGCTTCAAATAGACTGTTGTAGATCTCAAGGCAATGTAGCTGACTAGAGACACGGCTTACCAGACTATTGCAGAGGAAAAGAAAGGTTTCAGAAAAAAGGGAGAAGAGAAAAGACACAGTTCCAGTGGAGGTCAGAGGAAGAAGTACTGGAGGCTTCTAAGGACCTTGTGGAGGAAAATTGTGAATCAGAGAGGGAAGGGGATAAATGGACATGGATCAAATTCCTCAATAAAAATGTCATAGAATGTCTGAATGGATATTCAAAACAAAGCACAAGACACAACTCCTAACTGTATGTTCTCTACCAAAAAGTCACGATAGATTTAAGGAAACACACACTTGAAGGTTAATAGATGGAAAATGATATTCCATGCAAATGGTAACCAAAAGAGAGCAGAGGTGGCTATACTCATAAGCCTATTGTATGATACATAATAGACTTTAAGTTAAAAACTGGCACATCTGATAAAGTAGGGCATTTTATAATGACATAAACATCAGTTTTATGGGAAGATTTAACAATCTTAAACATATATAGACTCAACATCAGAGCACATAAAGATGTAAAGTAAACACTGACAGATCTGAAAGGAGAAATAGACAGCAATAAAGTAATAGAGTTTAATATTCCACTTTAGGTAATAACTAGAACATTCAGACAAAGATTTATAAAGGAAGAGAGGGCTTGAACAACTCTATACACCAGTGCACCTAACAGAGAACATTCCACTCAACAACAGCTCAATCACATTCTTCTCCAGTGCACATGTAACTTTCTCTAGTATAGATCACAAAATAAATCTTAACAAATTTAAGAGGATTGGGTAAAAAAGCATCATGATGTTGATCTTGGCAATGATTTTCTGATTATTATATTAAGATCACAGGCAATGAAAAAAAATGAAGACGGCATCAAACTGAAGAACTTTTCAAAGCAAAGAAAATGAACCAAGTGAAAAGATAACATACACAATGGGATAAAGTAATTTCAAACTATAGATCTGATAAGGAATTAATCTCCAATTATATAAGGGACACCTAGAAATTTTCCAAAAAACTATAAACCTGATTAAAAAATGGTCTAAGGACTTGAATAGATATTTCTCCAAAGAAGACATACAAGTGATCAATAGGTGTGTAAATAAATATGCAGTGTCACTAATCATTATGGTAACATATTAAAATTATAATGAGATAGTATTTCACAGCTATCAGTGTTGCTATTATTAAAACAAAAAGAAAAAAAAAGAAAAAGACAACTGTTGGAGATGGAGATGTTGTGAAGAAACTGTGTCCATTGCCCTTGCAATGGAAAATGGTGCAGTTGCATGTGGAACAGTGCTTAATAGGACTTTAAAAAATACAACTGCCCCATGATCCAGCAATCCTGCTTTTGAGTATCTATAGTAATTGGTATCAGTGTCTAGAAGATGTATAATGACTCCCATGTTCTTTGCAGCACTGTTAATAATAGCCAAGATACGAAAACAACATACATTTCCATCAACGTGCAGATATTGAAAATGTAGTATGTACATATAATGGAATATTATGCAGCCTTAGAAAAATTCTGCAATGTGAAACAACATGGATGAACCTTTAAAAAATTATTCTAAGTAAAATGAGCCAGCCACAGAAGAAGAAATACTGCATGACTGCCCTTATATAAGGTGTATGAAATAGTCCAATTAATAGAATTAAAGAGTAGAATGATGGTTGCCAGGCAACGAAGGGTAAGGAGAAATGGGGAGTTACTAATCAATAGGCATAAAGTTTTAGGTAAGCAAAATGAAAATGTTGTAGATGTATGCTGTATAGCATTTCACCTGTAGTTAAAAATACTACTGTCTACTTGAGAATAGGTTAATGGGGAAGGTCTCATGTTAAGTATTCTTAGAATGATAAAAAAAATTTAAATAATAGTTAACATTTATTAAAGGAATTAAGTTGGTGTGCTGCAACATGTCTTCTCAATACAGAAGAAAATAGGAAAGGACGGACGATAAAACATAACTACAAACACAAATCACGGTGGCAGATATAAATCCAAACATCGATGATGGTATTTAATATTAATGGCTTAAACAACTCAATAAAAAGACAGAGACGGTCAGACTGAATATATTTTTTTCAATGACATAATTATAGGCTGTTTACAGGAGACATAGCTAGACCCTCATTACATGTGACTGTAATGTGACCTCAAAGTAAAAGAAATAATGAAAGATACACTGGACTCACAGCAAACAGGAGAACACTAGAGTAACCACCTTCTTGGGCTTCTCTGAATTCTTTGCCTAATTTTAAATTTTACCTTACTTTAAATGTATCTATCTATATATTTATAACCCTATAGTCTATTTCTTTCCTCCCTGTAACAATACTATTTTTTTGGGGGGGGGTCAAATTTCTCATGAAACCTTCTCTAACTCAGAATTCTAATCAGATCTTCCTTAGAGTCACTCTCAGAGATTGTAAGGAAGGGCTTGATGGAATTACCTGTAATTATAAGTAAACGAATAATTGCATAACTAATTTGTGATATTTTTAACCTGGTAGCAAGGACCTCATTAAGATTAGGAACTGAGTCAATCTAGTCTTTTCTGTTTCCAGCATCCAGCGTGAAGTGTGGCATATGTTAGCTGAATAGTAAAATTAGAGAATATACAAGTAAGGAAATGACCCCAGGAACTTAGAGAAAATTTGTCTCTAGTGGATAAATGGGTTGCATTTTCCCGAGACGCCCATGGGCCACAAAGTGAGCAAGTAGGTGTTTTCAATAGGCAGTGTTTCAAACAATCTGTTGAAGAGTTGTTTTAAGATCAATGGGGATATTATTAAAATATAGATTCCCTGGCCTGGTCCTAAGTGTTTGTTTTGGTAATTTGTGAAGGGCCTATGAATATAAATTTTAAACAATACTTCATGTAATTTTTTTTCTTTCAATTTCCCTAAACTGCATGTATTTATATTACCATAGATGATTTAAAAATGTATATTTGCGAAGACTTGCCTGAAGAATGGACAGATAGATAGAAAATAGGTGGGGGAGAGAAGACATTTAGGGAAGGATTAATGAGTGCAAAGCCATGGCACTAGGAACTAATTGGCCACTTTTTATGAACTGGAGCGCACAGTTGAAGCTACACTGGACCACAGAGACAAAACAGGGTATGCAAACAAGTTGTAGAATTAGACTTTCTCCAGGCCACAAACACTTAGAATGTCATGAATAGGTATTTAAATTTCAACCTGTAGGTTTTACATAATAGCACAAACATTTCAATCTGATAATCTGAGCAGAAAAGCTGGCTTTCTACTCTAACCATTGAGGCACATGGTTCGGAAGGACACTAATCAAGAGCAATTTAATTGACAGTGATTGAGACTCTCCTTGCCAGACGAAACTTAGCAGCCCATTCACACTCTTCGTTTAATAGCAGAGGTAGGTTTTTCAAGAAAGGTGACTATTTTACAGTTGAGCAATACTTACATCTTGGAAGAGCTGGAATTAAACCTAGGTCTCTTAGCTTCTGGTCCAGTGCTTTGGATCTCACATAAATCCTTATTTTAACTGACAATAACAACTTTTGAGAACTGCCTAAGTGCTCTGTGTTAGATGCTGTCCAAATTGTTCCGTTTAATTTTCATCTATATAATTTCTG
The DNA here is from genome assembly GCF_000181295.1 of Otolemur garnettii. Classification (NCBI taxonomy): domain Eukaryota; kingdom Metazoa; phylum Chordata; class Mammalia; order Primates; family Galagidae; genus Otolemur; species Otolemur garnettii. The sequence continues at coordinate 20,405,343 of NW_003852396.1, forward strand.
AAACACTTGTACTTTATGTGATTATTTTAAATTTTAGACTTAGGTTTGCAGGCTTATTTTTCCTTTTCTTTTTTTAATTTATCTTTTTTAATTAATTAATTAATTTTGAGACAGAGCCTCACTATGTCACCCTCAGTAGAGTGCTGTGATGTCACAACTCACAGCAACCTCAAACTCTCTAGGCTTAAGCAATTCTCTTGCCTCAGTCTTCCAAGTAGCAGGGACTATAGGCACCCACTACAACGCCTGGCTATATTTTTGGTTGTGGTTGTCATTGATGTTTAGCTGGCTCAGGCTGGTTTTGAACCCGCCACCCTCGGTGCATGTGGTTGGTGCTATAACCACTGCGCTATGGGCGCCATTTCTTTTCTTTTATTTATATCTCATGTCAACAGGCAATGCAGACTTATTCTTGCAAAAGGAAACATTCTCACCATATTGAAATAAAACAAAAGCTTGCTGAGCCTCAATATATGAGCTCTAAATATAACATATAATCTAATATATGTGTGTACATAATAGTAAAAATGCTCATGTAGCTTTATCGATAATATATCATGTGCAAATTAGTGATTAGTGCCTGAATTAATGAAGTGTGGCTGGAGCTAGAAAAAATAAACCAATTTTATTGAATAATAAAATGTTTTCATTCGTTGGAATAGAGGAGCCAATTGTTAGAATTAGGTACCATTACCTAGGGAAACATCAACCTTTTCATTGATCAAAAAATGTTATCAGTCTTAGTAAGACTGCAAATAAACTAAAGAATAACACTTCTGAAAGAGCAGAAGTGAAATAAAGTGAAACAAACATTGTTTTAAATATAAAATGTAACATAATTAAGGAACAAGTGTACAGTAGAGCTTACATATATTCAGCTTTTTGAAACCAATTGTTTATAACGAGAGCCTTGAAGTCATTGCTCATATTTGAATTTTAATTCAGAAATGAGGGCTTCTATAAAATCACTAAACCAAATTTCAACAAAATAAAAGTAGGCCTATTTTTCTTTTTCCTCCCAGTGCTATAAATTAAAGACACATTTATAGGAAGTTTTGACAGTCTTTCTATGAAAGTATCTCTATATATTTATATACAAAGCATCCTGGAAGCTAGTATCTGGAAGGAGTGGTTCATAATAATAATTTGCTTGAAATTTTACTATTATAAAATTTTTCAAAAGTTTTATTACCTTTAAGTAGTATGTTTGACTCTCCAGTTCAAGGGACTATCTGGATGTATTCATGCATTTGTTTTCATTCAGGAAATATTTATTGGATGACCGCTTTGTGTCTGGCACCACATTCATAAGACCAACCTAGTCCTTGTTACCCATATTAAACAATCTGATGGAAAGACAGATACTAAATGAGTAGTCAGATTAAAACACAGTAATTTTTTTCATTTATACAATGGAGATAACAATATCTGACCCATTTCTTTTACAAATCACATGAAATGATTGTGACTATTTTAAAAAGGTTAAAAGTGCATGTTGGGCAGGATTCAATGAATGGATGTTAAAAATTGTATTAAAAGATCTTATAGAGAAGGATGTAGGGATGAGGGGTTTCTAAATATAAGATTGTATCATTGGCAAATGGAAATAGTTTTACCTTTTCTTTTCTGATTTGGATGCTCTTTATTTCTTTCTCCTGACTGATTGCTCTGGCTGGGACTTCCAAGAACCATGTTAGACAGAAGTGGTGACAGCGGGCACACTTTTCTTATTCCAGTTCTTTGGAAGAAATGCTTTGACTTTTCTCCTTTGGGTTTGACGCTGGCTGGGTGTTTGCCATATATGGATTCTATTATTTTGTTCCTTTAATACCTAATTTGTTGAGAGCTTTCAACTATGTACGAGTGCTAGATTTTAATGCTTTTACTGCATCTATTGAGATGATCGTGTTTTTGTTATTTCTTAAAGATATATTAGTTTCTTCTTTTTTTGTTTATGAGGTAAGCAAATTTTCTAAGAAAAATTGATCTTAAATCTACCTTTGGCCTGAATAAAAACACTTTCTAGAATAGAGACTTATGCCACCTGGGTAGATAAGTGATACTAGGTAAATATACCACATAAATATATATTTTTTGCAGCAAAAAATACCACCATGATGCTTGTAGTTTTTTGTTTGTGCGCCTCACATTAGTATACCATAGCTCTGTGTCTGAAGGATTATTTCATGAATCCAGATCAAGAAGATCCTCTACAGGAATCATAGCCTCATGGATTATCAGTTAATTACTTTAGTTTGCACAGTTAAAACATAGGCAGAAAGTTTTAAACTGGGAAATAATTCAAGGTGTTGGGAAATTTGAAGCTAGAGAGGAAAAGTTTTTGGTAAGAATAGATGTAACCCCTACAACTTTTCTGCCTAATACTTATTCTATTGTCACATGTTGTTAACAACTAGATAAAAACCTACTTGAAAATGGGATGTACGCTTTGGATAAGGAAAGGTAGGGGAACTTGGGAGGGGAGAGAAATAAATATATAAAAGGTCCTTGCCTTAATATGTAGATGAGAAAAATCTGGCACAGTTTTGAGTTAAGGTGGAAATAGAAAGCATTTATCCAAAAGTTACTTCTGGTGAAGAGAGGTGCATTCTTAATCCAGAAAGCTGAGAGAAGGTTTGGGGAATGGAATTGTATGGCTCCTTCAGAACACTGATACATTGGAGAAAGTTAATGCAAGAGTGTGGGTCGTTACTCTTCTGAAGACAAAAGAAAAAAGCCAGAGGCCCTCTGAGGCAACTGAATATCTACTTATGTCCACTGAAGTCCAGAAAAAGCTAAAGGAAAGTTGCTGAATCAATAATAAGAGTGACACAGCTCTAAGAGGTTTGAAAGCAACTTTCTTCCCAAGAGCAGCTTGTATCCAACACCCGTGCCTCCCTCTTGAACTATTTTTATCTTCTCCTCCTGATTATACAACCAGTCAAGAGGATAAAGTCACAAAATTACAAAATATAAGACTGTGGTAGTTCTACACATGGGAGAAAGAAAGGAAAGGGTGAAGGAGCTGTAGAACCTACTTGACCTCTACCCGCTGGCTCCGGAGTAAATGTGGAATTGTATCCTGAGAGGACTGAGTTAAGGTAGTGGAATAGTAAATTTGGATAAGGGAAAGTTATCCCAATTAAAAAAATATTCTTGAAAACACTTTCTCATGACACAGAATTTAAAATAATACACAAGGTTTATGAAACTGATGCTTATCTACTGCTGGAAAGGCTCCTCGAAGTCTGGAGAAAGTGATGAAAGTAAAATACAAGTGCCACACTCCATATATCAGATGATTGTAAAAGGCATAAAAGAGCAGAGAGGAGTAAAAAATAAAAATAATTATGCTCAAATAATGTAATTAGAATACATCAAGTTAGAATGAATATAATCCACTAGATTGATATGTTTTTGAGAGTCTAGAGGGACTCTGTTTACTAAAGCAAACACACTTCTTAGGACTTCTTAACTTCTTAGCATCTTTAATAAGTTGAGGGTGGCTGTACACTGTAGGTTACAACTGATGGTAGAAGCCAATGGAACAGGGATCTTTGATAAGAATGACAATAACAGAATCCTGAAATAATAGGGGTTCAACTGACAGAAACAAGGTAGGCATAATTGCTGTAATGAGTGTCAATGTTGCAGTGGCAGCTGAAGGCAGTGGAAAGATACGGAGATGGCTAATGGAATACAGCACCCACAGGAGCAACAAACACAAAAAGTCAAAATAGTGATGCTCAAATAATGTAATTAGTGTATATCAAGGATGAATGATCAGAAGCCTGAGAACAGGTGCATCACCAAAAAGTCATAATTGGTTGCTTTGTTTTTGGAGCTGAACCAGTTTTCAGACATGTGAGTCCCTGACTACAGGAAAATTCTAACTCTGGAAGGAAGGATTTTGCAATCCTGAGGCTTATGTACATAATAATGATTCCTGCGTGAAAAATGTTTAGGGTGTGTATATATAATGGGGACAGAAATTAATATATCTGGCATCTAGGTCATCCACTGGGATAGCATCCAGAAATCCTTGCATTATTTCAACTGTAAATAGTAAAGGGTAATGCCCACAATATAAGAAGGACATGAAGATCACGGACTAAGATCCTTCCAGAATGAAGGGTCTTTGTACCAGGTAAGTACCTCAGGCAACAGAGGTGGAAGGTGAAGTTGAGAGGGGTCTAGAAGGTGGAACAGAGGGAAGAGGTGTTGGATATCAATTGCAACCTCAGGACGAGTTGGAATAGTGGGAATTGCAGTATGTTTCACTAATGTTCCTCTAAGGCATTTTCCCAGAAAAAGAGACTAACCATAATACTGGAAAAGTTATTCCTAGGATCTATTATATATACTTTATATAGTAAGTGTATCCAAGCAGCACAAGGGGTAGGGGCTATTGTGTTGTCTCTCCCAAGTTCTTCCCTACAGGACAGACACACTCATTTTCCCCTGACTCAGGGGTGTGTTTTCTGCCCGCTCTCTGTGGAGTCCTTCCACATGAACTGCTCTTAGCCAAATGGAGCAGGTTTGCCCAATGCCACCTTCTCCCCAAGAGCAGCATGTATCCAATGACTGATTGACATGGGGTATAAAGTCACTTTGGTTCACAAAATACTGTAGTATCTATTTTTATATGATATAAGCTTGGACCACGTTGAATGGTAATGCCGGCTTCAGAGCTCCTGTGGATCAGCTGAGAACTTCACTGTAACTGACCGCATTGTAGCTCAACTCCCTGCTCTGTCCATTCCTCCTTCCTGAACTCTTCACAGGAGTTGATCCCAATAATCTGTCTACATGCTAATGCCCCTCTCAGAGTCTGTTTCCTGAGGAAATTAAGACCTTACCTATTTTGCAGTATTGATTCGTGATAAGACCAAATACATGGAAAACTTATCTTCACTTATAACTGAATTAAAATGTCCCTGTGGGCAATACCAACATCACTTTTCACCCACCAGTATCTAAGAGTAAGTGGTAACCAAGTGTTTGTTGAATATATACACAAATACATGAATGAAACAGTGAAGCCATAATCCAGTAGCAGAAACATAAAAATAAATCATTGTTTTCATCAAATGAGTGCTTTGATAGAAAGTAAGTCTATTTCATAAGTGACATAATGCAGACTACATGATCTCACTTATGTGGAATCTAAAAAATACAGGTAAACTCATAACATCAGAGAGTAGAACAGTGGTTTCCAGGGACTGGAGGGTAGGAAAAATGGGGAGTGTTGGTCAAAAAATATAAAGGTTCAGTTATTCAGGATGAAAGAGTTCTGGAGAGCCAACATACAGCATCGTGATTAGACAATAATACTGTATTGCTTACTTGAAATTTACTAAGTGATTTGATCTTAAGTGCTTTCAGCATGCACACAAAAAGCATAATTACTTAAACTGATACTTTTATTAGTTTAATATGATAATCGTTTATAATGTATGCTATACTGAAATCTCATGTCTTATATGCATCTTAAATAAAAACAATTTTTATTTGTCAGATATACTTCAATAAAACTGGAGTAAAAAAAGAAAATGATTCAAGCAAGTTATGTATAAACATATATTTGAATTTCCAACATGAGTTAGAAACTACTTCGGATTCTGAAGATACAAAGACAAATAAAACATCCTTTTGGTATCAAGCATCTTACATTTTAACAAGTGACCTTGGAAGGTGAATTAGTTGAAAGAGAGGTCATAGGGAAATTAATTAATAAACCATTAAAAAAGTTAAATGTTGTTTTAAAATACTTCCAACAATTAAAACATTCATAGCAATAAGAGTAAAAAAATACACTAAAATGTATTAGTAATTGCTTTCGAAATATGCACCTGCTTTTTTCCCTAAACTTCTTACATGTTAAAAATATTTGAAAGTCTTACATTAGTTATTCTTATTTTTGCAGTAATAAAAACTGTAATCCTTTAATCAATTTGTGTTTTAGATGCATAGTTGCCTGGATTTTTATATGTATTTTATTTGAATTACATTTATGAGGTAATTGACATTTTCTTTAGTGACTTATTAAATTCCTGAGTTTGTTTAGGGGCATCTCTGAAGGGATCATTCAGATATTCATTAATCTTTCTTCCTTTATAGAAACCCAAAACGCTGTAGTATCTATTTTTATATGATTGCTATGATACAATTTATAATAATGTTCAAATATAAAAGGTTAATGTTCTATTTTTAAAAATGAAAAATTTTTAAAATAGTTCCAAATTTATAGTAGGCAAAATTATCTTTAATGCACAATTAATTCATAATTCTTTGAATAGCTCTGATATTTTGAATACAGATACATTTATTAAAATACATGAACTATAATTTAATGGCTGGTTAGTTGGCATTGTTCCTAGTCTTCCACTATTGAATTTTAAAAATATGTTTTAATGAACAATTATCATTTTGTATTCAGAAAGCACAATGTTGAATAAATAGCTAGAAAATGTTATAGTACCCATATCAGGTTTTTGTTTTTATCATAGTAGAACTCCAGGGTTTTATTTTTTTCCCCCAAATCTAGCTCTGTTAGCGAGTTTCTTTTACTTCTGAACTTGTATCAAGGACTACATGTACATTTTCACAACCATTCATGGATCTGTTAGTTTAATTTACTATGTGAATACCCAATTACATTTTTAATCACTTTTTAAGTTCAGCTAACATATAAAATACATGGTAATCAGGGTCCAAATAATTGAATTGCATAAAATGTGAACTTATATTATTGCAAGACTAATGACATGACTAATCTTTGTCTATGCTGATATCAGACAAAGAGTTTGTTAGTCTTCTTCCATGCAGTCCAGATTCCCCTGGGTCTTGCTAAAGTATGGCACCCTGGTGATAATTATTCGCTCAAGCTTAAATACTGATTGAGATTCTGGGTTTTGTGGCTGCTGATACTTGTGTAATGAAGGCAGCACAACCCAGGAATCTTGTAAGTATTTGACACCTGTTTCTTCACCCTGAGCGCTTGAGGCAATTAAAGATCGGGAATATAGGGGTTTACTTCCCTGGCTGACTTTGCCTTCCTATCCATTTCCCTCACTCCCCTGAAGATGAATCATTAGCTTACCACTAATTGTGCAAGCTGGGCAGAAAAGCCAAATTGCCGATCATATAATGTCCTAATTTTTATCATTTCTGAACATGTAATCTCATGATTTTATAGAATTTGTATCTGACAATGTTCAAAGCACCGTTCTGGCAAATTTGTGGTTGAACCTAGCTAATATACAGACATCTGTGTTGACACGTTGGATTTCATCCCTCAAAAAACATTGCCTATTTTCTACTAGGTACTGTGCTACATCTTAAAAAGACAAGGGGAGGAAATATGTACTCCTTATCTCTATAGCTATAATGTCCATTTACCAAGAAAATGTAAAGCAATGATTCAGTATTGAGTGATATGTTAGTGTTCTGATGTTTGTACTAGAAGCTGTGAGAATAAGAGGAATGTTCCACTAGAGGTAAGAAAACAAATGTTCCCTACATGTGGAAAGAAGGAAGGTGTGAGACCAGACAGGTTTAATAGGGCCAGTGAGGTGTGTAATCCAGACCAGTCCACAATTTAGGGAGGGGATAATTTATTTATAGATTTGCCAAGATATTTTATTTTGCATATTATGTAAAGGAGGGATGTTAGCAGGTATGCAATCAGCTCTAGAAAAGTTATCAGTTATATCTTGTTTTTAAGATAGTGGTCAGATTGACAACCATTGGACCAATTTCAAAGTGCATTTTGATCTGCTATTATGTAATGGAGTGGATGTCAATTTGTTTTCCTTTCCTACTGTGTGTGTCCCATTTCATGCATGCTCGCCCAGAACCTCTCAATTTACTTTGAAAGCAGAATTAACAGCACTCAGGAAGAAAAATCCATGTGTGTAAATGAGATGAGGAGTCATGTCTTCCATGTGGTTCTAATAATGACTGAAACCCAAAAAGCGTTGGCTACCTCTGTAGCAAAACAGTTTTCTGAATCATAGTCCTTTTTTCACTGATGCATTAGTTTAAAGTTTTGACTATTTATTTTGATCAAAACAAGTTCACTACAAGTGCTAGTTGAGATTACATTCCCATTTACTATTTAGATTGGCATATTTAATATTCTTATATTGTATTTAATTGATAATTAAAATGTACAGATATTTATTTATTTTTTATTGAATGGTAACTGTGTACGTTAATGCACTTCTGGGGTACAGTGTAGTGTTTTCACACACAATCCGAAACACTTCCATCAAACTGGTTAACATAGCCTTTATGTCATTTTCCTGGTTATTGTGTTAAAACGTTCATATTCTACTCATAGAAAGATTCACTTGTACCCTTGTAAGATAATCCACAGAAGTGAACCCTCCAATCCCCCTCCCTCAACACATTTCTCCCTCCCCTCTCCCCCCCATATTCTTAGGTTGTTATTAGGTTATAGCTTTCATATAAAAGGTTCAAATTAATTTCATAATAGGGGTGTGTACATTGGATACTTTTTCTTCCATTCCTGTGATACTTTGCTAAGAAGAACATTTTCCAGCTCCA
>NW_003852396.1:20415421-20484347 GCF_000181295.1 Otolemur garnettii
CCTTGATCACTTCTAGGAGTTTTGTAGTAGAATCCCTGGTGTTTTCCAGATATACTATCATATCATCTGCTAAAAGTGAAAGTTAAATCTCTTCTGACCCTATATCGATGCCCTTAATTGCCTTGTCTTCCCTAATTGCGATGGATAAAACTTCCATTACTATGTTAAAGAGCAATGTACAGATATTTATATGTACAACATGATGTTTTGGAATATGTATACATTTCTGAATAGCTCAATTGAGTTAATTAGCATATGAATTAAAAATGGATATTAAAAATGAATTCTTAAAACTCGATCTCTCAGTGATTTTCAAAATACAACACATTGTTATTAACTCTATTTATCATGCTGTACAATGCATGAATGTACAATCATTCTCTTGAATATATTCCTCCTGTTTAACTGAGATTTTATATCCTTTGGCTAACATCTTCTCAACTCACTGGCCTAGTCTGCCATTGTGCTATTTTTATAGTTTAACTTTTTCAGATTCTACATAGAAGTGAGATCATGTACTTTGCTCTCTGTCTGTGGTTTACTTCATTTAACATAATTTCCTCCATGTTGATCCAGGATGTCTCAGATGACAGGATTCCTTCTTCTTAAGTCTGAGTAGTATTCCATGGTGCATATATATCCTATATATCCAGCATATTTATTTTGTCCATTCATTCAGTGATGGACCCTTATCTGGCCCATTTTGGACAGATGCCAATCTTACCCTAATACCAAGTTTAATGAACTAAGATGGTTCTAATGTATATATGTATGTATGTATGTGTATGTTGAGAAACACAGCAATGAGGACTAGGAGGAAGTGGCATTTTTTAAATGTTTATATGCCAATTAAAATATAGGAACATTCCTAAAATGTCTGTAAATTGAATTTACGCTTATTTGATACACAGATCAGTTTTTGACATAATGTGAATTTCTGCATTTTAAACCTGCATATAGTGTATTAATTAGGATTCATTCTGACAACATAGAACAGAAACCAAACATTAACAAGATAGAAATTTATTTTCTCTCACATAAATAACTCCAGAGGCACGTGGGTCAAAGCTGACGTAGTTGCTGCAGTCATCACAGCCCGTAACTGCTTCTATCTGCTCAGCTGCCCTGGTGTTGGCTTCAGATTAATAAGTACCTCGTATTCGTGTGGCTGCTGGAGCTCAAACCATTTCATTATTACTTTAGGCGGAGGAGGAGGAGGAGAAAAGGGCAAAAGCTGAGCCAGTTCTTTTGAAATGTTCTTCCTAAAAGTCCTATACAATTAATTCATTTAAAAAAAATTTTTAGTAGATTTAAGAGGTATAGTGCTTTTTTTTTATTACAGGGATAATTTGTATAATATTGAAGTCAGGGCTCTCATTATACCTGTCACCAGAATACTATGCATTGTAGGTAGATTTTTATACCCCCAATCTTTTCCCCCTTCTTAATTTCCAATGTCCATTACATAGAATGAGTTAGGGAGGATAACTTCTGTCTCAATGTTATGAGACAATTAAAGTAGGATATGTACCAGTTCTTTGTAAGTCTGGTAGAATTTGACTATGAATCCTTCTGGGCCTGGTCTATTTTTTTTTGAAGGGAGAATATTCATTCCTGTTTTAATATCAGTAAAACTATTTCCTCTCCTTTATTGCTCTGTTCAGGGTCTCTATTTCTTCTTCTTTTATTTTTAATTAAATCATAGCTGTGTACATTAATACTGTCATGGGAACAGTGTGCTGTTTTTATATACAATTTGAAATATTTTCATCAAACTGGTTAACATAGCCTTCATGTCATTTTCTTAGTTATTGTGTTAAGACATTTATATTCTTCATTTAGAAAGATTCACATGTACCCTTATAAGATGAACCATAGACATGATCCCACCAATTACCCTCCTCCCCCCAACCTCTCCCCTCCCCTCCCCTCCCTCTCCCCTTTCCTCATATGCTTGGGCTATAATTGGGTTATAGCTTTCCTATGAAAGCTGTAAATTAGTTTCATAGTAGGGCTGAGTACATTGGATACTTTTTCTTCCATTCTGGAGATACTTTGCTAAGAAGAATATGTTCCAGCTCCATTCATATAAGCATGAAGGAGGTGAAGTTTCCATCTTTATTTAGGGCTGCATAGTATTCCATGGTGTACATATACCACAATTTATTAATCCATTTGTGGGTTGACAAACTACTTTGAGATATCATCTATTTCTTCTTGAATGAAGCTTGGAAGGTTGTTTGTTTCCAAAAAATTGTCCATTTATCCTCTATTTTCTATTTGTGTGCATAGAGTTTTCAGAGTAGTAACAGATGAAACTTTGTATTTTTGTGGTTTCAGTTGTAATGACTGCTTTTTTATTTCTGATTGAGCTTATTTGAATCCTTTTTCTTTGGTTTCTGGTTAATATAGCCACTGGTCTATTGACTTTGTTTATCTTTACTTTTTTATTTTTATTTTTTCTTAAATCATAAACACATAGATCATGTATACATTAATGCATTTATGGGGTACAATGTGCTGATTTTATATAGAATTAGGAGCATTTAAATCACACTGGTTAATATATACCTCATCTTGTTTACTTAATTATTGTGTTAATAATATTTAATAATATATACCTCATCTTATTTACTTAATTATTGTGTTCAGACATTTATACTCTATACTTAATAGATCTGACATGGACCCTTGCAATAAGCACCAAAGGTGTGATCCCACCCTTCACCCTCCCTTAATCTGACCTTCACTTTCCCCTCTCATCCCCCCTCCTCCTTCCTTCATCCTGGGCCATAGTTGTGATCTATTCTTCATATGGAAGTGTGAGTGCTTGTAAATTGGTTTCATAATAGTACTGAGGACATTGGAAATCTTTCTTCCATTCTTGAGATACTTTATGAAGTAGGATATGTTCCAGCTCCATCCATGTAAATATAAAAGAGGTAAAGTCTCCATCTTTTTTAAGGCTGCATAATATTCCACGATATATTATATGGTGTATATATATATATATATATCTATCTCATAATTTATTAATCCATTCATGAGTTGATGGGCACTTGGGCTTCTTCCATGACTTGGCTATTGTGACTTGAGCTGCAATTAACAATCTGGTGAAAATATTTTTGTAATAAAGTGATTTTTGGTCTTTTGGATATAAACCTAGTAGAGGAATTTCAGGATCAAATGGGAGGTTTGCTTTTAGATCCCCAAGCATTCTTTATATTTATTTCTTAAAGGGCCGTAGTGGCTTGTAGTCCCACCAGCAGTGCAGAAGTGTTCCTTTTTTCCACATCCATGCCAACATCTATAGTTTTGGGATTTTGTTATGTGAGCCACTCTTACTGGAGTTAGATGATATCTCAAAGTGGTTTTGATTTGCATTTCTCTGATGATTAAAGATGATGAGCAATTTTTCATGTGTCTGTAGGCCATTCTCATCTTCTTCAGAGAAGCTCCTGGTCAAGTCCCTTGCCCACAATGAAATGGGATTAGTTGTTCTTTTGTTATTAATAAATTTGAGTTCTCTGTGGATTCTGGTTATCCAACCTTTGTAAGAAGCATAACTTGCAAATATCCTCTCCCATTCTGAGGGCTGTCTGCTTGCTTTGCTTACTGTGTTCTTGGCTGTGCAGAAGCTTTTTAGTTTGATCAGATCCTATTAATGTATTTTTGGTGTTGCTTCAATTGCCCAGAGGGTCTGCCTCATAAAGTATTATTCCAGGCCAATTTCTTCAAGTGTTTTGCCTGCACTCTCTGTAAGAATCTTTATAGTTTCATGTCTTAAGTTTAAATATTTTATCCAGTGAGAATCAATTTTTGTTAATGGTGAAAGATGTGGGTCCAGTTTCAGTCTTCTGCAAGTTGTCAGCCAGTTCTCCCAGCATTATTGTTAAATAGGGAATCTTTCCCCCAATTTACATTTTTGATGGGTTTATCAAAGATCAAATGATGACAAGTGTCTGGCTTCATCTCTTGGTTCTCAATTCTGTTCCATACATCTACCTCTTTATATTTGTGCCAGTAACATGTTGTTTTAATCACTATAGATTTATAGTATAGTTTGAAGTCTGGTAGCATGATTCATTCTGATTTGTTTTTAATTCTGAGTAATGTCTTTTCTATTTGAGGTTTTTTCCTGGTTCCATAGAAAACGAACTACTATTTTTTCCAGATCTTTAAAGTATGACGATGGTGCTTTGATAAGCACTGCATTAAATTTGTAAATTGCTTTGGGGAATATGGACATTTTAACAATGTTGATTCTTCTCACCCATGAGCATGGTATGTTTTTCCATTTGTTAACGTCTTCAGCTATTTCTTTTCTTAGAGTTTGATAGTTCTCTTTATAGAGATCTTTCACGTCCTTTGTTAGGTAAATTCCCAAATGTTTCATCTTCTTTTGCACAACTATAAAGGGAATAGAGTCCTTGACTGTTTTTTTTGACTTGACTATTATTGGTATAATAATATACCAAGCTACTGTGAGTATTGATTTTGTATCCTGAGATGCTACTGTATTCCTTGATCACTTCTAGGAGTTTTGTAATTGATTCCCTGGGTTTTTCCATGTATACAATGATATTGTTTTTGAAGGGTGAAAGTTTGATCCCCTCTGACCCTGTTTGTATACCCTTGATCACCTTCTCTTGCCTGATTGTGATAGCTTAGACTTCCATTACAATGTTAAAAAGCAGTGGAGACAGTGGGAAATCTTGCCTGGTTCCTGATCTGTGTGGAAATGTTTTCAATTTTACCCTGTTCAATATGATATTAACTGTGGGTTTGCTGTAGATAGCCTCTATTAGTTTAAGAAAAGTCCCTTCTATATCTATTTTCTTAAGTGTTCTGGTCATGAAAGGCTGCTGGACATTGTCAAAAGCTTTTTCTGCATCTATTGAGAGAATCACATGCTCTTTCTTTTTAGTTTGTCTAGGTGATGTATTATATTTATAGATTTATGTATATTGAACCAACCTTGAGATCCTGGGATAAAACCCACTTGGTCATGGTGTATAATTTGTTTGATATATTGCTGGATTCTGTTTGCTAGAGTCTTATTGAATATTTTTGCATCTATGTTCATTAAAGATATTGGGCTATAATTTTATTTTCTTGTTGGGTCCTTTTCTGGTTTGGGGATCAGGGTGATATTTGCTTCATAGAATGTGTTGGGAAGTATTCCTTCTTTTTCAGTGTTTTGGAAAATGTTAAGTAATATAGGTACTTGTTTTTCTTTAAAGGTTTGGTAGAATTCTGATGTGAAGCCATTTGGTCCCAGACTCTTCTTTTTGGGGAGATTTCGCATAGTTGATTCTATTTCAGTACTTGATATACGTCTGTTCAGCATTTCCAATTCTTCCTGATTATGTCTAGGAAGTTGGTGTGCTTCCAAGTATTGGTCAATTTCTTTTATATTTTCATATTTCTGAGAATAAAGTTTTTTGTAGTATTCATTAAGGATTCTTTGAATTTCTGAGGTGTCTGTTGTTATTTCACCTTTGTCATTTCTGATTGATGATATTAGGGACTTTAATTTTCTACTTTTCGTTAGATTAGCCAAAGGTTTATCAATTTTTTTTAATTTTTCAAAAAACTAACTTTGTGATTCATTGATCTTTTGAATAATTATTTTGTTTCGATTTCATTTAATTCTTCTCTAATTTTAGTTATTTTTTTTTCGCTGGATTTGGAGTTGGAATGATCTTCCTTTTCCAGTTGCTTGAGACATCCCACTAAGTTATTGATTTCCTCTCTCCCTTTCTTGAGGAAGGCTTGCAACATTATAAATTTCTGTCTTAGGACTGCCTTTGCAGTATCCCACAGATTCTGATAATTCATGTTTTCCTTATTGTTTTATTCCAAAAATTTGGCAATTTCCTTCTTAATCTCATCTATGACCCAGCTATCATTCAGTATAAGGTTATTGAATTTCCATGTCATTGTATGAGAATGCAGATGCCTGTTATTGGTGAGTTCAACTTTTATTGCACGATGGTCTGAGAAAATACAAGGAATAATTTCTATAATTTTAAATTTGTCAAGGTTAGACTTGTGACCTAAGATACGATCAATTTTGGAGGATGTTCCATGGGCCAATGAGAAGAATATGTATTCAGTTTTGTTAGGATGAAATGTTCTGTAGATGTCTGTTAAATTCAATTGTTGTATGGTGAGGTTTAAGTCCAAAATTTCTTTGCTTAGTTTCTTATTGGAGAATCTATCCAACACTGCCAAAGGGGTGCTAAAATCTCCAACTATTATGGTGCTGGAAGATATTAAATTGCTCGTGTCTGTTAGGGTCTCTCTTATAAATTGAGGAGCATTCTGGTTGGGTGCATAAATATTAATAATTGACATCTCATTATGTTGAGTGTTTCCCTTAATGCATATGAAGTGACCATCCTTGTCTTTCCTTACTTTTGTTGGTTTAAAGCCTAATGTATCTGCAAATAATCTTACCACCCCTGCTTTTTTTCTGATTTCCATTTGCCTGGATTACAGATGTCCATCCCTTCACCCTGAGTCTATATTTATTCTTTAAGGTAAGATGAGATTCTTGTATGTAGCAGATATCTGGCCTGAGTTTTTGTATCCAGTCAGCCAACCTGTGCCTCTTAAGAGGACAATTTAAATCATTCACACTAATTGAGAGTATTGATAAGCCTGGTAATATTATGGATGTCAAGTTTTTCAAAAGTCCAGTGGACATTTTAAATCTTTTCACCACTGTAGAAATTGGGTTTTGATCAAGAATTTCGGAGTGAGTTTACTTTGGTGGTAAAGCATTGTTCTGGTCCTTATGGAGGATGGACCTGAAAATATCCTGAGGAGCTGGTTTGGTTATGGCAAATTTCTTCAACGTGTGTATGTCATTAGCATATTTAACTTCTCTGTCATAAATGAAACTCAATTTAGCTGGATGCAGGATCCTGCGTGAGAGGTTGTTTTGTTTTAGGAGATTGAAGGTTGATGACCATCCTCTTCTGGCATGAGAAGTTTCAGCAAGGAGATTTGTAGTCATTCTAATATTCTTCCCCTTGTAGGTTATGATTTTCTTATGTCTGGATACTTGCAGGATTTTGTCCTTCATTTTAACTTTGGCAAAATTAATTACAATGTGTCTAGAAGACGCTTTATTTGGGTTGAGTTGTGCTGGGATTCTAATGCTGTCTTGCCATGCTTGGGAATTTCTCCTCAATTATCTCTTGGAGTGGAATGTCTGTGCCTTTTGGACCATCCTTTTCTCCTTCAGGGATTCCTATAAGGCGAATGTTTGCTGTCTTGAAGTGGTCCCATAATTCTCTTAGGGAATGATCCATTTTTGTTCTCTTCTCTTCCTCTACGAGCATTTGGGAGCATTCAAAAACTTTGTCTTTAATTTCAGCAATCCTTTCTTCTGCCTGCTCCATTCTGTTACTGAGGGATTCTACTGTATTTTCCCTATCTTGGAGGGCTGCAAGTTCTTGCCTCAATGTGTCAAAATTGTTGGTGATTTTGTCTTTGAATTCATTGAATTCTTGAGAGAACTTTTGAATTGCTCCTTGAATTTCTAATTCCAACTTTACTTCCATTCTGTTAATTTTATTTGCAATCCAAATTCTGAATTCGATTTCTGACATCTCAGACATTTGTTTATGAATGGGATCTTCTGTTGTGTCTCCTTTGTCATTTCTTGTGGGAGTTGATCTACTTTGATTATTCATATTGCCACAGTTTAATTATTTTTCACCATTTAGCTAGAGAAGATAGTAAGGTGAAATTGAATTGAGGGTTCTTGGAGTTGTAATTAACCAGCCCTTTACCAAAGAAATGGGACTGGTGACTGTGGCTTTTACCCTATAGCTTTACAAAGGTCCCATTCAGTTCAACAGCCTGAAAATCTGGGGAACTGCTTGGTGTGATGGGGCTAGATGGCTCTGACCTGTATTCAGCTAGTCTCTGTCCAAGCCTAGTGAATCAGTGCCTTTGGGCTGAAATCTCAGCTGTGGAGATATATAAGCAACTTAGACCCACTCCCTCCTGGGCAACAACTGGAAGAGGAGAATCCCATATTCCCACAACAGAACCATGGTACAACCTTGGTGGGTCCCCAGGTGATAAACCCAGGTCCAAAGTTCCAAACCATTTATCCCACTCAACACAAACACGGATCAGGTGGGAGAGTTCAGAAGGTCTTCTGCATCTAGGTAGCAGGGGGCCACTAGCAGCTCAAGTGTAATTTATTCCAGTGCTCCGTGGAGTCAGAAAGGCCCACCCAGCAAAATAGTCCAGGAGGGCTGGTGTCTCCTTCCCCACCTTGCACCTCTATCACACCCAGGCACTAGTAGCCCCACGGGGCTATGGCCCAGTTCCCTCCAATGAACAAATTTGCTAGGAATTTGGACCTGCCAGCGTCAGAGGGAAGTCAATGCCTCATTGGCTGGGCAACCACACTCTGCCACCAGCCAGCTGGGGAAGTTGAAGTCTGACTGCTTGGGTGCTCAATGGAAACTGGGGAGTGTTCCATCTGAGCTCATTTCAAACCAGAGGTTAACAAAGCAACAAATGTTTTTTGCCCTCAGAGACTGTACCTCTGCCCTAGCCACTCTGCTTCCTTGGTATCCCTGACATGCAAGGTCTAGCTTCCTCCGGCAGTCCATAGAATTGGGGAGATGTCTCTCCAAAATTTGACTCCAGCAGGATTGCTTTATTATTGCTGCTGCTAGGTGGGAAGTGTCTCCACTTGGATTCCCATGCCTCAGCAGTTCGCAAGCCTCCACCCATTGTGTGGAGACCATGCCTCCACCCAATGCTGAGTTGCACTTTTTCAGACCTTGCTCTCTGTGATTTTCTGCACTATTTCCAGATTCACAGTTACAGTGTAGCTGCGCTACCTCAGACTGAACAATGTTCAGTTTTAACAAAGAACTATGAATGTTCTGGTCTCTGCAGGGGTTGGGCATCTAGACTGCCAGGCCAAGGGAAAGGGTAGACTTGGAGTTTAAAGTGGCAGGGAAAATATTTGTTCAACCTTCATGCCAGACAAGAGAATAGAGAAGAGGACCTCAGTTCACCACTCACTAGTAGAGATCCCACAGCAAGTAAGCAAGCAACTCTCTTGGGGGAAAGTACAGATATGTGTCCTCTTTGGGGTGGGTTCTATACCTGAAATTTGTTTCCTTGGAGTCGCAGTTTGCCTCAGCAGAGAAGACGTGTAATTATCAATCTCTTCTTTCAGCTTGGCTCCCACCCATTAGCTTTGTTGGGTTCTTTCTGGCCATTATCTCTCCCTCTGAACCGGAGCTTCTGTTGTAAACTGTTTTTAGTTGCTATCATGCTCCATTCCCCTTTACTCTGTTTCCTGGCTTAAATTGTTCTTGGTGCCTGCCTGACCACTTGCCTGGTGCCTGGACTCTGCTGAACTGTTGATTCCACCAGTCTCAAAAAATCTTCACAGGCAGGTTTCACAAATTCTCCTTGCAACAGTTCCTGTGAATTTGGGACATCCTGGGCCACTTCTGACTGTGGGACAACTGTCTGCCAGTGAGACTCAAATCACTGAGCCTGGCCCGTGAGGAAATGTGCCTGTGGTGACTACCATCTCCCAAATTTTAAAACAATGGCCTCTTCCTATTTGGGATCTTTCCCATCTGAGTGTCTCTCCCACAGCCTAACCACAGTGGTGCAACACCAGATGGCGCCACATTCTGGCTGTTTAATTCATCCTGGGAGTCCATACTTCACCAATCTTTCCACACAATACCTACTTTCCCCATGAACTTGGAATTATAATATGCTGTTTAAGATTGGGAGGCTGATTGCTGCCATGGCACAGAAACTTTCCTAGCAGTCTCCACAACTCTGGATTACACTCTAAGTCCAGTAATATGCCACCAAACTGCACACCCTGAACTGCCACTGCACACCAATATTCCAATATTCTATGCCAGGAATGATCTAGCCCACTCACTCTAACCTGTTGTTCCAGGAGAGCTGAGCTAAATGTCCTTCCTGTCCTCCATCATGATCCACCTCTCCCCCACTTTGTTTATCTTTTCAAGGAACAACCTTTTCATTTCACTGATCCTTAGTATTTTTTGTGGTTTTCATTTTGGTTAATTCTCCTCTGATCTTTGTAATATCTTTTCTTCTTCTAGTTTTCGATATGGTTTGTTCTTTTTCTGTCATTCCTTGAGGTGTGACATTAGGTTCTTAATTTGTGACTTTTCATCTTTTTGATGTAAGCCTATAAGGTATAAATATTCATCTTAGCAATGCTTTTTATGTACCCCATAGATTTTCAAAAATTACATTATCTTTGTCCTGCTGTTTGAATTTTTTTTTTTAATTCCCATCTTGATGTAGTCATTGACCCAAGTATCATTTGGCAGCAGGTTGTTTAACTTCAATCTATTTGTGTAGTTTCTTGACTTCCTCAAAAAACTGATTTCCAGTTTTATTTCACTGTGGTCTGAGAGTATGTAAGCTATGATTTCAATTTTTCTAAATTTGCTGAGACTTGTTTTGTGGCCTAATGTATATTCTAGCTCGGAAAATGTCTGGTGTGTTCATGAAAAGAGTGTATATTATGCAGTTTTGGAGTAGAAAGTTTGTAAATGTTTGTTAGGTCCATTTGTCCTAGAGTCCTATTTCCATCCAATATTTTTTGGTTGATTTTCTGCCTTGATAATCTCTCTAGTTCTGTCAGTGTAGTGTTGACACCGAAGATATCATGATATTGCTGTTTACTTCTTTCCTTATGTCCAGTAGAATTTGTTTTATGAGTCTGCTTTTGTTGGGTGCATATATATATTTAAGATTGCTACATTTTCTTGTCAATTCAATCCCCTTGTTATTATATTGTCCTCATTTTTCCTTTTTTATCATTAGTGATTTAACGTCTATTTGATATGAGGCTAGCTACTCCTGATTGCTTTTGGCTGTGATTTGCATGGAATATTTTTTCACCTTTTTACCTTGAGCCTAGGAAATTCTTTGGAAGTTATATGGGTGTCTTGGAGACAGCATATATTTATGTATTTAATCTAATTGGTCAATTTATATCTTTTAACTGAGCTATTAAGTCTGCTTATATTTAATATTGAATAATATCAGTATTTAAGATACTGTTGTGTTTATCATGTTGTTACCCAGCTGTTTTGATTTCTACCCTGTTTTTCAGTTTTATAAGAGCTATCAGTTTTTACTTTTGAATGCTATTATACTGGTGATTATTGATTGATTTGTTCTATGTGTGGAATACTTTCAAGCATTTCTTCTAGAGTGGGTGTAGTGGTGACAAATTAATGTCTTCTTTTCTGGGAAAAACTTTCTTTCCCCTTCGTTTATAAAACTTAGTTTTGGAGGATATAATCTTGTCCAGTAGTTATTCTGTTTAAAGAGACTGAAATTGGTATACAGCACACCCTCTGGGTAAAACTACCACTTGAACTTTACCTAACAAATGTAAACAATGTACCCTAAGCATTTGTCCCTTCATATTAATCTGAAATTAAAGAAAAATACTAAAAATGAGACCTCAATCTCTTCTGATTTATAACTTTGCTGCTGAGAAGTCTGGTGTTACACTGACTGGTGGGTTTTCCTTTTTGTTGCTTGATGCTTTTGTCTTACAGTTTTAGGACTTTCTCCTTCACTTTGTCATTGGCTGTATTAATGACTCTATAGCTTAGTGATGTCCTATTTGCTATGAATGTTCCAGATGTTCACCAATATTCTCTCATCTTGATGCGTACATTTTTAGTAACACCATTATTTCCTGAAATGTATTTTCCATTCTTTTTGCTTCTGATTCTTCTCCCTTATTGATAGCTGAGATTTTTAAATTCATTCACTTTACACAGTCCCTTCTTTCTCAAAGAGACTACTATTTTTCTTCATTTTTGCCTAACTAGGTTAATTTGAAAGCATAGTTTTCAAGCCCTGAAATTCTTTTTCAGTTTGAGTACATTTTAAAAACAATTTTACTTTATTTTGAAATTCTCTAAATAATTTTTTCAATTCTAGAAGTTCTGGTATATTTTTCTTGTGTTCTCTCTCTCTTTAGTGATTTTTTATTTATATCTGGACTTAGTCTTTTGATTTCTTTGGGAGGGTTTTCAACTTTATCATCCATCCCCTTAATGATATCCATATTCTGAATTTCATATTTGACATTTCAATAATTTACTTTTGATTAGAATCTATTGCTGGAGAACTATTTGGATCCATAGGGGGTATCAACACAGCCTTTTTTTTTTTTAATGCTATCAGAGTTCTTATGCTGATTCCTTCTCATCTAGAATCTCTTTTATAAGTCTAAGATAGATATCTTTGTGGTACACTTGTTCTTCTCTGAAGAAAACTTGACTGCTCAGTGAAGAGAAGGAGAAGATGCTGGATGGGGCTTTTGAGTCCTATTCCAAAAAATGGATCAGGCAGGAGAGAAAACTGTGTACTGTAAGCCTTTTCACACTGCTGCTCTCTTGAATTTGCCCATTCCTCTGTAGCTGTTGCACGCAGTAGGTGAATACAGCATAAGCATTTTCTCTGCCCAGGTCTATTGGCTCACACTGTGTGAATGTTTGCTGCATCCAGGTTTCATAACTCAGATATCTGAATCTCATTGGCTATACCCTGTCAAATGTCAACAGTAATGGGAAAACAGAATGATAAATTTAATTGCTAGATGCATTTTACACTCAAGTAAAATAAGCATGATCACATTCCTTACTTAGGATTTTTCCTGGAAAATTTGCCATTTTTACTCTAAGCTCTTAATTTTGTCTGCAAATAGTAGAAAAACAAACTGAAAGTGACTAGAATTCATAATTTGTTGTTATCTCAGGTAAAAATAAGTAAAAAAAATATTAGATTTAGGGTTCAGAATGGCTGTGTCATCGTCATTCTTGGCATAGCCTCTTGGGCAGCTCTCCTCATGGTCCAAGTTCTAGATTTTCCACATAGACTGTCACATGCAGAGCCAGAAAAAGAGTAAGTAATTCTTTCTATTTATAAACTGAGAGACAAAACAAAACAACTTCCCTGCAGCTTCCCAGCCGTCTTTTTGTCACGTCTCTAAAGGTCCAGTATTGTGTCCCATTCTCATGCCTGCAGGATCAGCTATGTAATTTGCAGCGTGTAATGCCAGTTTTCTATTTTTGGCAGACTGGAGAAAAACTCAGGCATAGAGGGCAGGTGCAACATCCTTTATTCAGCTCATAGTGGCTGGTGTGCTCCATGGGAAGTTTACCCTTATCCATCTCTTGTTGGTCAGGGATCGAAGTTACATGGAGCATCCACAATCTATGACCTTCCATCTTCACAAGGGGAAAGTCATGTACACCTTTATAGCCAGGTGAATAAAAGTGGTAATATGCCAAGCAGTGGTTACATAAGCATGATATCACTGTACATGGTCATAGCTATCTAGGAAACATGGCATGTTCTGGAAAGGCCAAGAATGAGAAAGCTTGGACAGCTTTACCACATTCCACATCCAAGACAATAGGAGAGGAAGCCCAAACATTTTTTTCTGTCTGGGGAAAATTAAAAGTCCAGGGCACCTTGCTCAAAATTTAAAATTTCACGATAACGATGGCAGAACATTTAATCAAATATGGGGCCCATCTAACTAGGCCCATAAAGTTAGTCCTTTATGCCTAAACAGACTAGCTGACAAGGATAATAAACTTTTCATGACTGACTTGAATCTACAAAGATTCATGTGTTACCCTAGAAGGGGTCTTGTCTCCTGTGAAGGAAATGCCCTATGTGGAAGGAAGTAGACAAACTCAAAGTTGTGTTACGAAGCAAAAGAAGATAAATGTTTGTGGTATAGGCTATCTTGATTTTGCACCTAACATGATGAATTTGGGATTTTCTCCTGAAGGTAGAAAGAAATGTTGGCCTCCAACTATCATAAATCATGCTAAAAAAATATCTGATTACTTAAATAACTCATATTTAAATGAAAAAATAATTAAAAATAACTGTAAGATTTTTCAACTATTCCTAGTTAATAGGAGTGATTAAAGTGTATGCATAGATTCCTTCCTTGTGGATTATATGATTATGAAGATTATATACATAAACAAATAACTATTAATATTGATAAAAACCACACTAGAATGAGAGAGGCTGTGATCAGAATCTGTTTCTGAGGTGGATTGTAAGACTATAGGAGCTGTACACCATTCTAAAGCAGGTATAAACATTTCTCTGAACTTCCATTTCTATTTTTTAAATTAAATCATAGCTGTGTACATTAATACTGAACTTCCATTTCTACGGACTTGGAGTTTAGTTTCCCCCCAGTTAGAGATTGTCTCAAGTTGTGACCAGGTAATAAGCAGTAGGAAAAGAAAATATTCAAATATCTCATACTTGCCAATCCTTCACATATGCTATTTCATTTAGTGCATACAAAAATTGTATTAAGTAGTTCATTTCAATTGTATGAAGTATTCTCATTTCATAGGTAAGGAAAGAGGTTAATTAACTTTTCTAAAAGCAACAGCTGGAACGTAAACTCAAGTGTGTCTGACTCCAAAGACCAAGCTTTTCTTTTTTCTTTCTTTTTTTTTTTAAGCTTTTCATGTTATACTCTAAGATAATATGACTGTTAAGTTCCAAACTCATCTTTAGAAATATGTCTTCTGGGATTGTGAAAAATTAGGCTCTAATTGGCACCCTTTTTGCCATTTCAAAGCAACTTTTCTTGATCATTGTGAAAGTAAAACAAAGTTGAGTCTTTCCTCCATGTATGGGTAAACTGAGATGAACAGCAGGGTCCGATCACATCTACCAGAGTGTTTTGAAGAATGTTTATCATGGAATATTGCAGGAAAACCTGAACAAAAATTTACTTAATTATGGAGGTTCTGGTAAAAAATTGATATGCATCTTTCATGGGATGAAAATACTAAGGAAGCCAAAGAATTTAACATAGAATTAAGGTATAAGATGGGATCTGACTGATATAGTAAGAGAATGAAAGAGGAATCAAACATAAGTGGAACATTCTCTATGTAGTTCTCTAGGAATTAAAAGGTAATCTTCCTAAGTATGACGTTTATATGACATTTAGGCTAGAGTTATACAATAGCTATATAAAAGAATCAAGATTAAGAGTTATACAATAGCTATATAAAAGAATCAAGATTAAGTAGAAAGCACTTAAAAACAGTGGTTTTCTACATTTATTAGATAGACAGTGGTTGCAGATATAATCATTTAAGTTGAGGTAATGAGATTATTGGAGTTGGCCCTAATTCAATATGACTAATATTTTTGTAAAAAGAAAATTTGGACACAGAAGGAGACATAAAGAGAAGAAAGACAATGTAAAGAGACAAAGTGTTTTCTTCTTCATTAATCTGCGTCCAAATCTACCCTTGGAGTTCTTCATTTTGGTTATTTTGTGGGGGGTAAGTTCTTGAATGATAATTACATTCTTTTCCCAGGTCCATTGTTACTTTTTATAATTTTCAGTTATCTTCTCAAATTTCTATGGTTATCTTTTACCCCTTAACATAATAATAGTTATGGTTAATGGTTGTCTTTTACACAACAACATAATAATAGTTTTATAAACTATGTCTTCTAATTGGATCTATTTCTGTTATTCATTTACTTTTTCCCAGTTAGTTTTACCTCTTGCTACTTGTTGCTTGGCATGCCTGGTTTAAATCAATCTTTTATATGAAAATTTATTGAGAAAAATTAATTTGAAGCACAGGATGATTGATATTCCCCACCTCTTGATAAGGTAAGCAAAGGTAAGCATTTGTTTTTATTTCCAAAGTACCTGAGGACAATGGTAATTTGGAAACTATCTTTCCAAAAACTGGCTTGAAATTATCTTCATTATTTGAATAGTATGAACCAAAGAGTAAAAAATAATAATAATAAAAAAATTTTATCTTCATCTTTAATTCCCTTCGTGGTTCCATCATTAAAAATATATTTACTAAGCTCAGTATTTTGGGGACTGAGATACCAACTTTAATCTCCCTAAATATTCTAGGCAATTCCCAAACATAGAGAAAGGTCACAGATGTCTCCTTCTAGGACTAAAACAGTCCTCAGTGCTCTGCTCCTCTTTGGGATCCTGGCATCTTCTGGATCTTAACTTTAGTAATTGCTTACTGTTATGTTAATTTATATTTTTTTATTTTTTAAAAATAAATTATTTATTTATTTTAAGCCAGTCACATTTAGCACTATGAGGAATGTTACTTCTGATGCCTTTATGGAAGATTTAATTTTTGTTTTATTCATCTTTAAACAATATCTTCAGGAGAAGGCTTGCTCCAAATTGCATAGCCTCTAATTAATTGAAGCAGAAGCCTCAGTTTGTTTGCATTACAAAATGTGCGAAACTTTCAGTAGGACTCTGATTTTCTGTAACTTTAATCTTTCGTCTTCAGTAAGATTATACATTTCACAAAGGTAGACATTTTATTACTTAAACTTCCCATAATAACTTTCCTAAGTAGCACAACACCTAATCAACTTAATAAACGAGTTGAATAAAAGTGTGACTTGGCAAAGGCAGCTTATTGGGTCATAATTGAATGATGAAACTTCGTCATCCAACAAGCTAGAAAACTTAAATAGGGAAGGTAGTAAAAGTCCTCTACTCTACTTTTCATTCATTTTACAAAGAAAAACAAGTAAATCCACTAACACCAATAAATTTCAAGGCCAAATATTCTTTTCTTCCCTTTTATATTTAGGTATAACTGCTTCAGTCTCTAATTTTATATACTATCAGTAGGCTGAGGGTCATCCTGAAATTTCTGAGGAATCCTGGAGGTTCTTATGTAACTAAACCCCAGAATTGAACTCCTGCCTCCTCTGAACCAATTCACTTTATTCATCATTTCATCACCTGGACATTCTCTCAACTGAATCTATTCAGATATGGACGAAAAGACTTTCATTATTCCTTATGCAAACCACACTCATTATATAAGTTTTTATATAATTGAGATCATACTGCACATATGGATTTGCATCCTGCTGTTTTTTCACATAAGGGT
This sequence comes from Otolemur garnettii, assembly GCF_000181295.1. NCBI lineage: Eukaryota > Metazoa > Chordata > Mammalia > Primates > Galagidae > Otolemur > Otolemur garnettii. The sequence continues at coordinate 20,432,449 of NW_003852396.1, forward strand.
TTATCATGATTTTCTTCTTAGATCATGAAATATTATTTGAAAACACATAAACTCTGCATTACAGCCTCTGATACAAATGTACTATGCTTAACTGTTCTACTGTGGAGTTTTATGTGTTTTCTTATTTTTATTTTATGTGTTTCTTATTTCTTCTGTAATATAAACTTCCGTGTAATAATATATTTCTATATAAATCTTTGTCCAAGTTTATATCTGTTTTATTAGTGTGGAATTACTTCTAGTGGAGAAATTATAAGCTAATTATTATATGTACTTGTTAAAGGATCTAAATACATAATAAGAAATATTTTTACCATAGATTTACACTCTCTCCAACAGTTAATAATTATGGCAGTTTTGTGTCATACTTGGTATAATTAATCATTTTTTAAAAACTGCTAATTGAGTAGATTAAGATTAAGACAATATATCATGTTTGAACATATATTATTTGATTACAAGTAAAATGTTTTAGTATGTTTTGGCTTGGTAAAATAACTTGGAACTTTGCGTTTGACACAGAATGCTGTTAGCATGGATAACAGGTAGATTATGGAATATAATCTGTGTTCCCTTCTGACAGACTTAATTGACAGAGGAATCTTGGAATGATCTAGATTGTGTGCCTCAGTGCCTGATTGGTGACTAGGGAAACAGGAAGAGATACTGCATTTCTTTTTTCACAAGACCATGCTATCATTAAAAAAATTTAGAGGAGGGAGTGGTGCCTGTGGCTTAAAGGAGTAGGGTGCCAGCCCCATATGCTGGAGGTGGTGGATTCAAACTCAGCCCTGGCCAAAAACTGCAAAAAAAAAAAAAAAAAAAGTAGAGGAAAACGAACATCAGGTTCAGAATGTGGTAAGTTGTTTATCTCTGAAGACTTAGATTCTATCTAAGATTTAAGTGACTGATCTGAAATATAGTCAAGAGTGTGAAGCTCTAAGCAGTTAGGCTTGTATGTGTAGTCAGGTAGTATATCAAGGGGTTGTCCTCAATAATAGATTATAATCTCTCTCTCTCTCTCTCTTTATTGTTATATATATATATATATATATATATATATATATAAAACAATGCTCCCATAAAATAGTACTGTATTTTTACTGTGTCATTTCTATGTTTAGATATGCAAATACCACTGTGCTACAATTTCCTATGATATTCAATACAATAACGTGCTGTACAGGTTTGTAGATTAGAACAATAGGCTATTGCATAGAGCTTAGGCGCTGTATCATCTAAGCTTGTGTTCCTACACTCTGGGATACTCAGCAACAATGAAATAGCACCTGAATTCTCAGAACACATTTCTGTCATTAAGCCAGGCATGACTGTAACTTTGTATCACATGGGTATAATATACATGTCAGCTGGGACTCTTGATACATTTTCTTAAACTTTCCTCACAAAGTTTTCATGTCTTATAATAAACTTTTCATGGTGTCAGCAGAAAGAAAGACACTTTGCTGAAAAAGAGGAAAATTAGATTTCAACTGTGGCTGGGTCACTTTCTTAATTTTTTGTGATTAAGCTGATTCTCACCCTCTTTCTAAGCCTCCCTCCGTTGTCACACATTAAAATGTAGAGAATGACATTCTCCTTGCCTTTCTTATAGAATTGCTTTGATGATCAAATGGGACGTAGATGAAACGGAATTTAAAACTTTGAAAGTGTTTAAGAAGCTTGAAAAACATAAGATTTTGTTTTGCTTTACTAAAAAATAAAGTTCCTTGGATAAGTGGTAAGTTTGCTGTGCCTTAACAGTTAAGATCTGACTTATTAAAAACGATTGTACCCTTACTGAATATAAAGAGATAGCAGGGAAGACTTTAAACCACTTTTGTAAAGGAAAAAGCATAGAGCTTGTCTGCTTATTTTTAAATGCCAAGTTAAATCCCATGCGGAGGTGTGGGGACAGCAATGATCAGAATAGCACTGACCTTTCACTCTGACATGGTGACAGCCCCCAAAGCATTATCACATGGATAGATAATATTTTAAAATAATCATGCTATCATTAATCTGGTGCTAAGCATTCTCTTTTGCCTGGGACAAAGGCCACGCAGCAGCTGGAATTCAGAGCCACGTCAGGGCGTCCAGCAGGTATCTCTGACACATCACATGCCTTTGGAACAGCATGGTCCTCCTTGATAACAGATGATACAAAGGCATCTTCCCCACAGGGAAAGGTGGCTGGAGAGCAACACTGGAAAGGAAGAAAGGCAAATCCCTTCAAAGGTAGCTCAGCTGAGCCTAAACTTATCTCCATTTCTTTCAGCAAAAAGTAAAATTGCTTATCTTCCATATGATCAATCGCCAGAGGTTTACTGTTGTTTCACTGGGAAAAATTCATTTTGTACAACTTAAAACCTTGTCTTTGGAGCTGTGGGATTCTGGGGCAACAGTGGTATTTTTACATATTTATTTGAAGGAAAAATACACATGGCTTTGGCTTTTATTTGTTCTATAGACTCATTCATGATCAAACATTTGAGGAAGTCCAGTTAAAAACATGCAGATAATATCCTTTTATAACTCTCTTGCCCGTTGGTTATAATGTCGTCTCTATTATCAAACATCTTTTTTTGTTCTTCCATCTCTCCTTTTGAAACACTGCTCTAATTTCCTCCTGCCCCTCCTGCCCATTTTAAGGCTACAAATACATCATAAAAATACTTCCTTTAATCCTATTTCTCTTTTAAGGACCAGTTTAAGTTCTAGCTTTGGAGACCAGCAGATCTAATTTTAAACCAATTCATCCACACTTACAATCTATGTGCGTGTATATAATGTCCTTAAGACGTAGCTTTCTTATCTGTAAAGTGAGGGTAATGATAGTACATACATCGAAGTTATGGGAGGGCTAAATTTGGTATGATTTATAAAAGACTGGTAGATTGCCTGTCACATTTAAGTATTCTTTTTCTTAATTTACTACAACATTTCATCAATGTTCACGCCTTGAGACCAAGGAAGTCTTGTGTGTTTTGTTCACAGCTACATCCACACTGCCTGGAGTATCATCTGGCATATAATAGGTGCATAATATTTTGTTAATTGAATGACTCTTACTAATTGTAAGAATATAGGCCATTGTCTCCATCTCCTGATGCTGTATTTTCCTCATCTTTAAAACGTGGGTGATAATAGTAGTCCCTATATGGTAAAGTTGTGAGGATTAAGGAGTTAAAGCCTGCAAAGCACTTAGCATCACATCATGAACACTGCATCAGCTTTTGATATTCTTATTATGTGACTGCTCAGACTTTTGATAATTGTTTTTTTTAATAGAGTTTTCTATCCTGAATGGATTTTTATAGTTTGTCATGTCTCTGTGTTATTCACTTTTATTCCAAAGATTTAAATATGGGGCTGGAACATATTAACTATTCAACACATGTACTTCAGTAAATGTTCCTTCCTGTGCTTAAGCAAAAAGTGGCCTGGCGACTATTCTCATTCCTACTGCTCCAGTACTTCCCACACACGGACCTTCTCTTTGGAGTCCAATGACTTGTTTTTAACAGTCAGTCAGAAAACTTGCTGTATGGACTTATGATCTCCTTGTGAGCCTCCCATTTCAGAGACTATCTTACACCATCTGCTATAGTGCCTACGTTATTTAATAATATAGATATCATTGCCGCCTGCACTACAGTTATCTTAAACTCTGACTGTGCTATCTCTTCTTGGACCTTGGGGAAAATTACTTAACTCCCTCTGTGCCTCTACTTCCTTGTCTATAAAATGGGAATAACAATAGGAGCCTACTGCATTTTCTTTGGTTTCTGTATTTTGCAAATCCTTTCATATAACAAGATGCTGAGAATATGTCTTACCCTCTGTTAAGTGTTCAGTATGTCTTATCTGATATTGTTCTTATTGTTTTGGAATTGTAATCTAATCTGCTCTCTCAAGCTCAGTGAACGTCTTAGCTGTTTATACATGGGGTTAAAACTCACGAGGACATGATAAAATGTGACTAATACACTTGGTAGCTTCTGATGATTTCCAAGCCGAGGGAGCTGCCATTCAGGTATAGAGGTTGGAGTGTATCAGATTGCACAGAAAGTATTTGACACCTTGAATACTGCTATGCATAATGGGAATGGCCTCTCCCGTGTTTCAGAGACAATGCTTTCATTAGCAGTTTACCTTTACTTGTTCCCTGTTTTTGATATTGTTTGTGTTTATCATATTGATTCTTTGTAAGAGTGGGTTCCGTCCTCCTAGAAAGTCCTGCCACTGAATTCCATCTCCTCACCAAAAATCCAAACAGATGCTATTATTCCAGTCTATCAGGAACATCCATTCATTTTTGTGTCTTATCTGTAAATTTTATGTAAATTGCACACATTTAACTCATTGTATTGTCACTATCTATGCAGGATTCACACATCTGTTTTCCCAGACAAAATTTGATAGCCCATGCTTTAATCACTCCTATAACCACAGAACACAGCCCATGGGGTTATGTATAGTATTTGCTCCATTAATGCTTGTTGAATTAAACCGTATTTTCAAGATGAGCTTCTATTGATTATAAGGAAAGTTGATGTACAAACTCTTTAAGGTGCAATAAAAGAGCCAATTGTTGAAGAGTTTACTAGGTAATTTTAATAGTATGATGATTCTTCTGTTTTCATGAGTTTAAAATGATCTCCGATGTCTGATTCAAAAATGAAATATAAAGAGTGCATGCGCTGAAAGGGGAAAGAAAGTGTGAATAGAATGATTTTTAAGGACCCAGGAGAGCTTATACTCTATTTATGGATATATGGCATAAACTAAACAAAAAATAATAAAGCCAACGCTTAATCAAATTTAGAGAATAGCAAATAACCTGACAGAGAAAAAGACAATATGCAGTGGGAATTGGGAAGGAGGTTTGATTTGGAAGCAAGTGGAAGGGGAACCGTGCCCGGTGTTTGCGATAGGAATTTCCAGCACTCGTAATCCACGGGGCCAACCTGGCACCTCTGTGCTTCAGAAAAGGCAGTGGTCCAGACGTCTTGGCAGAGGCACCTCTCCAAGCCTGTTCCATCACAAAGCTGGGAGCTGCTGGCCACCATCATGGTGTAAATGCTTCATGAACCAAATATGAGAATGAAGTTTGGCACATCTTAATCTTCTGGGTAAATGGAGACAGAAAAAAAATACAAGGCGATCCTCACAGGCTTCTAATCCACATGGTGGTTTTTCTTTCTTCTTTTCATTTTTCAGCCTTGTTGGACATTTAACGGTGTGGTTATGTGGTTCTCAACAAAAGTTGCCTGAACTTACAATTATATACATATATGTGATCACTATAATTTTTATAATAAGAATCTAAATATTGTACCATTTTATTTATTCATTCATGAAACATTTATTGAGCACCTACCAAATTGTGTAGGGATGGGGTTACTGACTTCTTTTCTTTTCCTGATTGCCAAGTGTCACAGAATCACATCCGTTCCACTCTTGTCATTATCTGTTCCACCCCCCCCACCTCCCAGTCTGAATTCATGTGCTTATTGAATTGTGCCCAGATGAGTGCAGTAGTGCCTTCCTGATCTTCCTGCTGTGACTCTCACCCTACCTGCTAAACCACCTGTCACGTAACTGCCCCAGGAGCCTTCTTCACATATATACCAGACCATGTCACTCTCCTGCGCATGGCTCTTTGTTGGCCTTTAAACCACCCTTCCCCTTTGTCAGTGTGTATCTGGCTCTCCTATCTCAAATTTTACTTCCCATTTTCACTTACTTGCTATTGCCATTCCATAGAGAAGAAACAAAGATGTTGCTTTTATCACACGGACTCTTACATTCCTGGCTTTTTGGTTTATTGTTCTTTCTTAAGTATCTTTCTGGATTTTTTTGTAGACAAGTTACTCTCATTTTACAATAAATGTTTTTATTTTCCCAAGAAGTCCTCCATGAACTTGTTCCTGCCACTACGTGAATCACTGAGAATGCAGTTTTGGCGCTTGGCGCCCATAGCTCAGTGAGTAGGGTGGCAGCCATATAAACACCAGAGCTGGCAGGTTTGAACCTGGCCTAGGCCTGCTAAACAACAATGACAACTGCACACACACAAAAATACCCAGGTGTTGTAGGCACCTGTAGTTCCAGCTACTTGGGAGGCTGTGGCAAGAGAATTGCTTAAGCCCAAGAGTTTGAGGTTGCTGTGAGCTGTGACACCAAGGCACTTTACCGAGGGTGACATAGTGAGACTCTGTCTCAAAAAAAAATCCAGTGTTGGGTCGACAGACGTAGCACCAGTCCTACAGATAGTCATGTCTACGGCCTGAGTGCGGACTCTGGCCTTTGCCAGAATTAGCATAGTGAATACGTAGTGATGATTGCAAAAGGTGTAAGAAACCAGGAGTGGTTAATACGTTTCTCGTCTTCCCTTTTCCTTAATTTATGTGCTTAATGAGTAAGGACAGAATAGAATGAGTAAGGACACCAGGGTGCACAGCAGGCCTCCTGGGTTGGACTCCCCTCTCTTCCTGGATGGGGCCATTTACACGTCTTGGTCATAGCTGTTTTCCTTGCCTGTGAATACCCAGTATGGACTCTCGCCACATACGTCATAACCTGGTCCTCAGCTCTCAAGCATCTAATATCTTAAAGATTCATACCTGATGCTGAGGGGAGAGCTTGGTCCTCATGTTCTCTCCCTTTGTTTTCTTTCTTTCTTTTCTTTTTTTTTTTTTGCATTATTTATTTATTTATTATTAAATCATAAACACATAGATCATGTATACATTAATGCATGTATGGGATACAATGTGCTGATTTCACATAGAATAACATTGCACTGGTTAACATATACCTCATCTCATGTACTTATTATTGTGTTAAGACACTTACACTCTATACTTACTAGATCTGGCATGGACCCTTGCAATAAGCACCACAGCTATTTCAGTATCTTCAGTAACTTCTTTGGGCAAATGTTTCCCAAATTTGGCAGAGTCCTTGGATTTCTGTATGTGAATCTATACGTGTTTTTCCCTGCACTACCCTGTTTTGTTTAACTCTGGCCCATGTGCAGTTCCAAAACATTCAATGTGCTATCCAGACCTTTCGGCCACCTCACTGCTATGGGCGATGTAATATATTTGAGATATAGAGGACAGGCATTGTACCCTTTTCACTGCCCTTTCTGTTATTAATAATCGCCATGACTTTTCAAAGTCTCACCCTTCTCTCTCCGCCTGCCTCTCTGTGGAAGTGTCCTGTCTCCTGTCTAATTAATGACCATAGTTTACAGACAGTGCAGCTGTCTACACAGATGCTTCATTACCCTCAAGACAGAAAACGATGTACGAGTGGAAGGTTTCTTTCTCAGGGTTCTTTGGGCAACTATGAAGGATGAAATCATTAATGTGACTTTTAACTAAAGCAGGGCCTTGTGGTATTGCGTCATCTTGCTGTGCTCCTGGTGCACACGCTGGAAGCATTATGACTCTGAAACCAGGGTTTATTAGCTTTTGTTTATAGCCAAATTTGCTTGGCGCCACAGAGAACTGAAAAAATAATAATAGAACACTTGACATTGTATCTGAGTTTTCCAAATGGCTCACGTTTGGGGTGAAGTTACAATCATAAAATGAATTAATTAGAAAAGAAGACTCAGTACTTTTCCTAGAAAGACCATAGGCTGATCCTTACAGCAGAAGGCATGTTTTAGAGAAGGGCGACATTTATAAGGCTACAGAGGAGTCCTTGGGAGCTGCATAGAATTGCTTTCATTCATTCACATGACACATACTTGTTGGTGCTGTTTGCCAGGTACTGTTCTAGGTACTGAGTATGAGTACTAGTGAACAAGAAATATTCCTTGCCCTCCAGGAAATTAGGATATTGCATTACTCTTGGGATTCTAACACACTGTTTTGCCAGCTCCTCTGTCAAGCTTCCACCATTCCACAGGAATGCCTGCTCCTCGTGACCAGTGATGATTGCTTCATACAGCCTCCGCCACGCAGCTCTTAGCCTCCTGCTTCCCTGAGGAGGCTGATAGTAACAAGCACGAGAATCGTGCTGTTTAATGATCTCATACTGGGGCCCTGGGACGGTGCTGTGAGGTCACATGGTGCACTCACTCGCCTACCCACATGCCAGTCGGGCAGGAAACGGCCTGAGAAATGGGTGCTGACTGACAGTCACATGATAGTCCCCTCACCTGCTTTCTCACTGTGTGCAGTGTCAGTTACTCGTGGTAAGCCCAGGACAAGATTTTGAAAAAGGGAGACTATATTCACAGTTTTATTAAAATAAATTGTTATAGTTGTTCTATTTTATTGTTGTTCTTAATCTCTTACTGTGTGTAGTTTACAAATTAAACTTTAACATTGGGATGTGTGCATATATGCAGAAGACCAAAATTCACACTACAACAAAGATATTTGTACCAGAATATTTACTGCAGCCCAATTCATAAATGCTAGGTCATGGAAGAAGCCTGAGTGCCCATTGATCCACAAATGGATCAATAAATTGTGGTATATGTACACCATGGAATACTATGCAGCCTTAAAGAAAGATGGAGACTTTACCTCCTTCATGTTTACAGGGATGGAGCTGGAACATATTCTTCTTAGCAAAGTATCCCAAGAATGGAAGAAAATGTATCCAATGTACTCATCCATACTATGAAACTAATTTATAGCTTTCATATGAAAGAAATATAGCCCAAGAATATGGGGAAAAAAGAGAGGGAGGGGAGGGGTGGGGGGAGGATGGGTGGAGGGACGGTGATTGGTTGGGACCACACTATGGTTCATTTTATAAGGGTACATGTGAATCTTTTAAAATGTAGAATATAAATGTCTTAACACAATAACTAAGAAAATGCCATGAAGGCTATGTTAACCAGTTTGATGAAAATATTTCAAATTGTATATAAAACCAGCACATTGTACCCCATGACTGCATTAATGTACACAGCTATGATTTAATTAAAAAAACAAAAACAAAACAAAAACAAAAGAGGATGTGTACATAAGAGGTAAAAAAAAAAAATAAAAAGAATAATATGGTTAGTATCCATGGGGTTTAGTGCTATACAGGGTCCCCAAGACCACCGTAAATAGGGAAGATGGGAAATTACAGCAAAATATTCATTATAAAAATTTACAAAATATTTATGAAATATTATCTACATTTTTGTAAAATTTGGTAATGAATCTTCTGTAAATAAAGGTACATTTGGCTACAATTTATCACTTTCCCTAATTATGACTATTTTGGGGGTGCCCTCTATCTACAGTTTCAGGGGTCCATGCAGGGCCTTGGAGGGCATCCCTGCAGGATCACAGCGGTCGTCATATTGTCCTTCAGCATCTTATTTGCTCTCCAGTTCTTTGCCCTCCACAGTGTTGTACTGAAGGTCTGTTCTGCAGCTCCCAAACTTGACTGGGACCTCAGCACTGAGTGAACTCTGTCTGGCTCGTGGCTTCCATTTTCAGAGCCTCTGTCTCTCTCTTTCTCTCTCTCCCCTTTCTCTTTCTTTCCATGTCTTTCAGTTGTTATTTTTCTCCCTGCTCATCCTTCAAATCAGGGCTTCCTAGTCTAACTTCATCAATCCTTAAAGAGTCTATGGATAAACTTCATGAATCCACAGGCTCCCTGGAATTGTGTCTAAAAATAGTTTTGTTATGTGCCTATGTCGTTTTGTAGGGGACTTCATGGTTTGCTTCAGATTCTCAAAGTGACCCCAAAATATACCCGAATAACACATTTGACTCCCTTCCGTTTTCACTCTGGGCTTTTTGTCTTTCTCTGAGCACTCACGATGGCTTACATCATTCAATACCACATAAATAGCAGTTACTCTTATATCTCCAAGTTAGAATTCTGTCCTGCCCACTTCCCACCACCTACCTGCAGAAAATCTTTTTTCAGATTCTCATAGGCTACTCATGTCCAAGCTTGACCCACTGTTTTCCTTCCGTAACTCTTTTGCCTCTGGTGTTTTCTGATTTTTGGCCAAATCAGTTAACAAAGCAGACATCTTCGGTTTCCTTCTTTTCCTCACCACTGCCTTTTTACCAATTTCTGGGTACCACATATTATACTATTTTTAATACACCACCCAAATCTTCTTATCTCTATGTCCTCTGCTGCTACTGCTGCCTTACTTAAAACCCTTATTTTAAGATTCTTAGCTTCTTAGCTGCTCTATTTTTGAGACCCTTCAAAGTATCTGCTATATAGAGACCATGGAGATCCTTCTAAAATATATATGCAACCACATTAATTCTTCATTTAAAATACTTTAGTGCTTATGTTTCCTACAGCATGAGATGAAGTGAAAATTCCATTAGCATGGTCCATAATACATCTCATGATCTGATTCAGGCCTCACACCCAGAGTCACCTCTCGGTGGTTTCCCATGTACCTCCGGTGCGTCCGTGTCCTGCACCCCGTGATGCCCTGTGCTCCCCCACTGATGGCGGGGCTCACCTCTTCACTCCTTGAGTCTGTGTTCAACCTTGGGACGTACTTTGGTTAAAGAGATATTAGCATATATGACATAAGCAGTATCTTAAAGACCATTATACTTGGATTACTGGCCCGATTTTACCTTGAGCTTTTGCCATCACCATGAGAAAGACATGCTTCGTCCATCCTGGCCCTGGGAGAAGGAAGATGAAGAAGGGGGGTGGTTTCCCCAAACACTGCCTGCAAATAAGTGCAGATGACATAACCCGAATCCTGCAGTTTATTCCTCTTTACTTCTGAGTTTCGGTGTAGTTTGTACACAACCAAAGCCAACTGATACATTTTCCATAAAGCTTTCTACGCTGTAGCCTTATTTAACTGCTCAAAGCTTCCCAAAGGCACAAACTTTTCTGCCTCTTCTCTTATAATTCTTTTAATTATCTTCAAGTTTCCACGTGCCTAGTGATTCTTACTCATACTTTGAGATGCATACCAAGCATTTCTTCCTCAGTGAAGCTTTCTGTGATCTACCAAGAAGGTTGTCACGTCTTAGTTTGGGTCACGTGGTGCTTTTAGTATATTAATCACATTTGCACAGTATCACATGCTATTTGTCTCTTATAAGCCTGAGCACTCGAAGGGCAGGACTGTCTATTGTTTAACTTTGGGCAAAATCAGGGAATTTTTTACAGAAGAAGACATAGACACCCAAGTTGAACAAAGAAAGAGAAAGATGAACAGGTGGGTAACAGTTAGATCAGGAGAGCCTGGATCACCAGAGGTCAGGGGGCTGAGGTAAGCAGAAATGTTAGTAAAGGCATAATCACGTTTTCCTTGATGTTTCTTCTCCTTTTCAGGTATAATGGAGACTGCTGGTACTGCAGGAAGGAGAATTATTCCAAAGGCACAGTGCTGGATGTGCCCCGCAATGCTGATTTTCTTCCCTCTGGGTGGTGAAGCTATGCATTGTATGGTCAGCACCTGCCTTGCTCTGGGCATTCTGTCCAGCTTTCCAGTCTGTGAGAGATGATGACATTTACAACTGTTACAAGGCTATTGTTTTGGCCACCTGCCATAGTGGGGCCCAGGTCCAAGTGGCTACCATCTGGCAGGGCATCTGCTCAGCCCCTGGGTGGGCTGTGGGCACAGCAACATGCCCACAGAGAAGACATTGCCCTCTGCCCTTGGGGGAGGGGGACACATTGTGTTTCCACACGTGCAAGAGATGTACAGCGAGAGTCACTCGGAGGGAACCTCTCCACTGTGGCAGCGGTTCTTCACAGCCTTCGCCTTTGAGGTCCCTGCCAATACTTTAGAATGAGCCTGATGAGACACATGGGCCTGTGGCCAGACTGGGTTCCTACCCCGGCTGCGTCACTTTACTATATGACCTTGGAGTAAGTTTCCTGTGTCTGGCACTGAGTCTAGTCCACCCTCAGTAAATGTCGTCTGTTTTTATCTTTAGACATCACCTTGGGATATATCATGCTCTCAGAAATCGGAAGCTGCTAAGCATCTCAGCACCAAGCTCTTCAAGGATGTGCAAAAGTCCTCGTTGCCCGATACCCCAGTCTTGCTGAATATTTATATTTTCCTAAATTTTTGATGTTTCCTGACACTTCTGGGCCTTTGTACACAATGTTCTTTCTGTTGGCACACTCCTGATCTGTTTTTTTGAAGTTAATTCCTCAACATTTAAGACACCTTTCAGATGTCACTTCTTCTTAGAAGCTGTCCTCTCTCACCTGTACCAGACATGTCGCCACATCTGTCTGAATTTACCTCAAATATTGGCTGGGTGGATGATGAAGTGTTTACACATGTGATTGCTATTATTCCAATTTAATGAGCCATTAAACAGTTAAATTAAGTGTCTTAGTGTCTTCTTGAAAATAAGTCTATTTGTTCATGTTTAAATGCAAATTATGGCACATAAGAAAGGGAATTGAGAGCCTAATCTGGAGGAGATTGAAACAATCGTAGGCTACTTTGTTGTTCCAATCTCCTCTTGTCTGTGCTATGTAGAGCCAGAATTACCAGCTGGAAAGACCTGTATTTAGGGAATTGGTGTTATTGATCCAATATAGACTTTTTTTTTTTTTTGGTCAAATACAAACATGTTTAAAATGATTTTAGTTAAGTGGAGTTGTGTGTACATGCTGTAACTGGATTCGGGAATAAAGATGAAGGTATTCAGGCCCTGGAAATTCTGTAATTTTTGCTGAGGCTCGGGATAGCAAGTGTTTTTGGCAGAGTTGTCTAGTTGATGTGATTTGAAGAAGTCTGTGCAGCTTACCTGTTCAGAAACTAGTCTGTCTTCAACCTGAGACCGACCTGAAATTCTTACCATTTTAGCAAGTCCTTGAATTGAAGATCTATCTCTATAAATTTTCTTTATAAAGATAACCTTATCAATGGAAATGGATACTATCTTAACCAACACAAATTAAAATAATAATAAACATTGTCATATACAATCATTTAATACATTTTTCTTTCCTATCTGAAGTATATTAAATAACCTTTACTTGACTGATGTTTGGTATGTAGGATCTGTCAGTGAACAAAACAAATACAGATTCCTTCCCCAAAGAACCTCACAGTATAACAAGGAGACACAGAAAGTAATAAGCGAACACAGCAGGCAGAATATTGGAAGGCCAAAAAAAATCCTATGACTAATTAAAGTCAACTAAGACACAAATTTGTATGCTTTACATAGCCCTTCCACATACATATAATAGTATAATTTGGTCCTTCCACATATCTTGAAGGGGTTGGGGTTGGGGCTATATTGTTGCCATTTTATAGATGAGCAAATAAAAATAAAAAAGGCAAAATGTTGCCAGGACCTGCCTAACCCTCAATTCTTCCTTAGACTTGGAAGTATTTGAAACCACCTGTTTGCTTCAACTCACTCAAAACCTAGGGTCAATCCTAGAGATAGAGATTTAGATAGCTCTAATAAAACAGTCTTAGAAGGATCATCAAAAGGCTTTGCTGTCAGTCTGGCTCCAATTTGTGAACTACTTGTAACAATCAGGCACTTCTCACGTTCCAGATGAATTTCTAGTTCCTGGTTTGTACATTTGTACTAGTACCTGATTTGTGTAACTTGTGTTTAAGTCTCTGTCAGATAATCTGGAGAACAAGAACTCTGCTAGTGTGCATGATGGTCAGCACCTTGAACCTCCTGGTTTCTGGGGCTTGGAGTCTTCTCTCCGTGGCCCTGGACCCGAATGACAAATAGTGCACCAATGCTTTGTTATGGAGTGTTAAATTAATGACAACATAATAGCCCTGGGGATGGGGCAGTGGGGTCAAAGTGAGAGAAGCTCTCCCAAGTGTATCCAGTCAGGAACTCAGAACCAGCACATAAATCCAAAGAGACTGGAACAAGGGTAGCAGGTAGATAGGTGATGTTAATGAAATTAAAAGAGAATAAATTTAAAAGTGTTCTGAAAATTAATTCAAGATCAAAGGATTTTAATACTAATAAATGTATAAATATCATTAATAATATTACCTTTTTTGTGTTCTTTTCAATTATTGAGTACTATACCATATACTTGGCAGATAGAATTTAGTCATGCAAAGGATCACTTGAGGTAAATGATATACCATTTTTTAACTAGAATTTGGCTCAAAAAATTAAGTAATTTTATTAGTTTCAGAGCTTGTAAAAAGTTCTAGAACCAAATTACAGATTTACAATAAATAGTTTTGTGCCTTGATCATGTTGGTCATGTATACAAAATAGAGTTAATAAACTTAAGGGGTTATGGTAAAGCTTAAATAAAATCATGCATAAATATCTTAGCCCAGTATCTTGTTTCTGGTACATATTCAAGATATTTTTATAAGTCATATTGTGTTCCTGCATTTATGTTTAGTAGCTGGAATTAGCCCAGACTATAGTTCCTGTGATGTACGGTCGGTGAGTGGTTGAATTAATGGCCGTAAAATCTTATTGAGTGCAACTCATTAAGTTATAGCAAGCTACCAAAGAGAGGCTGGCGATATTTTAGGACTCATGATACTGTTTATCTTCCGATTCATTAAAGGGTGTTTTGAAGTTGATGCTGTTAGTTAGTTTCCAATTGTTTCTGCTATCCCTTTTGGTTTCTTTGCAAGAAGGATATTCATTTCATGATTACTCTGGCCATTTTCTTCTAAGAAATAGAAGAGCCTTCAGATATTAAGCCATAAGATTTCAGCTCTCTACTTGTGGTTTTAATATTCAACTTGTTATGGGAACTGAAACCAATCACTTCCCTTTGGTGTAGTGAAGATATTGGAAGGGGAGGAGTGGAAAAGTTGACACTTCTGGTTCCATCTCCTACCAGCTGTGTGAACAGGAACAAATCAATTAACTTCTTAAAAAAAATAAAATAAGATGATGACTTTGTATCTCCCAAGGTGGGAGGTTAAAATGAATAGTACATAAAAATGGTGAGCATGTAGCATAAATGCTTAATAAATGTCATTTTCTTTTTCTACTACCTAAACTTTGGGCCTGTCCTTCATCTGAGAAATGATGGGATTAAGCTAGAATAGTGGTCTTTGAGTTACTGATCTATTATCTTTGCATCTATCTATCATCCCTCTGTCTAGAATATATTTGTCAGAAAATTCTTTTTTCAAATCCAGAACACCAACATGCAAAACAGACAAAATGGATCACTCTGATCAAACTTGAAAAGGGGCATCTGTTTTTCTCAGACTATTCATCGCTTCTCAGACATACCTGTCGAGCACCGAACTGACAGCTTAGAAACCACACAAACACATGCATCAGCTTTTTGGTTTTCTGTGTTATGCTTATGATTAAGTGAGTAGTGCCTTTAACCAAGTTTTAAAAGGTCATATAAGACATTAAAACAGAGTCACCTTTATGTTTGGGGGTAGAAATTGGAAAACGATAATCACTTCATCATATTACTTGTAATGGGTACAGCTTTTTCTTAGATTGTTCAGAAGAAATCTAGCATAGAGCAACAGCCTACTAATAGTAAAGGTTCTCATTATTCTTCAGACTCAGAGGCTCACATAGATTTTACCTTCCTTTTCAGGCCAGTGAGTACCATGTTGGGTAATGTCTCCATTCCATATTGTCACAATAATGCTACATAAGAACACACGGCAAAAGTCAGTAGAATAAAATCACAAATACTTTTCATTACCCCACAAATCTGTAGGTTGATGACTTAGACTGGTGTGAGTGGGGAAGACCTTCTGGCCTTCTCTTGGCATACTCAGGTACGTGGTGACTGGGTACTGACCTGAAACAGCGGGTAAAGGTAGCCACATTTCTGTCTAATTCTCTGATCAGCAAGCCCAGGTATATTATGTCAAGACTAATCACAAGTGCTTTTCATACCTAAAGTTTCATGGCCAGAGGAAGTCATATGGTTTATAAGACTGAAGCTTTATAAGTTTCCCCGGCAGTGGGTGTAGATACAGTGGACGATTGGAACTGCAACTACTGACAATTGACCACAAGTTCTATGTACTAATATATAGTTACTATAATAGACCTACAAATTTGGTCACAGACCTCTTGACATATGTTGAGGATAATAGAATGAGGACATTCAAATATCAAATCTAGGGTCTATCTCTTATTATCCTGATAAATTCCCTATTATTCAATTACAACTCTTATAAAAAGAGGGTAGTAGGCCGGGCATGGTGGCTCATGCCTGTAATCCTAGCACTCTGGGAAGCTGAGGCAGGTGGATTGCTTGAGCTCACGAGTTCAAAACCAGCCTGAGCAAAAGCGAGACATTATCTCTATGAAAAATAGAAAACTGAGGCAAGAGGATCACATGAGCCCAAGTTGGAGGTTGCTGTGAGCCATGATGCTAAGGTACTCTACCCAGGGCAACAGCTTGAGACTCAAAAGAGGGTAGTAATATTCTCATTCTCCTAGGGTTGCTATCAAGATTAAATGAATTAATGTATATAAAATGCTTATAATTGTGCATGACAGTAAATACTACACAAGTGTTATTCATTGCTATATATTAAAAATAATATTATTAAAATTTCCTGATTATAAAAAGCTACTATACATAAATAAATGAACTTTCTGACACCACTGACAGGTGGGGATTGTTTAGAGTAAAACAGATGTAGATTCAAAGCACTGTTTGACACCAGCTATTGATATTTTTTATTTTTGCTGCTTGACAGTTTTCTTATCTGGTTATAGGAACTCTTAATAATAAGCATGGACTGTGTTTTTATCACCACTGGATTCTCAACGTATAGTATAAGGCTTGACATTAGTACACCTTGAATAAATACAGGCGGACTTTTTAAAATGATTTTTATTTTTTCCCTGTTTTCTCCCTTCCTTCTTCCCTTTCTTCCTTTCCATCTACACTATTTTGCATTGATGAACACTAGGTGTTTCTATATGTTGCCTATTCTGAATAAAGTTGCAATGAACATTTATTTCTAAGTCTTTGTGTACTACCTTGGAGTGGAATTGCAGTCAACTGGGAAGGACTTTGTTTAACTTCCTAAGAAACTGCCAACGGTATTCCAAAATGACGACCATTTTCCAGTCTCACCATCAGTCTTTGTGACGACTATTTATTTGTAGACAATGTACATGTGTATGATGTGTCTATCAAGTTATTTTTGCTCATTTTTGTTTATTGTTACATTATTGATGTGTTTATAAGGCCTGGATATAAGTTCTTCATCAGATATATGACTTAAAAATATTTTGTCTCAGTCTGTGAAGTATCTTTTAATTTCTTAATGTCTTTTGATAAAAATAAAGTCCAAATGATCAATATTTTTCTTTATATAGTTAGGGTATTAGTGTCCTAAAAAATATAGTTCTACTTAAAAACGAAAAATATTTTCTCTGATGTTTTCTTTTCTAAGTTTTATACTTTTGGCTTTTATAGTTTATATAATGGTCTATCTCAAAGTTTATGTGTGTGTGTGTGGATGGTATAGTTATGGGTGTAGTTTATTTCTTAAAGGTTTAATTTAAAAACAATAGAAGGGATTCACTTTGGTATACACTTTAGCTTTGCTAAATTACAAATCTGTAAAATCACTACCATCAAAGTAAAGTATTTCCTTCACCCTCTGATCTTCTTGTTTGCTCCTTCTCCTTTATTACCACCACCGCAGTCCCAGACAACTAATGATGTTGTCATTCTGTCACTATAGAGCGTTTTTTTTTTATTGCTTTGCATTTCATGTAAACATAATCACACAATTTGTCCTATTTTTTGTCTCTGTTTTGTTTTCTTTCTTTGGCGTGATTATCCATGTTGTTGTATCAAGAATTGATTGCTTTTTATTGCCAAGTAATATTGTATTGTGTGAACCTACTAACTTTTAAAAAATTCTACTAAAAGTAGAGTTTCTGTGTCAAGGGCAATTTTATGTTTCACTTTATTAAAAAGTTCCCTATGGTTTACAAAGTGATTGTACAATTTTACCTTCTCACCAGCAAGAATTCCAGTTACTTCACATTCTAGAAATCTTGATATTTTCAGTCTTTAAGAATTTTTGCCGTTCAGATGGATTTACCTTTTCCTCTCCTGGATTTGATTTGCCTTTTACTAATAACTAAAGATCTTGATGTCCTTTTCTTACACTTATTGGATATTTCACATGTATTTTATTCATAAATTCAGTTATTTGGTGTCTTGTTGTTGATTGTTGGAAGTTCTTTATATATTCAGGACATAAGTCCTTTGACAAATATGTACATTGTGAGTATTTCTCCCAGTGTATAGTTTGTCTTTTAATCTTTACATAATTTTTATTAAAGGACATGAAATGTGTTACTATTTATAAGATTAATATAAATGTTTAAATATTGATAAATGTTTTAGATTTTATAATGTTCAAATTATTTAGTTTTATGATTTTTTTACTTTTTTGAATTTCTTGTGTCTTCTATGAAGAAGAATTTTAGGTTTTTAATTCATTTTAAGTTCTGGTCTAGCTGCGATTTGAACTCATGACCTCAATTTTTCTCTCTCAATTTTTTTTGCTTCCTTTATATTTATCCAGTAGTTCCAGTACTATTTGGTAAAAAGCTCTTTTCCACCCATTGAATTACCTTGGCATTTTTGTTTAAATCAATTGATCATTTATAGGTGAGTTTGCTTGTGGACTATAGTCTGTTGTATATATTTATTTTTCCTTCACTTCAGATGAACCACACTCCCTTAATTACTGCAGTTTTGATAACAGGCCACATAAGCTAGAAACCCTAATAATAAAACTATAAAGTCTTTGCATCAAGTGTGGAGTGTAGCCTTACTTTCCCTGGCTAATACCCCTCTTAGAGCCTTTAATAGCCCTGCTTTGTCATCATTTTCAGATCCTATGTCCTATCTAATAACATTCATACAAAACTAAATTCAAACTTCAACTATTTCCCTCCAGTAAAACCCACCCTGCCTCTATCCTCACCTCTAAAACAATCCATGTTCCACCAAATGAAATTGCCAAGTTAGGGGCATTGCTTCCTCCAAAGGCAACTCCAGAAGATATGAGACCTTCATCCAAATTCCCAAGTTTTTAAGTTTATTAAAAAGAAATTTTTAATTTTAATCTGAGATGGAAGAAACTGAAAGACTGACATTGCTAATATTGTAAATCATCTAACACAAAATCAGCCCTGCACACATGGGTTTGATGTCTGCTTCCTTCTTGATTACCTGGGGAGATTAGTCTGTTTTGTAAGCTTGTTTTGCAGAACTAGAAAAATACTGAATGAACAGATGAGGGGACATAGCCCCTCGGTCTGCCAGATCCCCCTTTGGCACATTCCCAGAAGTCAGATAAGACCAGCCTCGAAGAAAACAACTGCCCTGGAAAACAAATGTCTGGAAAACAAAAGCCTTCCATTTCACAACAACTAGTACTGGGAAAACAAACTCTCTTCCATTATTACTTCGCAGTAACTACTTTTCTGCTCTTTACAAATATAAATAAAAGCCCCAGCCACTCATTCTTGGGGCCTACCATATTTCTCCCTTTCATGTCTTGCTTTCTGCTTCCCTGGAAAGTAAAATAAAACTCAAAATCTATCTTAATCTTTGAATCAAGAATCCTTTCCTGGTACATGTTTCCACTCTCTCAATGTGAATGTAATAAATCTTTGTTTATTAACCGTACATTCTCCCCCAGACAATACCCCATCTCATTTAAGGGCTTGCCTCAATGTGATAGTTACCATCCTAGAATTATTCATATCGCATCCCATCCTCAGACATGGGCCCTTATTATCATCTTCATGCAAGTGAATGGACAAAAAAAGGGAAACAGGAATTGTATTTCCTGCCTCCGTGATGGCCTTTATGGTTTCCTGCCTAAAACCCATTTCTCCTCTAGGATGAATATTACTGTACAGTTCATTTTCCAAACTGGAACACTTTTTAGGGCGAAGGGAATCATCATTACTAATTAAATCTGTGTAAATCAGTGTTAAAATTATTTTCAAAGATAGTTGAAATAATCCCTGCCATCCCTTTATGTACAGCCCCTTGCAGTGTGATATTGCTCCTTCTCCCATCACGAAGTGAACTTTTATTTCTCCATAAGGAACCACCTTTTCCACAGGGAAATGTAACCTCTTCTCTCACAGCATAAACATAACAACAAAACAGTTCCCAGTGACTTTATTGCATGTCTTTGCTTCCAGCAAAATGGTGGACACACAAGACCAATTTTGAGCCCTTTGGCTTTCCCTCTTCTCTCCTCCAAGGCTTCCCCATTTCCTCTACTCTCGAGCTACACTGCACGTGATAATCACTGTGCAAACCATCACGGTCTCCTCCCAGGGCAGTTTTCCTTGGATTGAACCCAGATCATTTTGACTGGAGTTTGGGATGTTCCCCCATCTCCTCAAACTCTCATTCAGAGAGGAGTTCTCACTTCTTTCTTCAAATGGCTGATCACATGAACAGAGCAAATGTTTTCCTAATTTAACTATCAGAAGTTGTCTATATTGCTTTTCTATTCGAATGCCTGATTTCCTCAATGCCATGTTGGTTTCAGGGAGGGAGTGTGCTGACCTCTTCCTGCTTGTGAGTCTGGAGGAAAGAAGAAAATAGGAAGAATCTAAAACAGCTGAGGAGAGTTGCCAAGGCTACTCTAGCAGAGGTATTGCATCTTGTGAGAAGCCCTGAAATGAGAGGCCCACAGCTCAGTGGTGATAATACAGGTACTAACTAGGCCACCATTTGTTTCTGGTTGATACAGAGCATCAGACATTAGATATAATTTAAAATTATAATCAATGTATGGAACAGAAGACATGTAGATCAGGGACTTGATAGAACTTATTTCCTTATAACATTAGGGGTATAATATCAACAGTAGAATGATGAACAGTTTAAGACCACATGTGCACATACACAAACACACCCCTTTCCCTCAAGATGGGTCAGATTCAAGGACAAATATTGTCATTGTACAATATTTGTTAGAACCAAAGTCGTGGTTGATGAGGGAAAAGATGAAAGGATTTTGAGTCTAAAAAAGTAGCTCATCTCTTAGAATTAGCCTCTCTTGCATGTCCTAAGCGGCGTATTTATTTTTCTCAGTCTCTCCTGCTGAGTGATAAAATGCCAAGGGAGAAATGGAATGGTTTATGGAAAAAGAACCAATGACTATGCATGATTTTCATATTGGGCTTAGGACAGGGTACAAAATATATCTTGGTAGGAAATCAATGGCGTAGACTAACTCTCATGGAAATTACATTGATGTTTGAAACCACGCTCCCAGAAAGATATTAAAGAGCATGAAAAAGCATTCATCTAACTGAAGTGTTCTGTGTTGCTCACACACAGAACTGTTCCTGAGGTTCAGCCAAATGAAATTTAGTGATCTGGTGGGATCCTGTATTTCTCTCTCTGTCTCTCTCTGTCTTTCTCTCCTCTCTTCCTTACCTCTTCCTTTCTTTTTTTATGACATAAATTTGATTCAGACATCATTCTATTCTGTCCTGCATCTGTCTTCTGTTGCTATTTTATTCACAGGGGATTATACAACCAGGCTCATCTACAGGTGATAACTTGATTTGGGAATTGGAATCTGCAGGTTAGATTGTTATGAATATGTAGCTGAAATTATTTATTAGCACTTGTTAAATAATAATTGATTTAGAACAATGAAAAGAGGTTGAAACTAAAGTACATGCTTTTACAAAATTCAGTGTGGTCTTGAGATGAAGAGCTCTGCCCTTCTACATTATTGCTGGTGAACATTATGCTTGGTCAGGAAGTCACAACTCTTGTAAAACTTTATTAGTGTTCAAGATCATTAACGGGAAGCAGAGGGGAAAAGGAAGTAAATATAAAGTGTCAGTTTCAGACAGTCAGAGACAAGTTCATTGAGCTGTAAATTAAATCAAATGCCACAAAATATGCAGATTGTAAAAAAGTCCATTCTCTGCAAAGCTGTTAAACTTTAAAAGGTCTTTTCAATTAAAATGACTGAGATGAGTTTTGTGTCTTGTCACTATGGAAAAGGATTGAAAAACATTCAGAGGGCAGTGGGTAGAGAAAAACAGGTGGGGAAAGATTTTTAATTTGTGATGAAAAGATGCACTGGTAGCTAGGATGTGCCCACCCTGGCAACTGCATGCACTTGCTCTTATTCTTATCCCCTTATTAAACTCCTACAAACATCATTCAACTTTGGGGGTTTTCTTACTAACATTTATTTTCACATTTGTCCTAATTTTATGATCTCCTTTGTGTTATCTTTGTTTCTCAATTTAACCCCAGGTTTGAGTCATGAATAAATAAATTACTACATCTGTAATCAAGATCTTAGTTGGAAACATCTTGGCTAATACTGGGTCAAATTCCCATACTCTGTCATAATTAGGTACTCAAGGCATCCTGCATCTCTGTTTTGGCCCAAAGTGGGATATTTCCCCCCAAACTGAGTATGTGTGATTGCAAAATGGTCAAAAGCCACCACATCAGTTATTCTCATTATTCAATCCAAAATACATATGTTCTCTTTTTAAATAAATGGACGAAAGAGAAAGGAAGAAGGAAGAAAAAGAAAAGATAGAAGGAACAAAAGAGAAGGACATGGGAGACAGGGGTGGGGGGTGGGGAGAGAGAACACCATCACAGCAGTCACAACAAACTAAACTATACCAAAAAATACGTAACCTCTAACACACCCACAAAAGAGTCTCCTGGCTAAACATTTATAATTATTTATCCTACGAGCTTAAATGAACTTGTACCTTTCAAAGGAAGACAGTGTCAGCAGGCACTTCATCTTACTTCATTAGGACTTTTGTATAATGTCCATTTCACATTTAATATACTCTGATCCTGACCATATATGCTATAATTAATGGATTGAATTCCAAGACACCTTGTTTAAATAGTGGGAAATATGGAAGAAACAAAACACAAACACACACACTCTTCAGAAAGGAAGGACATGTAGGCATTTTGATGCCTCATTTTTGTACCTGACCCTGGAGCCACAGCTGACATTTTTATCATTTTCTTCCATTTCCTACATCATGTTCTGTCACCTCTGTTCTGGGTGCTTTACTTAATGGTCATAGTCGGGTTTGTTATGCCCAGTTTCTGTGAGGCCCTGTAGTTCATGTCCTCAAAATATATAGTCACTAGTTAGTTTTAGTGTGACTGCATAGCATCTGTGTGTGCCCAGTCATCCTTCTGGATATTGTGCTAAAATATGACATCAATATTTTAGCAAGAAAGTGAACCAGTAACCAGATGTTGGAATCAGATACTGTATCTTGCCAAAAGCAGTTTTTGCAAATCTATAAGCTAATTGTGTTTACTATGTGAGTGATGTGTCTGTAAACACAAGAGACAAAGAACAACCCTGGTCTGTGGTTCTTGACAGCGGGGTAGGATCTTCCCCTTGTACAGATATACCACCTGAGTATATCTTCTACGGAATAATTGTGGTTGCCCTCAGAGGATGGTCTCATCAAACACCCCCGCTGGTGACATCTTGAATCATTAGCTGAAAGCCATATCCTACAAGTTTGCTGTGTGAGCTATGTATTATATAAATGTGTCTGGATATTAATTTGTAGCAGACCATATAGCTCAAAGGACAAGAGAAGTCAGAGTTAAGCTTTGAACTCTCTGTCACTATGAGAAACACCAAAACTGCTCCGTAATACCTTGGTGATAAGGCATGGGGAAGGGATTCCACTCTTGGTAGCACGAGAGCACGCGAGAAGAAAACATCAGTGCTTGGCAGTCTCTAAACCTGTGGTGTAAATAGCTTCAGGAGAGGTTAGTCCAGGGTCATTCATTCCTTCACGGACTCTCTCACCCTGATTCTTTTGCTCCTCCTCTCTGAGAAGACTGCTAAGATTCGTTCTCCTACTAGGACTGTTTCTCTCCCTTGAAGACTGTCCCTCCCTCTCTCTCTCCTTCTAAGACCAATTGCTGAGGCACCTAAGTGAAGTTAATCTCGAGCAAGGTAGCGGTCTGCGTCTGGACAATTAGATAGGCTAGGGTCAGAGATCTGGCCAGTCTCGGGCCCCGACATTAATTTAGTAATCATCAAACACATTCCTTTGTTGAACTAATTGAGAACTATACATTTTATCTCTGAGGTAATCCTGCCCGTATATTGAAGAAGTTGTATTCTATTAACAAAGGACCTAAGAAGATCCCTGCAAGGTCACTTTGAATTCACCCTTATTTCACTCTGTTTCATTTGTGTTATAATCATTTTTCTTCCCAATAATTAGGGCTAATTATCTTTTGTTATAAATAACATGATAACATATGTGTATTATAGTCTAAGAGAAGAAGAATCCTGAAATAACTAGGTGGCAACCTTGGCTTCCAATTCAAGAGAATCATTTTTGTGTTTTTCTTTATGGAAACACTTGATTTATGTATTTTCAACTACATCGTACATTGAAGAATTTACTCAATGTGTACCATTTTTACACCATTGTAAAATAAAAAATCTTAAAGTTGAAAATCATGAGTTGATCCATCATAAATTTGGGACCATCTGAAGTCACTGGTACATATATATATATAGGCCAATATATCCAGGAAGAAAGGACACAAACTTGTGGCTAAGTCCATGACAAACTTTTAAAAGGTGTTTCAACCATTTTATAAAGCCATTTGCTTCTGGATGGTACGTAAATGATAAGGTCAGTGAATTCCACAGACATTAGTATTTCCCTTCTCAAATAATAAAATCAGTTATTTGGCAAGGAATCTCATAAAAATTAGTCTTGATCTTAACCACCTTCTCAAGTGGTATGCATTCAGAAAGAGAGGCCATGTTTATATAACTGTTATTACAATATGTTATAATTATTCTTTTTATGATTAGTTGTTGTTGTTAATATATTTCTGTGACTAAGTTATAAATTAGAATTCATTGTAAATGTGTATATATAACAGAAAATATAGTGTATGTGGGGTTTGATACTATCTGTCATTTCAAACATCTGCCGGGGTTTTGGAATGTATTCCCACTGGAAAGGATATCTTTTGTACCATCATGATGGCAATCAAATTTCAACTTGAGTTTTGGAGGGGATAAATATTCACACCATAACAGGAAGGTATGCACCCAATCAGCTATGGAGAGCTAGTGAAAGCAAGCCGTAATCCTTTTTCTCTCTTTCTAAAAACCTGTAGTCTGTATGTGATCCTGTGAGGAATTTATAACCAATAAAATCTAGGTAGAAGCCCTGAGGACTATATCAATTTTTTTCTTTCTTTTTTTCCATTTTTTTTCTTTCTTCTTCTTTTTTTTTTTTTGTTGTTGTTGTTGTTAAAGACAAATCCTTGTTATGAGAGACTTTCTCCCTTCTTGGTCCCACTCTTTATCTCTCCTTTTTATCTGATTTTTCTTTTTAGCATCATCCAAATGTGAGAATAAGAGCTATTGTGATGAGGTGACAGAATTGAAATATAGACATTATTGGTTTCCTAGGGGAGTTGTGAAGAGACTATATTAAAACTGGATACAGACCACCTTTTAATTTTTTGTTGCCTGATACCAATAACATTTTCTTTATTTAAACCTTGTTTTAACATTTTATTTTATGCAGACAAGCATACATATAAATATACAAGACAATGCATGAGAAATTTAACATGTCCAGGAATGGTGTCAATAGAAGCTTGAATGAGAGAAGAATCAAATACAAATCCAGAATAAGTGACCTTTTAACTAGTCCAAGTCACTTTCCTCTCTAAGAAAAAAGGGGTTAAATATAATCCAGTGTGCCAGTGACTAAGGTCTGGTACCTGTGAAGAATATAATTATGAATACTATTAATAGTTCTTCATTGCTCTCAAATAATATTATGTATCCACACCCTTTGCCAGGGTCTTTAGGAGGGAGGGCTATACTTCCCTATCTCTGACTTTGGTTTTGACCATGCTACTTTCTTTGGATACTGATAGGTCAAAGATCATAATGCAGGAATGCAATAAAATATGGCTGCAAAGTTTAGCTTGGCCATCTTGTGATTTTATGTTTCACCATGAGAATAATGTATCTTGGTTAACCACTGGTCTAAGAAGGAGGAGACATGGAGCAAACATACCTTTGAGATAAGACCAAAGCTGAATTGGCCTACACAGCTGGGCCTCTGCCCACCTGTAGAGATAAAGGCTATTGTTTTGTGCCACCAAGATTTGTAGGCAATTGTTGCATAGCAAAGGCTGGTTGTGGACGTGGGGATTTTATTGTTCTTGATATTTTCTTCCAACAGACTGGACCCTCATTAGCGGAGGTTAGACCTGTGCTGCACAATACATTATGTTCATCTAAATGCATTCTCTATTTTAACTGAAGCACTTTGTTCAAGAACCTTTTAATAATTCACTGGGAAGAATGAGGGAAAAAAGATGATTTAATAGTATCCCATTGTATACATATACCACAGCTTGTTAATCCATTCCTGGGTTGGTGGGCATTTAGGCTGTTTCCACATTTTGACAATTGTAAATTGAGCTGAGATAAACAGTCTAGTGCAAGTGTCCTTTTGTTAAAAGGATTTGTTTTTCCTCCTGGGTAGATGCCCAGTAATGGGATTGCAGGGTCAAATGGGAAGTCTAGCTTGAGTTCTTTGAGGGTTCTCCATACTTCCTTTGAAAAAGGTTGTATTAGTTGGCAGTCCCACCAGCAGTGTATAAGTGTTCCTTTCTTTCGACATCTATACCAGCATGAAGAAGACTTCCATGGCAATTGCAACAACAAAAATAAACAAATGGGACTTAACTAAAATGAAAAGCTTCTGTTCAGCTAAGGAGACAACAACCAAAGCAACAGACAACTGACATAATGGGAAATGATATTTGCATACGTTGAATCAGACAAAAACTTGATAACTAGGATCTGTAGAGAACTCAAATTAATCCACATGAAAAAAGCCAACGATCCCATATATCAAATGGGCAAGAGAGATGAATAGAACCTTCTCTAAACAAGACAGATGAATGGCTAGCAAACATATACACACAAAAAAATTCATCATCCCTAATTATTAGAGAAATGCAAATCAAAACCACCCTGAGATATCATCTAACCCCAGCGAGAATGGCCCACATCACAAAATGGTTTTTTTGGTTTGTTTTTTCAAGTCAAATACACATAGATCATGAATACATTCATGCATATGTGGGATACAATGTGCTGACTTTTTTTTAAATACAATCTAATGTGGTTACATTAAACCAATCAACATAGCTTTCACCTCATTTACTTGATTATTGTGCCAAAACATCTATGTTCTACATTTCACAGATTTGACTTGTACCCTTGTCATATGCTCCATAGGTGTGGTCCTGCCTTTTACCCTCCCTCTGTGTTTTGTTTTTGTTATTTATTTTTTTATTAAGTCTTTTGTACATAGATTATAAATACATTTATGCCATTTTAGGATTCAATGTGTCGATTATTTGTACAAATTGGAATGCTTACTACCTATTAAGCAACATTACCTTCACCACTTTTACACAATTACAGGATGAAGACATTTATGCTTTAACCCTGCTAGATCCAGCTTATACTTGCAGTAAGCTCCATAGGTGTGGTCCTCCTCCCAACCGTCCCTCCCCCCGTCCTTTCCCTTCCCTCCTTCATCCTAGGCTATGGCTGTGTTTCATTTTTCATATGCAATTGTGAGTGATTATAAATTGGTTTCACAGTAGTACTGAGTACATTGGATTTCTTTTTTCCATTCCTGAGACTGCTTTTGTTTTATTTTAAAGGGTAAGAAATATTTATTGAGAAATCATCCTTGATGTCCGAGAGGGTTTCTGCCCCCTAGTGGTAAGAATGTACAAAATCAATGACATGGTTGGATTTCGATTTCAACAAAAGGGAATTAACCTCAAAGCTGAGGAAGATTAGGCAAAGAGTATGAGGATGCTTTAGGGGCAGTGGTTGCTTAGCAGCCACGAAAATAATTTTATGGTTGGGGGTCAGCACACATGAGGAACTGTATTAAAGGGTCGCGGCATTAGGAAGGTTGAGAACTAGTGCTTTAGGATCTCCATCAGTTTTTGTGGGATGAACAGCTAGAGTATGAACACCTTGAAGGGGCAGCCACAGTTCAAGTGTTAGAATTAAATACCGAAGAGTTTGGGAAATATTACAAAGAAGTCTTTGTGAGAAGTATTTCTTTAGGTATTGGACAACCTTCAAGTATCTAGGTTAAGACTATTCTCTGCTAATAGTTGATTGTATTGTCAGTGGCTTGAGATTAGTGGAGCATGAATTCTAATAAGGAGTAAGCACAGATGCAGAAAAATCTCCTCCCCTTGCCCTGTCCTGCTTACTTATACCCTCACGAGGTTAATATTTTTATTTCTATTTTACAGATAAAAACATTGGGAGTCATAAACATACAGGCATTTGTCCAAGGCTACATTACTAGTTGGTGGTAAGCCCATAACACAGACCTATGATTGTTGAGTTCTACCCTGAGAGAGATGTCCAGTTCTGTCCTGCTACTTGAGAGTTTCTTAACTCTCTGGATTTTCTCTTTACCAAAGTGTGCAGTTACTGTGGTCATTAAAATAGACCTTTTTTCCACAACTGTCAGGAAAGTATCCATCATTTAAGAAGTACATTGTCAACATTAAATACACAAGTAATTGGGGTGCTGCTCTCATGATAGAAAGAAAAGAGCAAATAAGGATAAGGCAGTGCTCTGGTGCCCTGCAGGGCAGAGCCATTGAGTGTTATTGAGGAGTGTCCTAAGTCATCCATCCATGGAGGGTAAATTGTTCTGAGCATATTTAGCCTCCAAAATGTCTCTTTAGCCCATCTTCTTGGTCAACAACTAAATTGTATTTTTGCCATTTGACCCCAGCCTCCCTGTATCTTGCTACTTTCTCACCTTAGCTGCAAATTGTCTGTAGCCTGAATTTAAATCTCCAAATCAAATCTTCACTTTATTGCTCGTTCAGGAGATTAGAAAGTGAACTTCCAGGCAGCAGTTAATAAGTAATTGTTTATTTAACCATCATGTCAAGAGTGAAGTTCACCATCAATTCTCCAGAGGTTGAATTTAAAATTCACCTTAATACTGTTCTCCCTTCTTCTACTGAATAACTGCTCCATTGTATCACAAGTTTGATTAAGGTTACAGTAATAGGCATCTACTTCCTTGGATTAAATTAAATCTCCACTTAAGAACTGAGCTTACTAACTGGTATTTCTATCACATATCCCCTTTACTAATTAAAGAACCACTAATATTTATGGAATACATACTTACTACATGTTAGACACTGTTTAATCACATTTTATAAATTATCTCGATAATTATTTCCATCTTCCCTATTGTATAATCCTATTATATTCTTTACATAGATGAGAAAATTAAGGTTTATAAAGGCTTAAACAAACTTTTAAGTCTACACAAATAAATCGTAGCAGACTTGAGACCCAGGTCATTGCAATTCCAGAGCCCTACTTCTGAATCTCTGAACCTGATAGAATTTAAGTAACACGATGTATGCTAACTGGTAAAGCTTTCATAATTATGATTTCTTTAATATAATTTCACATTCATTAATCAAAAACTGATGACACAAACTGATCACTTTTAAGGCTTACAAAAACCAATTACTTTTAATATTTTAGGAAGCATAAAAACCAACTGAGTAACAGAAGAGTTTTTGTTATTTTTTGAGGGCTAAATAGTAGCATATACACGGAAGATAGGAAGATAATAAATTATTTCTCTCTTAGGAGCATGGTTTAGTTATAGGATGGAGGGAGTGATAAAGGAATGGAAATTTTTAGGATAATAGCGTAATAAATTTTATCATACAAATATCAACCAATTTCTTTGGAATACAGTGAAAGAGATAAATTCCAATGGACAGTTAGTAGAGTTGCTCTTAGCAGCTTACTGTAGGAAGTGGGATTTGTGTTATTTCCAACTTAATGGGTCAATTCCATGTCACTGTGAAGGATGTTGACCTCTTAATTGTTCACTCAGGCAAGCAAGGGAAGTACTTTGTGGAATACTTTCACCTGATTTGACTGGGTGAGACATTTACTAGTTGTTATTTTAAAGACATAAATATTTGACATGGATAGGCCATTCACCAGGGGAAAAATAAATAGTATCTGTGGAATAAAACATTGGGCATAATCTCAGGGATCACTTAGTCCACAGAATTTTGCTCACCTTTGCTCATATTCACACATTCTTTTTTTCTCTTCTTTGGGTCAAAACCTTTTCAATATTCCTGAGTCATGAGTCAAAGACTTTTCAATGTAAGCCACAAGCAATAATGTGAGCTATTTCTAGGTCCTGATGTAATCTGAACTTGCCCCTTTCATACAGTAAATGTACTTCATTACCCACTGATATCCTCTCTTGTCTGTTGGAGTAGGCAGCCTTCCAAACACATTAAGAGTTAAGAAATATAATTCTTTGTACCCTCAAATTAATCTGAAACAATGCAAAAAAGAGAGTTAAGAAATATGTAAGACTGATCTGTCAATTCACAGAGGAAATTACATTTGAATTGAGTCTTAAAACATGGACAGCTTATATTCTTAGATATTTTATAACTGAATTATTTCAATAATTAAAATCTTAAATGCTTCATGTGAAATTTCTACCAGGTACAGATTATTCCTCACACTTCCAATGTGGTGTCTGACTGCTGCTCCATTTTGCCAAGAGTGGTCAGCACGAAGACTCGTGCAGAATTTGCAAAGCTTCTTGACAGACATTACTTCTGACTCAGTTTTCAGATATTTTGCGTCTTTATTATTTTCCTGGGTTGAGAAGTAAGGTTGTTCTATCCTGTGGTCAGTGTCCTGGCTGCGTGGCTGATCAGATTACAAACAGAGGTGAGCCCCTGGTGGCATCTGATGGGGCATGAAAGGCACAGTGTAACTCTTTCTAGTGATATATAGTTCCAACCTCCACAGGATCAACTTTTTGATTCCAAAACTGAACCCAGATGATGGAACAGCATTTACTGGTCACTTTTAATATTTTAGGAAGCATCAAAACCAAGTTAGTAACAGAAGAGTTTTTGTTTTTGTTTCTTAAACATAAAGTGCCAAGACAATTGGTCTTTGTACTGGGGGAAAAAATCCCACAATAATTAACCTCCAGATTGTTTAAATAGTAACATAGAACAGCAAATAAATAGCCGTAAAGTAGCTTAAAGAAAATAAAAGACTATATTTACTAAACCTCTGAAGAAACAATGGCTTTCTAATCTCAAAAACAGCAGAAGAACTCTTATCAGAAAAACATCAATACAGTTAACTAAATAAAAATTACAAGCTTTTATATGTATGTCAACAATGAAAAATTCAAGTGAACACACAATCGAAACAAAGGGAAGTAAAAATGATGTTGTGCTAAATGGATTATGAAAATCTCAAAAGGCCACATACCACTTAATTCTATGTGTATAATGTTCCTGAGATGACTCAGTAATAGAGACAGAACAGGTTAGTAGCTACCAGGGTTTAGGGACGGCAGAAAGGAATATATATGACTATAAAAGTATAATGCAAGGGACATCACTGTACTGATGGGTTAGTGGTGTATCTTTATTGCTCTTGTGGTTATGTGAATCTATACATGTAATAAAATGACATAGAACTGAAAATACACGAACATTTTACCAACTTCCATTTTCTGGTTATGTTACTATCCAATAATTATATAAGATATGATCATGGGGGAAAACTGCACCAGGAAAAGAATTTACAATATCATATCATCAGTGACGTTGGAATAAAGGAGAAATTATTATTAGGTCCTGTTGGTAGTAAATAGAGTAGAACCTTTGTAGTCAACAACCTCCCTACATTGACCACCTCCTTCAGTTGATGTATGTCGGGTCCCTTTGTGGATGCCACTTGCCATGGCCGGGACTGACCAGGTCTCCAGCCCCAGCTTATCTAGCTATGTTCCGGACACAGACCCCAGTGCTATCTAGCTCAGGAACGATTACCCTTAAGTGCCTGTGGGCTATTTGCTTTAGCAGAAGGAAGAGAGAGAAAGACTGTGTTTGAAGGAGTGAAGCAATCTATAGTGAGAGAATAAATCTCAGCAGTCTTTCAGAGAGAGACGCCGTGCAGGCGTTCTGCGGGTGGGAGAAGCGACAGAGTCAGAGTGAGCCGGTCCATGACAGAGACTGCTTTCTCCTGCAGCTTCTCATAGATGTAATCCCTGGCTCATTACACCACAGGTGTTGAGAGCCACAGCCACTCACTGCTGTTCTCCTCTCCATTACTTAGTGTTCTGAGCTTCTTGCTTACTTATTTCCATATACCACAGACCTAATTTCCATAGACTAGACATGCACCACATGTACGAAAGCCTAGTTCCTTGTGTTGACCACCTCTAAATGTTGACCAGTTTGTTACAGTCCCCTGGGTGGTCCCCTTACAGAAGTTCTACTGTATTGATTAGTGCAAACTGTTAAAAGGCTATTGCGAATACCAACAGGGAGCTAACAGCAATAAACAACAGAAATACCTTTTGTTTTCCAGTGGTTTGAAGTTCGTCAAATTTCTAAAAATTCTCACAACCTGAGTTTCTTTGTCAATCATTTAAAATAATAATTAGCACCCCCTAAACATGAGAAAATGTCTGGGTATCTGGTGGAATGATTATTATCATCGTGCAGACAAGCTAGTTACAGTTTTCATTCTCAGATATGCAGTCATTCTGGGTCAGAGGAAGTTTGTTCTGAAGCATTTCTTTTAAGCTACATTGCTATAATTGAACAAAACCCCCACCATTAGAGAGAATACACACACATATTCCTAAGTGTTTGTTTAAGAAATTGTGCCCTTTCTCTAGTCCATGGCAAATGGTCCAAAAAATTTTTGGAAAGAAAGTAAATTGGATTAAAGCCTTTCCCTTTTGGAATTTGACATTATTAGATGTCTTAAGTGAGTCAAGTTAGTGCCACCTTAGGTTAAAGGGCCGAAAGACAAGGGGTAGAAATTCACACAAAGGGACGATGAGTCAAATACTCATGTCTAAAGGGTCTGAGCTGAGCCACATCTCCCAGCACGGCTTGAGGCTTATGAGATTGTCTCTTCAATCCAGCTTCTCTGGCTCATTGACCACAATTGTGTAAAGACGCTGACATCAGTGAACAAATTGGATCCCACACACACATAGGGAACAGTAGTATAGTCCTAAAGAAAACCCCACGTATTTCTCCCTCTAAAATCAGAAATACAAGTTAATTGCTGTCAGGCAATGAGGGAAATGTTTTAACCGCTTCCAACCTGGATTACATGAAATAGCTGGGGCCACAAAGTTTCAGCACGAAGAGCAGACAGTAGTATCGATTCTTTCTGAAGATTAACTGGAACTTCTAATATTTCTCTATGAGGAACAGGGAAAACCTGGATTGAAGTACTATAGTAACTGAGTTAGGATTCCTTCGACTTAATGCAGGAGGCAGGAAGCATGGGAAAAACAAAAGCTACTCTGGGATGGCAGGATGGGTCCTCCACGTCATGCTGCTTTGCATATTTTTCCTCCCTTGTTTCTGTAATATAAGAGGGAAATGCCTTTTCATTAAAAAGATGTTTAGCATTAATTATAATGGTGAAAAATTAAAATTAACCAACACATGTAATGGTGAAGTAGAATGTTCTTCATTCCAATTCTGTATCTGGAGCATGTAGAACAGTATTTGTTATATAAGAGGTGCGCAGGGTATTACAAAATAAATGAACAAATGTTTAAATGAATTACCTATCCTAGGAAATTGTAATTATTAAAATGATTGTGTTAATCATCATATTAGTAACGTTATTATAATAATGTTGAGAGAACAAATCAGAATATAAAATAATGTCTGCAGAAATGATTCTTAAACTTCAGCATCCATCCTATTGCAGGGTCCTCAAACTTTTAAAACAGGGGCCCAGTTCACTGTCCTTCAGACTACTGGAGGGCCGGACTGCAGGCCCGGGAAGAGTAGGCGGCTAAGCAGGACAGGCAGCGGCGGCAAAAACACCCAGCGGGCCGGATAAATGTCCTCCGTGAGCTGCATGTGGCGGGCAGGTTGTAGTTTGAGGACGCCTGAGTCCTAGAGGATGGTTAATTAGATTGCTGAGTCTCAATCTCAGTCTCTATTTCAATAGGTCTGCATAGGATCCAAATGATTTGCATTGTTAGCAAGTTCTCAGGTGGTGTCCATGCTGGTGGGGTTAGAACCACACGCTGAGAACCCATTTCAAGGATGATTACAAGTATGCAAAACAAGCCAATAAAATTATACCTGGAAAAAAATGTTGACCAAATAAAATTATGCTGGGGAAAACTGCTGAGAATACAGTGTTAACAGTGATTGTCTTTGGGAGGTGAATCATAATCTTTCTAATTTTCTTTACTTTCCAAATTTTCTTTGTGGTAATCTATTACTTTAAAATGGAAAATTAAAAATCCCAAGCAGTTTAAATGTAAAAACATACAAACAAAACGAAAATGCAATGGGTACACAATCAAGGGAGATATTAATTTTCTCTGAGGAGATGATAATGAAATCTGGATATACTTGTAAGTAAGTATGTGCTCACCTAAGTCTTATTTACACAGACTGAGTTAGAATGCTCCAATACTAAATAACCTTCACCTGACACCAAGAGTCATCGCCTCCTAGAAACTTTCCCTCACTTTTCCAGGCAGACCCATAGATGCTGATAAAACTCCACCTGCACTTGATTCTTGGTGAGCAAGTTTTCTTTGAGACCAGGGCTCGGGCTGGTGCTTATTTAACTCGCCATTGGGCTGGGTTGGCTAAAGTGCTTCAGTTCCCCTTGCTCATATTATGTTCAATTCCTGACCAACCTTTGGATATTTTCTATCTACTACTCTCTATTATTTTTTTTGGTTCAAGTAGGTAGATAGTTTTGAACTGCATCCAAGGAGTCCAGGTAGCACTAACAGGAGCACCAGGAGATGGGAAAGGAATGAGGTTGGTGTTTACATTTTCCTGACTTTCCTGCTGGACAGGGGGTTGATAGTGGCTGTATTCTTCCACCAAAGGCTTTAAATCCTCTAGGATTTTCCCCTTCCAGCTGCCTCTTCTTAAGTTCCAGAATCTGGTTTCTTTTTTTCTCCCCTTTTAGATGTAGGGATGCTACTCACTCTTTTTATGGTGAGTTTGATGATGTCTTTGCCATCTTTGTTGTTTTCACTTAATCCTGCCTATACTTTGTCCTGTTTTACAAACTCTCCTAAAATTATCCCACATTAGGCTATGTGTTTCTAGCTTGGACTTTTATTGTACACCTTCTTCTGCAGTAAAAATTGAAACTGTTTAGCTTTACACCTGTAGCACAGTGGTTGCAGTGCTAGCTGCATACACCAAGGGTGGCGGGTTCAAACCTAGCCCGGGCCAGCTAAAGAACAATAACAACTTCAACCAAAAATAGCTGGGTGTTGTGGCAGGCGCCTATAGTTGCAGCCACTTGGGAGGCTGAGGCAAGAGAATTGCTTAAGCCCAAGGGTTAGAGGTTGCTGTGAGCTCTGACACCATAGCACTCTACCAAGGGGGACAAAGTGAGACTCTGTCTCAAAAAAAAAAAGAAAATTTTTGTATTTTTATGTCTATTGATATATGTTTTCCTTGCACAGAAAATA
Organism: Otolemur garnettii; assembly: GCF_000181295.1. NCBI lineage: Eukaryota > Metazoa > Chordata > Mammalia > Primates > Galagidae > Otolemur > Otolemur garnettii. The sequence continues at coordinate 20,468,046 of NW_003852396.1, forward strand.
ATAGGTAAAAGTCTTCCCATGGCCTAGTATGGACTCTAAAAATCAGGGGCTTTAGAACAAACCAGATTGGTTTAAATTCGAGTTTAGCTATTTCCTTTCTATATGATTTATTTTTTTTTCCTTTAAAGTGGAGAGTATCATTTCTCACTTCTTGAGTTGTTAAAAGGGGGTGTAAGAAAACATGTATCTAATATCTAGGAGCTGGCAAATAATTATGTGCTCCCCAAATTGCATTTTCCTGCCCTCCTTCTATTGGAACAAGACACTCTGATAAAAGAAGAAAGTGCTTTTGTTCTTTCATTGTTATCTCTGCATCTATCCCAAGCATCCTCTGATACAGCATTAGTCCCCAAAATTTACAGCCAATTCTTACCTTTCTGGATAATGTAGTCTGTCTTCCATATGTCCCTGCTGCTGAGGAAGTCCTGGGGACCATACATGTTGTAGAGAGTTAGAACTGCTCTCCAGGAAAGGGCCTTGAAAGAGCAGATAGATTTTAGTTGCCTGCTTCTCCCCAAAGCCTGGATGATCGCCCCATATCAAAATGCGACATATTGCTGTCTTTGTCATGCAAGAACTTGGACTTCCAGAATGAACCTCAACTATTACCAATGATTAAGTTCCCTTTCAATGGGGACACTACTTCATGGTGTTTGGATAAATATTTCGATGATTATGGTAGGTTATAACTTCATGTGACTCAGAGGACAAAGTGATTTGTATGTGCTTAGGATTTTACTTCACCCTTGAAATAAACCTGTATTGGTTATAATAACATTATTGTTTCCAGTTGATTAAACTGAGGCTCAGTGATGTGAAGTAAATTTCTACTCCTAGAGGTGAGCCATCTGAGAGAAGACACACAGGTCTGTTGAAAGTTAGTTTATGTTGTTCCCAATCCCTCACTCCTCTTTTTGATGGTTTTACTTAAAAACGGTAGAGCTTCCAGGGATCACTAGACTAAGCATATGTGGTTTTATAAATGTGTGAGGGGATAGCAGGGTTGGTTTCACGATTTCAAAGAATCTATAACTAAAAAGTACAAGATAAGGAGGGAGAGATTCTTCTCTGTAACACAAGTAAGCTGTGTAATATTGTGAAAAAAATATTTGACTGATCTCTTTTTCTCATTTGTAAAATGGAATTATTCTTGATACCTGTTAGTATGCATAGCTCATAGTAGTGGCTCCTAGAATTTAAATTTCTTACATGTGTGCATACCCCATCTCCTCCTGGGTATGTCACACCTTTCCCATTTTCTCTTTACTACTTTTGTTCAGATACCGATCGGCTTCTGCCAGGAATGTTTATTCAGTCTTCTAACTATTCTTGTCCCTAGTTTAAACTTCATACTTCTTGCCTGAGTAATACTAAAACATGGATCTTATCAACTTAAATACCTATAAAGAGCCACTGAATATAATTTGGAGACAAAGCAAACCCAGATGGAAATGGAGGGTTTCATTCCTGGAATATCTACGTGGTAGTGACAACACTTCAAATATTTCTATACACATTAATTAATGGTGGTGCAGCTGCCTCTGCCAAGCACTGCCACCGTGGACTACATGATCGGGATTCGCAAAGTCTTGACTGGGTGACAATGAGCAAATGCAGATAGTGTCTCCACTGTGGAAGCAGAAAGCTATTCAAGAGGTGTTAACTAGTAAGAAAGGATTGGAGGGTACAAAATTGGAACTAGGCTCATTAGTCAATCCCTCGTACAGGAATTCTCCTTCAGGGAAGCTACCAATTGCTACATAAAGTCACTAGAGAATTTACTTACTTTTTTTTTTTACTTAATTTTTATTAATCATACCTATATACATGTATGGGGTACGATGTGATGATTTGATATACAATGTGGAATGCGCAAATCAAACTGATTAATATAACCATGACCTCACTTATGAGTCACCACCATAATACTGCAACAGTACATGGTAGCTCAGAATGAAACCTTTCAGGAGTGGCTTCTCCAGGGGGATGCCTGAGAGATGTACTGGAAAGCTCATAACTTATGAGGGAGGCAGAGATTCAATTCTGGATCTAAGATGCCATAGTAAAAATATCTACCTGTAAATATTCACAAGGTAATTTTTAGATGAGGCTAAAAGTTGCGTCAGAATGAAAAGGCAGGGGTTGAGATCTAAATAACTTGTAAGCCGACATGGCCATGTAAAGAGACTGGTCGGTGTTGGTTAGCGACTGTTCTGAGAAATGAAAGAGCCTGAGCAGTAAGAGGGTCGAATCCTGACTGTGCAATTTGAGTTCTGATCCTGACTGCCACTGACTCAGACAGAATATGGCAAGTTAAAAAACCCTTTCACATCTGATTGCCTTTTACTACAAAATGAAAGTGAGGAAGAGAAGAAATGAAAATTTAGCTGACCTCTACAACCTAGCTATCACAGTGAGGGTTAGTGTCTCTCTCTGCCCCTGTGTGCCTTTAGAGGCAGAGCCTTAGAGGCACATTCGTACACAGATAAGGGAATCGAGACTCTCAATTTGTGCATGCCCAAGTTGGTAAAGATGGACCAGGTCTTCTTCTCAACTTTTAATTTTTCTCACTACTCAACATTACCAATAACACCTCTCATCCTTATGCTAATGAACGTATTTGAGTAACAGGCAGGATCCCAGAGTCATGTCAAGGCTCTTTGACCTGGCTAGTATTTGTGTTACCTGTTTTTTCTTTAGCCAGCTGCACCAACCTACCGGGTAATCTCTATCACCAATCAGTTTTCTCCATTTCACTGCTACTTTTTTTTCAAAAATTTAAAATAATGTTTCCTTTTAAAATGGTGTTTATTATACACACATTGCAATGACTAAACCTTACCCGGTACATATACACATACAACTTTACATTTGGTTACATAAGCCATTCGTATTTGAATAGTTATTAATTTATATGGGTTTAAACTTAATATCTTCCTACAGGCTTTCATGTATCATTTGCTAATTTTTTATTACCTTTTTTGAGCTACTTGAAAAATTTAAACATTTATATTTTATGTTACATCCCTTTTTATATTTTCTTCTTTTATTTTACTAATTACCCTATAGATTTATACATTCCTAATTGAATTACTGAGCCTACTGTAAATTAGAATTTTGTACTATTTTCCAGATTATACAAAGCTCCTTGGGACTTAATTCACATTTATGTCAGCTCTGTTGAGCTATTGCCCTATATTTTAACCTTGTAAGACATTAATATTGTTTTTAGCAGTCAGTATTTATTTGCTTACATATTTTTATATTCTAATTTTTATTACAAAAAGTTTGTTACTTTCTGCCTTAATAGGGTTTTTTCATTCCCCTCTGTTGTCCAAGCTGGAAGACAGTGGTACGATCATAGCTCACTTTGAGTTGTACTGGGCTCCAGTGAGTTCCTGCCTCAGTCTTCTGAGTAGTAAGGACTACAGGTGCATGCCACCATGCCCAACTAATTTTTTACAAATTTTTAATAGAGATGAGGTCTCATTATGTTGCTCAGGCTAGTCTTAAACTCCTGGCCTCAAGAGATCCTCCAGCCTATACCTTACAAACGACTGAGATTACAGGCATGTGCTACTGGACTCAGCTAGGTTTGTGCTTTTTTATTAGAATATCTTCCTCTGGATACCAAAATCTAGACAAGTCTTTTTATTTTTCTTCCAGCATTTGAAACATGCCATTTCTTTACCTTCTACTTTTTTTCGCTGTCTATTCTTAATGCAGTCTTTCAGTCTCATCCTGCCTCTGTATTGCTATTTCATGTATTTAAAAACTATTTTCTTTCTCCTTTATTGACTATTTGCTGTATTCAATCTGCTATTAAACTCATTTCTTACTTTTTTAATTTTAGCGACTATATGTTTGGTTCTATAATTGTTGTAAAAGCAAGTGAATGGTAAATATCTCCCTTCTGCTATGTAGTATTTTTTTCTTGAATACATTAAATACAGCTGTCTTTAATGCCATAGCTGTAACTCCGGTATATTGATTTATTTCCTGTGTAAATTTTTTTCTTGCTTTTCCTTAATTTAGTGTTGTCTCTATGCCTTCTGGAAATATTAACTAATGTTGGGTAATTATATTAAAAATTGTAGAGTTTCTGGAGCTTATATTCCTCAAGAGAGGATTTATTTTATTCAGACTGGTAGTTAGATTAGAGGTCCATTAATCTGCCTCAGTCTGGAGTGATATGGTTTGACCCCGGGTTTTAGGCATTGTCAGCACTGGTTCTATTTCTGATTTGTCTTTATTCCTAGAGTGTAGACGTTGGGGGTTTTCATTTTGTTAAAATTACATGTTTACTGGGGTTTCTTTAGTAGCCTTTGAATGATTTTTTCATCCTAAGTTCCTTGAGAATGTTGAAATTTTGCCATAACTTTTTATATTCTCCACTTTTATATGTTACTTAATTTCTTTTCCTCTGACATATCCATTGGTTAAGGTTCAGGCGATACTTCAAGGGTGATACTCTAGACTGCCATCTCAGTTTTCCCTGGGGTCTTGACTCCTCAGATTCTTTGTCACCCTGAACTTCGGTTTTTATCTCCCTGACCTTATGACATTACAGTTGGAATATCTAGGCTGTTACTTTTTATGTCCCACTTTGAGAATCAGCGAATGTCTTGGGAGGATCAAGGACCAGAAGTGGCCAGCTCAGGTTCCGTGTTTTAATTATGGTGGGTCTCAGTCCCTCATGTACTGTCCGTCTTGGTCACTTCCCATTGCATGTAAACTGTAAACCACTGCTTATTTGTGTATCTCACATGGCTTCTCTGCTTTCTTCTCAGTGGAAAAGTTGGGCTATAAGAAAGAGAAGCTACCATACGTGCACTAGAGTTGGAAGTCAAGGTCCTCTACCAGGTTTCTGATGTTGGAAGTCAAAAAAGGTAAGTGCTGGGTATCATTGATTCAATGCCATGCACTTACTTTAATTGTGACCACTGATAGTTAGCCATCCGTTATTATAGATTGCCAGTCTTTCATGCTTCATAATAAGCCTCATTTCCCAAATGTGCCATTGAATTTTCTTCCACTCCTATGCTTTGTGCTACAATGGAGCATTCATGGTATTCCATCCTTGTGTATCTTTGCAGCTACACTACTTTATTTCTTAATATATTTTTAGTTATAATCTATCTCCATCACAATAGAATTAATGATTTACCTACTCTAATAACAAAGTACAGTGTGTTTTTATTCCATAAACTAAGCTTTCCATCTGTGCCTTTGATTTCATTCTTGTCCTGCTGCGTTACTGCCTTACTCTGGTCACTACTGTTTCTTTCCAGTCAGTGTTTTCTAACTTTCTGTTTCCATTTTTCTTTTCCTTCCTTCCTTTCGACAAAGTCTCGTTCTGTCACCCTGGGTAAAGTGCTATGGTGTCATAGCTCACAGCGAATCTTTTGCTTCAGCTTCCCGAGTAGCTGGGACTACAGGCACCTGCAACAATGCCCAGCTAGTTTTTCTGTCTTTAGTAGAGATGGAGTCTCACCCAGCTCAGGCTGGTCTTGAACTCCTGAGCTCAGGTGATCCACCCAGCTCAGCCTCCTAGACAATATGCTGAGAGATTTTATGTACGATACTGTTTGATGAGTTACATTCTACATGTCACCACTCACAGAGAGCTCTAAGTTAGAGAGTGGGAAACAGCAGTACTTTTTGAAAATGATCATGGATTAAAGAAATTATACAATTTTGAATATGGGAAGGATAACTCTGCCTGACAAAGGATCTGGAAGTGGCTTCCCATTATTTTAGGAGGATCTTATTTTGTAATTTAGGAATCATGAAGGACAATCTTTCAGGCATTACCACTATTTCTAAATTGGTGGTAAATGACTCTGAAATAAACCTGATTATAGTAGCAATGCTTCTCCCGTTGAGGTTCTATGAAGATAATAATAAAATTTTGATCATAGATAACAACATAGACTAATTGCACTATTGATTTTAGAAGCTTCTCTCATATAATGATATGTGCCAGGTTTTTTCATGAACACGAGCTTGTTCAAGTTCTAGTTTACCAAAAATGTTTTCTTTGTCCTTTTCCTACTGTTCCTTTTTATCTAGTTACTAATTAGCTACACAATGAATTCAAAAAGGCTTTGCTATGTTCCCACAGTGTGTCAAGGCCTGCACAAGGTGCTGAAGGTGAAGAGACAATCAACTGTGGGTTTTGGTTGTAAGAACTTACACTAGGTAATTTTGTGGGAAAGGAAGATATTTTAATAAAATTATAGTGTGATAAGTGTAATAACAGAGGTATGCTCATTTATATGTGGATATATCTTTGTCTAAATGTAAGAACTAGCCATCAAAAAAAAAATATGAAAGAATAAAAACCTCCCTGTCAGCTCCACAACCCACTCCAGCCATCATTCGTTTTGTTCTAGATCCCTGTCATACTGCATCCCTGTCATACTGTGCCATTTACAAATTGTAGAATACAACCATGTTACATGTCCCTACCTTCACTCATGTATCTCCTTCTGTAAGCAATGCCCATCTCATCCTTGTCTACGTGTTAATATTTTATTCACCATGTCATGCAAAACTCAATGGGAGCCTCATCTCTTTCATAAAATTACGCTCTAACAGTTACCGATTCCTTACTGCTCACCAACACCATTCTCTCCTTTGGTTTTCCATACTACTAAGCATAAACTTCTGTTATAGAGCCAAATTTACCTAATAAAATATTCTAAGAAATGGTAACCTCTTTGAGAATAAGGATTGTGTGTGATTTCTCCTTGTAGTTCTGTGTTTTGAAAATGTTTTTGTGTAGAACTTCAATAAATAACTTTGATGAATTAGTGTTGACCAAATGAACCACCTCTTTGCTTCCCTTCTATGTCTTTGATGAAAGCAAACTCTACAACAATTGCCCATAAATCTTTACCCCTCACTAAGTTATTCACATTTTTCCCCTTCCATTGACTTTTCTCTGTAAGGATACCTGTGGCCTCAATATTATATTCACTGGCAAACTGACAGTGTTCATTTGTCTTTCTATGAATTTAACACAATTAAATTTGTAGCTTTTATTTCTCTTTTGCTTTTGATAGCACCACTTTTACCTGGTTCTCTTTCAACCTTCTCTTAACTAAATGAGAGGGAGAGAAAGAGATATTATAGTAGATAACAAAAATTAAGGATCCTGAGTATTAAGGTTCTAAGTATTCTGGTATTTACTTTTCCCAGCCTATTTTAATACAATAAGAAGCTTACTAAATGAAAAAAATTGTTCCTTAGAAAAAATAGCTTCATAGTTAAATATCAGAAAGCAGAGACATAAATTTATGTTTTATGATCAGCAGTGTTTTACTGTAGAGCATGGTTTGACAACAGATAGATCTATTTTCAAATTTTGACTTAGCAGTTGAATGAACTAAGTCTGGATTGTGGTTAGACTCAAAGAGATTAGTCCACTTGTAAAGCATCCATTCTATTCGAATTTTACCTACATTGTTCTTAAAATGAGAAAAGAATATCTACCACACATAATTTAGAATATATATAGTATATTATGTATAAACATTTTATATACATATAATTAAAAATTATCTTTCTCAGAAATTATTTTCTGACATCATTGTATATAATTCATGATCTGTTTATATATAAGTAATTAATCAAAGGCTTTAAAATATTAATATGATGATGAATTAAACACTAATCTAAGGTTAATATGTATCAAGAATGTGATGGCATACTTCTGGTAACCCCAGGTCACAATATTTTACTATTATAATTTATTTTAAGAGTTTTGTTTCTAAGAGTTTTATGATTGTAGCTCTTTCATTAAGTTAGCAATCCATTTTGAATGTACTTTTCTATATAGTGTGAGGAAGGGTCCAACTTTATTTCTTCACATGTAGATCTCCACTTGTTCCAGAATCATATGTTCAAAGAATATTCTTTTCCAATTTACTTCTCTTAATCAAAAATAAATTGACTATAAATGTAATAAATACACACATACAGATGTATCTCTTTATGCCAGCACCTCATGGCCTTGATTACTGCCTTGATTGGTATAAATTTTAAATTATGAATGCTTAAAGTTTGTTTTTCTAAGACTTTTATGGCTACTCTTAGTCACTTTAATTATCATATGGGTTTTAGGGCCTGTTTGTCAATTTTCCACAGATGCACTCTATTTTCCAGAGTCCAATAAATAATACTGTATTTGTTTAAATGGGGAAAATCGATATTTTAAGTTCTCTGTATAAAATGTAAAAGGTAGGTCATTTTTTGTATTATCTTATTGCCATTACATCCTAAGTATGTATCATGTCCTTTCTTATTTATAATACCTTTACTCCACTGTGTTTACTGCAATGCTAATTTTCTGTAAATTTAGTATAAAAACAGGACACACACAAAAGCACAACAATAATGCAAAGAGAACTATGGTAACAACGTAAAAGAATCATATGCAAAATCTTAGCTAAAAGAGGAACAAATGAAGAAGAGATTTAAAAAGTATCTGAGAGAATAAATTAGACATTTTTAGCCTTGATGAAGAGTAATATTTAAAGAGATTAGGAATATATAATATGCATTATTACCACCATAATAGCTAACTTTTTATTATTTTACTGATATTCATAAAAACTGAATTAATTACTATTATTACTTTTGTATCATAGAAAAAGAATTGATTCTTAGGATGCTACAAATTTGCATAGGTTCAAATAAATAATAAGACCTGCCCAATATGAGCTCTCATACTCTTGAACATTTAAGATACATGAAAAACATTTAGATGTCAGTAGACATTTCTAACACCTTGTATTGCTTGACTATTGAGTAAGGGGATAAAAGGAGGGAAATAAAGTACTGAATTGTTTATTCTATGTATATGTCAGTAGAATCTAAGCTACCAAAGATATTTTACCACCCCGTGAAAGTGGCATGATTAAAACTGAACTTTAGGTACAGTGTAGTGCACAGATTTGAAAAGAAAACAATAGGAGTCTGGAAAAATGGGTAATAGGTTCTGCTACAATATAAAGGAAGAGATTTTGAGGCAATGAATATAAGTTTAGCAATAAGGAATAGAGAAGTTAGATTCAAGTGATATAAATCTCCTCATGAGGAAGGATGATGACCAGGTTGCAACTTGGATCATAGATTTTTTAATGAATTTTTATCAGTAAGTAAGGATGCAGACATTAGGGATGCATAGGCCCTAGACATTCGCTTTAAAAACAATCTGCTGATGGTATACACTGTTGGTGGGAATGTAGACTAATGCAATCTCTATGGAAAACAGCGTGGGGATTTATAAGAAGTGAAAATAGATGTACCATTCAACATAGAAATTTCACCATGGCATATCTAGTCAAAGGAAAAATAATCATTTTTTAAAAGAGCACAAATATAGTCATAAAGTGGTGTAATGAACATCAAAAACTATAAAGAGAGAGGGTGGTTGGCAAGGGAGTGAGCAATAAATATCTACCTAGTAGGTACAATGTATATTATTCTGGTGATGGGTACACTGAAAGCTCAGGCTTCAGCAGTCTATAATTCATCTCTGTAACAAAACAACTTTGATTCCCTAAGTAATCTACCTGACAGAAGTGAATATTTAAAAAATGAAAGCATACGGCGGTGCCTGTGGCTCAGTGAGTAGGGTGCCGGCCCCATATACCAAGTGTGGCCGGTTCAAACCCAGCCCCGGCCAAACTGCAACAAAAAAATAGCCAAGTGTTGTGGCAGGTGCCTGTAGTCCCAGCTACTTGGGAGGCTGAGGCAGGAGAATTGCCTAAGCCCAGGAGTTGGAGGTTGCTGTGAGCTGTGACGCCATAGCACTCTACCGAGGGCCACAAAGTGAGACTCTGTCTCTACATAAAAATAAAATAAAATAAAAAATGAAAATATATATTCAACCACTGACTTGTGGGCAGTTATGTTCTGTAGCTTTATTTGTCATATATAAAAATACTGGAAATAACCCAGATGTTTATTAACAGGTAAATAGATTAAAAAATATGATGTCTCCATATCGTGGAATACTACTTGGCTGTACAAGGGAATGGACTATTAATATACTCAAATCCATAGATAATATAAAAATGATTGTAATCCATGGAAAAATCCAGACCACTATACCCTCATCCAAATAATACATAATGCATTTTTCTAGTTATGTGCACTAATCTAAAGTGACAGAAAGAAAGCCAATGGGATTGGGATTGTCTGGGAATGAGGGTGAGCAAGGGACTAGAGAGGGTATTACGAAGGGACATAGGGAAATTTTGATGGGGATAGATGTGTTCATTAACTTAATAGTGGTGATAATTTGTGTGTATACTTATCAGACTGTACCATTTTAATATGTAAATTTACCTTTATAAAATTTGCATTGTTATTGATCTAAGTCAATAGGATAATTTGACAATATCTTGTAAAATGAATAACACACAACTATCATCCAAAAATAGGTGTTTATTTTAGTCCCCACAGTCTGGCCGACTTTCCAGATGTTCAAAGAGAATTGAGTGCTATGGTCTCAGTTTTGGACCGCTGTAGCTCTATCAGTCCTGGGTGTGCCCTAATTTCAATAATGCTTTGAACTCTGCAGCCTCTTGCTAGTACTGCCTTGGTGGCCGTGGAGATGCAGGAGAATTCCCTCAATTACCAGGCAAATTCTCTGACTCTTTCTGCTGGGATGCTTTCTGAGTTGGGGGACGAGTGACATGGGCATTCCCTCCTGGCCGCCAGTACCAGGTCACACCTAAAGCCTGCCAAGTCTCACGCAAAGCCCGTAGTAATTGTTGCCTACCTCCCTCTGATATTTATCCAGAGTCCACAGGCCCTCTAGTTACCAGGTGGTGAATCCTTCCCGGACTGGGTCTTTCCCTTCCTGGCAGCATGTTTCCTTCTGGCCCACAGCGGGTCCAGAAATGCCAGCCAGGAACCAAGGACTTGATTTATGGTCCTCAGGGGTCTGCTTGGTACTTTATTTTTGCTGTGGCTGAACGTGTGCCAAATTGCAAAACAAAGACTTTTGAGCTCTTCCCTTCCTTTTCCCCAAGTGGAATAAGACTTTCTGAAGTACCTGTTTATAGTTGGAAAAGGAGTTACACAGGTACTGGCTTGGTCACCACTGCTGATATGTCACTGGATCATATGTACCTCAAGTGCACTGGTTCCACGCCAGGTTTAGGAATCGTAGGACTGGGCTTTGTGGCACATGTGCATCTGGAATTTAGTCCAGGTCCCAGTCAGTGTCAGATGAGATCTTTCAATCTCGTGAAAGATTTTCCTCTGGCTGTGCTAGTCTAAATGATCCCTCTGTAGGCACTGGCAGAATTCTGCACTATGGTATGTTACCCTGTGCCAGAGAAGACCTGAGTTGCATTACAAAGTCCCACAATAGCTTCACTCCTTCCCTGGACACATAGATTCTCTCTATACCCTATACACCGGGGCAGCACTGCTGGGGAATGAGGGAGGAATGGTATAGGTAAGGCAAAACTGTTTTAACTGCCTAGTTCTGTGCCTCTTTCCATGATATGCTGTTAAATTCAGGTCTTTTGAAGAATCATCTGATTTTTGCTTCTTGCAAAGGTGCTTACCTGCTTGGATAATTGGTGAATTTGGTGTTCACATGGAGGGATGATTGCTGGAGGTTTCTACTCAGTTATCTTGCTATGCCTACCTCAATATTATAAGCAATTATATGCTAATAATTTAGAAAACCTAGAAGAAGTGGGTAAATTCCTATACACATAAATCCTACCTAGATTGAAACAGGAAGAAATCCAAAACCTGAATAAATCAATAGCAAATACTGAGATAGAAATAATAGTAAAAATTCTCATATCAAAGAAAGGCCCTGGATAAAATAGCTTCACTGCTAAATTCTAACAAGTATTCAAAGAACCAATCCCAATCCTACTTACACTTTAAAAAAAATCCAGGATGAGAGAATAATCCCAAACTCATTTTATAACACCTGTATCACCCTGATACCAAAATCATAAAAAGACATATCAATAACCAAGAAAAGGAAACTATAGGCCACAATATCTCTGATGAACATTGACGTGAGAATCCTCAACTAAATACTAGCAAATAGAATTCAATAACATATTAAAAGGCTGATTTATAATGGTCAGGTGAGATTGATCACAGGGATACAAAGATGATTCAACATACAAATCAATCATTGTGATATATCATCAGAATGAATGATAAAACTATATGATCATTTTAATGCTGAAAAAACATTCAGTAAAATTCTATGTACCTTTATGATCAACACTCTCAAAAAATGCCTCAGTATGATAAAAGCTGTATATGACAGATCCACAGCTAGTACTATACATACTGAATGGGGAAAGACAAAAAGCCTTTCCTCTCTCAGATCTGGAACAAGGCATGGATGAACAATTCTACCTCCATAGCTCCACATAGTACTGGAACTTATAGCTAGCATCATCCAGCAAGAGAAAAAAATACCGGGCGTCTAATTTGGAAAGGGGAAAACCAAATTATCCTTGTTTTCAGACGATATGATCTTATATCCAAAGAAACCTAAACCTTCTACAAAAATGCTACCAGGACTAATAAACACCCTTAGTAAAGTTGCAGGATGCAAAATCAGCATATAAAAGTCAATACCATTTCTACATACCAACAGTAATCAGTCTGAAAAGGAAAATAAGAAAGTAATCCTACTTATAACAGCTGCAAATAAAATGCCAAGAAATAAATGAAGTAAGTGAAAGTTCTCTATAATGGAAACTCTAAAACGTTGATGTAAGCAATTGAAGAGGACATAAAAAAGGAAAGCTATTTCAGACTCTTGGGTTAAAGATTCAATATAGTTAAAATGTCCAAAACAAGCTACGGATTTCATGCAATCCTCATCACAATATGAATGACATTCTTTACAGAAATAGAAAAAATAATCATAAAATGTATATAGAACAACAAAAATCCAGAATAGCCAAAGCCATCCTCAGCATAAAGAACAAAACTGGAGGAATCACATTGCCTAACTTCAAATTATATCGCAAAGCTGTAATGACCAAAACAACATGGTGTTGGCATAAAAATGAACACATAGACCAATGGAACAGAAAGAGAACCCTAAAATAAATCCACCCAGCTATCGTGAACTTATCTTTGACAAACTTGTGAAGAACATACAGTGGGGAAAGGACAGTTTCTTCAATAAATGGTGATGGCAAAACTGGATATCATCTTGCAAAGGAATAAAATTAGACCCTTATCTGTTGCATATACAAAAATAAAATAAAAATGAATTTGACTTAGAATTAAATCTAAGACCTGAAACTATGAAACCACCAAAAAGAAATATTTGGAAAATGCTACAGGATTTTCCTTTGGGCAAGGACTTGATGAGAAATACTCAACCAAGGGAAAATTGGACAAATATGATCACATCAAGCTCAAAAAGCTTCTGCGTAGCAAAGGCAGCAATCAAAAAGTGAAGAGATAACCACAGAATGAGAGAAAATATTTGCAAAGTACTTATCTGCCAAGGAATCAATGACTAGAATGTATAAGGAATTTCAACAACTCAGGAAGTAAAAAATCAAATAATCTGATTAAAAAATGAACAGAGGATCTAAATAGATTTTTTTTTCAAAAGAAGACATACAAATGGCTCAGAGGTCTATGAAAAAGAGCTCAACATTATTGGTCATCTGAGAAATACAAATTAAAACTACTATGAGATATCATTGTCCCAGTTCAAATGGCTTTTATCAAAAAGTCAGGCAGTAATGAATGCTGGTGAGGATGCAGAGAAAGGGAAAACTTCATGCACTGTTTTTGGGAATGTAAATTAGGGCAACCACTATGGAGAACGGTATAGGGATTCCTCAGAAAAACTAAAATTAGAGCTACCGTATGACCCAGCAATCCCAGTGCTGGGTATATATCCAAAAGAAGGGAAGTTAGTATATCAGAAATACATTTGCACTCTCATGTTCATTGCAACACTATTCACAATAGCCAAGATTTGGAATCAACATAAGTGTCCCTCAAAGAATGAATGAATAAAGAAACTGTGGTGCATATATGCAATGAAACACTATATAGCTGCAAATTGAATGAAATATTTCCATTTGCAGTAACATGAGTGGAACTGGAGAACATTATGTTAAGTGAAATAACCCAAGCACAGAAAGATAAATCTTGCATGTTCTTATTTATGTGTGATGTTTTAATATTAAAAATAATTGATCTCATGGAGACAGAGTAGAATGATGGCTACCAGAGGCTGAGAAGGGAAATCACAAAGTGTGGGTAAGGGGGAATAAAATAGGGATAGTTAATGGGTGAGTTGGAATTAACAATATTTGATAGCACAACAAAGTGATTATAATCAGCAATAAGTTAGGGTATACTTTAAAAGAACTAAAAGAGTAGAATTAGAATTACCTAACACAAAGAGGTGTTAAATGCCTGAGAGAATTGATATCCCTATGGAGATATCATTATGGAGATAACTGAGGAATCCCTATACTATGGAGGGATTAATCTGATTTGATTAACACATATTATATGCCTGTACCAAAGCATTACAGGTACTGTAAAAATACATACAATTATTATGCACCACAATAATAAAAAATAAATAAAAAAATTTGAATAGTTCTCTCATTTTAAACTTTAGTCCTGGAATACATATCAGACTAATAGCAAGTCTAGGCCTAGAAAAAAAAATTTTTTTTGTATCTCTTTTTTCAATTCAATTATCAATAATTGTTTTCTAAATGCTGAACTTCTGAAAAGAATTTACCCTTGAGATTGCAGAGAAATAAAGCGAAAAGAAAACTTCACATACTGATGGATGTATCTAATGATCAGACATGGATACAACAGGCAGGTGTGTCTAATCAGGAGGACGGGACAGAACAGCTGTATGGTGAATAAAGGCTCATTGGCCACAAAAAGATAAATGGGGAACAGTTGGTTTTCCACCAGGGCTATACCTCCCATAATGCCCTTGTCCCTGCTTTCTGTGACATGAATATTCTCCCAGGCTAAAGGGGAAGACACGTTTATAGATCACTGAGACAGCTGCTGATGTCCTTAAAGAGGATAATTTATTCCAGCTTCAGAAACTGCTCTCATTGGTCACCATGGGAGTGGGCCCAGATGCTTTGTGTTATGAAATTCAATGTCAAACCAATTATGGATGTACTGCTGCATCATGATGTCTGAGATGAAGAAGTGGCAAATTAGACCATTTCCTCCCTGTTAATTTAAATCCTTCCATTTTATACTGTTGTGATTTACACTGACTCTCAGATGTGATGGTGTGGATTAACTGTGTCATCCTTCTAAGGGTAGGGATACAATGTGCAAACAGGTGATAACGATCATGAAAATAAAATCAATTAATTTTTTTCTTCCTATCACTACTATCATGTAGATAATCAGATCTAAATGGGCGGACTGAAATCAGCTTTGTTTCTAGTTGGGTACTTTAAGGATCTGCCTGGTTCTATTGGAAAGAACAAAGTTGGTGGAGCAGGGCAGCCCTGGGTCTCATCCCAGCCATTTCTCCCTGGGTGACCTTAACAATATAGTAGGTGGTCTTTGAAAATTATTTAAAGCTGATCTTTACCTTTAGTTTTCTTATAAGGAAAATGGAGTTGAAAACAGTCAGTTAGAAATCTTTATATTTTACAATGACATTTTTAATAGAGTTCATTTGAGAATGCTTACAAAAGCTTCTTGATGAGTAATAACAAAGATGTGAACAATATGGACCAGATTGCCTCACAGGATTGAGTTTCAAACTGATAAAACTCATATATCCACATATTCAAAGCAAAGCTAATTATATATACCAATATACTAGGTATTTTATTTTATATACTATATATACTATTACTATGCTTTATATTCACATTATATCACCTATATATGTATATATTTATATACTTACCATGCTGTAAGCAGATATATGTAGCTATATATATATATGAGAATGAATTCAATTAAAATTGAATTTATGACACATATCCAAAGACCTTAAGGCATGATGCTTACATGGGTGGTGTCCCTCTTTATTCTAAAAATAATGCCTTTAATATTTTTTATAATATTTTATGAATACTATCAAGTGTATTAAGGATGCTCTCTTCTATTTCTAGCCAATCAAAACTGCTTTTAAAAATCATGACTAGGCTCAGCGCCTATAGCTCAACCGGCTAAGGTGCCAGCCACGTACACCTAAGGTGGCGGGTTCGAATTCCCAGCCCGGACCCGCCAAAACAACAATGATGGCTGCAACCAAAAAAT
>NW_003852396.1:20484470-20807921 GCF_000181295.1 Otolemur garnettii
ATCTTGAGGCTCTGTCTCAAAAAAAAAAAAAAAAAAATCATGACTAGCATGGAATATAATTTTTCTCTATATCCATTGATATACCTTGTTTCTTTGAATTTGTTAATATGGAAAATTATATTGATCAATTTTTTGTGCATTGCATAAATTTAATCTCTATGAAATAAATTGAAATGTTAATCCTATGCAAGATAATATTTTTACTGATATAGCAGGGTTTTTGTAACATTTTCTATTATTATTACTATTGTTTTTTTAAGAGACAGAGTCTCACTTTGTCACCCTCCGTAGAGTGCTGTAACATCACAGCTCACAGCAACCTCCAGCACTTGAGCTTAGGTGATTCTCTTGCCTCAGCCTTCCCAGTAACTGGGACTACAGGTGCTTGCCATAATGTCCAGCTATTTTTTTGTTGTAGTTTGGCCGGGGCCGGGTTTGAACCCACCACTCTCAGTATATGGAGCCAGTGCCCTGCTCACTGAGCCACAGGCATCACCCTATTATTTGTTTTTTAATTTCAAAATATTATGGGGTACAAGGATCACTTTTGTAATGCTTGAGTCACTGCTCTTGTTGTGCCCATCACTCAAGTAGTGTTCAGTGTACTTGTTAGGTAGATATATCCCCTGCTCCCACCTTCCCCTGTGCTTGATTTCCACAGTTTTCCTTCCCTCCATGCACATGTGTGCTCATCAGTTAGTTCCAATTTAATAGTGAGTACATCTAGTGTTTGTTTTTCCATTCTTTTGATACTTATGATAATGGTCTCCAGATTCATCCAAACTGTTGCAAAAGGCATGAATTCATCTTTTTTATGGTTGAGTAGTATTCTGAGGTATACATATACCACATTTTGTTATTCCACTCATGAATTTATGGACATTTGGATTGTTTTCACTTTTTCCCCCCTGTTTTTAGTAGAGAGGGTGTCTCTCAGCCTCCCAGAATGCTAGCATTGCAGCTGTAAAGCACTGCATTTAGCCAGAACATAAGCTTTTACCATTCTGGGGCTGGGCTAAGCAAATTATGGCCTATGGGATGAATATGGCTCCTGACCTATTTTTATAAAAACCACAAGCTAATCTCCTTTTGTAAAATTCACGACTTTTGTAAAACCCACCCTGAGTAGGATATCTCTAATCAAACAGAATGACAATGCCAAATGGTAGAAAGGGTCGGGAGAACCTACAGCACTTATACATCACATATATCACTGTTAGGGATGTAAAGGAATATTCCTTTACATTTACATTTACTTTTACATTTACATTTACTTTTTCCTCAAAAATTTTTCTTTTTCTTTTTTTCTCTTGTAATTATAATTTTTCAATTTTCATTCTTCAATAATTAAGGCTGTATTTTTGCTATTTTTTTTCTGGTCCTGTTATTCTCCACCTCCTTTTATCCCTTATCTCTTAAGGTTTTGTGTCTTTGTTTTGCTTTGATTTATAGTATTTTGTTTTTCTTCTCTATTGGTGAAGGTGGGGTCTTGTGTCTGCTCAGGTTGGCAAAGAGCTCATGAACTCCACCACACTTATGAATTCTCTCAATAAATGTTAATGGCTTGAAGAGGCACAGGCTGAATGACTGGATAAAAATGCACAAACTATCCATATGCTTGCTGCCTGCAGGAAACACACCTAGCCTCGAAGGACAAAGTAAGATTCAGGGTTAAGGAATGGAAAACAATATTTAAGGAAATGGAAATCAGAAAATAGGAGGGATCGGAATCTTATTTTCAGATACAAGTGGCTTTAGAGCAACTAAAATTAAAAAAAGACAAAGATGAACACTTCATATTGGCCAAAGGAAAATACAACAAGAAGACATTTCAATTTTAAATATTTATGCACCCAATGTAAATGTTCCAAGATTTATGAAAAAGACCTTATTAGTCTGAGCAATATAATATCCTATAACATCATATTAGTAAGGACATTAATCCAGAGCTGGACAGATCACCTAAACAGAAACTAAACAAAGATTGAAGGGACTTAATGTGCCCCTAGAATAACTGTGCTTAATAGATATACACAAAACACAGCATCCCAAAGGTAAGGAATATATGATCTCTTCATCAATCTGTGGAACATTTTCCAAAGTAGAACATATCTTAGGACATGAATCAAAGCTCAATAAAATCAAAAGAATTGAACTTATAGCTTGTGTCTTCTCAGACAACAAGGCAATAAAGGTGGAGCTCAACTCTAATAAAAATTTTCATCCCTACAAAAAATTATGTAAATTAAATAACCTTATGCTGAATGACAGTTGAGTCAAGGGAGAGATAAAAAAGAAGTCATCAACTTCCATGAGCATAACAACAACATAGACACAAACTCCCAGAACCTGTGGGACACAGCAAAAGCAGGTGTAAGAGGGAAATTTATCACTTTAGAAGCCTACACTCAAAAAACAGAAAGAGAGCACATCAATAACCAAAAGAAATAACCAAAATTAAATCATAAATAAATGAAATTGAAAATAAAAGAATCATTTAGAAAATTAATGAAATTTAAAAAATTGGTTCTTCAAAAAGATAAATAAAATTGATTAATGATTAGCCAGATTAACCAGAAATAGAAAACTAAAATCTTTAATAACTGCAATCAGAAATGACAAGGGGGAAATAACAACTAATACCACAGAGATATAAGAGATTATTTAATAATGTGGAGGAAATGGACCAACACCTGGAATCACACCATCTCCCTAGACTTAATCAGGAAGAAATAGGTCTCTTGAACAGACCAATATTAAGCCCTGAGATTGCAGAAATGATAAAAAAAAAAAGCTAAGGGGAAAGAGAGAGGAAGGGAGGGGGAAGGATGGGTGGAGAGAGAGTGATTGGTGGGACCACACCTGCAGTGCATCTTACGAGGGTACATGTGAAACTTACTAAATGTAGAATATAAATTTCTTAAGACAATAACTAAGAAAATGCCATGAAGGCTATGTGAACCAGTTTGATGAAAACATTTCAAATTGAGGGCAGCGCCTGTGGCTCAAAAGAATAAGGCACTGACCCCATATGCTGGAGGTGGTGGGTTCAAACCCAGCCCTGGCCAAGAACCACAAAAAAAAAAAATATATATATATATATATATATATATGTGTGTGTGTGTGTGTGTGTATATGTATGTATATATACACACATATATATTTCAAATTGTATATAAAACCAGCACATTGTACCCCATGACTGCATTAATGTACACAGTGATGATTTAATAAAAATAATAAGTATTAAAAAAAAAAAGCTTCCAACAACAACAACAAAGCCTGAGACCAGATGGCTTCAAATTAGAATTCTAGCACACGTTCAAAGACAAGCTTGTACCTATACTGTAGAAGCTATTCCAAAACATTGAGAAGGAAGGGACCTTCTCCAATACTTTCTATGAAGCAAACATCACTTGATTCCACAACCAGGAAAGGACCCAAATGAAAAGAAGTACTATAGATCAATTTCACTAATGAATGCTGATGCAAAAATACTCAATAAAATCTTAGCAAATATGTTGCAGCTACACATGAAAAAATTATACATCATGATCTAGTAGGCTTCATCCAAGGGATACAAGTCTGGTTTAACATATGCAAATCCATAAATGTAACCCATCATGTTAATAGAAGCAAAAACAAAGATCATATGATCCTCCCAATAGATGCAGAAAAAGTATTTGACAAAATTCAGCATCCTTTTCTATTAATGACATTTAAGAAAATAGGTATCGGTAACTCATTTCTTAAAAAGATTGAAGCCATCTATGGCAAACCTACAGCTAACATCATACTGAATGGAGGAAAACTGATAGCTTTTCCACTTAGAACTGGAACCTGACAAGGATGTCTACTATCGCCACTATTATTCAACATTGTGCTGGAAATTCTAGCCTACACAATCCGGCAAGAGAAGAATATGAATGGCATCCAAATGGGGACAGAGGAGGTCAAACTCTCACTCTTTGCTGATGATATGATCTTATACTTAGAAAACCCTAGAGATTTAACCACAAAACTTCTGGAAGTGATCAGGAAATACAGCAATCTCTCAGGGTACAAAATCAACGTCCACAAATCAATAGATTTTATATGTGCTAATATCACCCAAATTGAGAAGCAAATCAAAGACACAATTCCCTTCACAGTACCTTACAAAGAAAATGTACTACTTAGGAATATAACTAACAAAAGAGGTGAAGGATCTTTAAAGGAATTATGAAACCCTAAGAAAAATTGCAGAAGATATTAACAAGTGGAAGAACATACTATGCTCTTGGCTGTGAAGAATCAACATTGTCAAAATGTCTCTTCTACCCCAAGCAACATGTAGATTCAATACAATCCCCAATAAATACCAACATCACAGTTCAAAGAACTGGAAGAAATAGTTCTTATTTTTGTATGGAACCAGAAAAACAACCCTGTATAGCCAAGGGCATTCTTAGTAATAAAAACAAACCCAGAGACATCATCCTATCAGAATTCAGGCTATATTACAAGTGCACAGTGATCAAAATGGCATAGTATTGGCACAAAAATTAGGACATAGACATATGGAAGTGAATAGAAAACTAAGAGATGAAACCAGTGTCTAGTGACCATCTGATCTTTGATAAACTATGCTAAAGCATATAGTGGGGAAGAGAATCCCTATCCAATGAATGGTGCTAGGAGAACTGGATAACCACATGTAAAAGACTGAAACTGGACCCACATCTTTCACCACTTAGAAAAATTGACTCAAGATGGATAAAAGATGTAAATCTAAGACATGGAATGATAAAAATCACAGAAGAAAGTGTGCGAAAAACTCTTGATGATGTTGGACTGGAGAAAGATTTTTTGACAAAGACTTCAGTGGCTATCACAACAACAACAAAAATTAAGGAGGGACTTAATTAAGCTGAAAAGCTCCTGCACCAGTGAGACTAGTCCACATCACAAAGTCTCAAAGCTTCAGATGTTGGCATAGAAGTGGAGTGAAGGGAGCATTTTTACACTGTTGGTGGGACTGCAAGATAATACAACCTTTTTGGAAGGAAGTGTGGAGAATCCTCAAAGAACTGTAATTAGACTTCCCATTTGGTTCTGTAATGCCATTACTAGGCATCTACCCAGAAGAAAAAAATTATTTTATCATAAGGACATTTGCACTAGACTATTTATTGCAGCTCAATTTACAATCCCCCAAATGTGGAAATAACCTAAGTGCCCACCAATCCTGGAATGGAATAACAACTGTGGTTTATGTGCACCATGGAATAATATTCAGCCACTGAAAAATACGGACACATCTTTTGTATTAACCTGGATAGAGCTGGAACACATTCTTCTTAATAAAGCATCACAAGAATGGAGAAGCAAGAATCCAAAGTATTCAATTCTAATATGAAGCCAGTAGACAATCTAATGCATACCCACATAAAGGGAAAAATTCATCAATCCAAGGTAAGATGCCAGGGAATGAGGGAGCAGGAGAGGGAAGTGGAGGGGGGATGGAAGGTTACAGCACATGGCACTCCTCTTGGGGGTGGGACACAACTGTAAGAGAGACTTTACCTAACAAATGCAAACAACAAACAATACCCTCAATGAACCTGAACCAATAAAAAGACAAAGACTAGACAAAAAAATGCCACTGGAATTTTGATAGTCATTGCATCAAATGTAATTACTTCTTTGGAAATAAATATCATGTTAAAGTTATAGAGTGTGCCAATCCTCACATACAGAATTTTGCTCTAATTTTTTTTTTTATTAAATCACAGCTGTGTACATTAATGCAGTCATGGGGTACAGTGTGCTATTTTTATATACAATTTGAAATATTTTCATCAAACTGGTTAATATAGCCTTCATGTCATTTTTTTCTTTTTTTTATTAAATGATAACTATGTACTTTAATGCAATTCTGGGGTACAGTGTGGTGTTTTCATATACAATTTGAAATATTTTCATCAAACTGGTTAACATAGCCTTCATGTAATTTTCTTAGTTATTATGTTAAGACATTTATATTCTTCATTTAGAAAGATTCACATGTACCCTTATAGGATGAACCATAGGCGTGATCCCATCAATCACCCTCCCTCCACCCATCCTCCCCCCTTCTCTCCCTTCCCTCTCCTCCTTCCCCATATTCTTGGGCTATAATTGGGTTATAGATTTCCTATGAAAGTTATAAGTTAGCTTCATAGTAGGGCTGAATACCTTGGATACTTTTTCTTCCATTCTCAAGATACTTTGCTAAGAATATGTTCCAGCTCCATCCATGTAAACATGAAAGAGGTAAAGTCTCCATCTTTCATTAAGGCTGCATAATATACCATGGTGTACATCTACCACAATTTATTGATCCATTCATGGGTTGACGGGCACTTGGGCTTCTTCCAGAACTTAGCAATTATGAATTGGGCTGCAATAAACATTCTGGTGTTATTCTTGTTATGAAGTGATTTTGGGCCTTCTGGACATATACCTACTAGAGAAACTGTAGGATCAAATGACAGGTCTATTTTTAATTCTCTAAGTGTTCTCCAAACATCTTTCCAAAAGGAACGCATTAGTTTGCACTCCCACCAGCAGTGTAGAAGTGTTCCCTTTTTTCCACATCCATGCCAAACAAGTGATCCCATCTCAGGGTGGCCAAAGGACTTGAAGAGAAATTTCTCTGAAGAAGACAGGCACATGGCCTACAGATATATGAAAAAATGCTCATCATCCTTAATCATCAAAGAAATGCAAATCAAAACTACTTTGAGATATCACCTAACTCCAATAAGATTAGCCCATATCACAAAATCCCCAAACCAGAGATTTTGCTCTAATTTTTAATGTTCCTTCAAATTTCTCTAAGCAATGTTTTGTAGTTTTTAATGTTCAAATCATTCATTTCTATTTTTAAGTTTATTCTAACTATTTTTGTTCATTTCATTTCTTGATTTGTTTTAGTGATTAAAATGTTAGAACAAATTATTTATCCTGTTCCTATAATCATAATCATTTGTTCTCAGAAATTATGATCCTATTATGATCATGTATCCTGTATCCTTACCAAGCTTGTTTATTAGTTACACTAGGTTTTTGGTAGTTTTTTTTTTTTTTTGACACAGAGTCTTACTCTGTTGCCCTCGGTAGAGTGCTGTGGTGTCACAGCTCATAGTAATCTCCAACTCTTGGGCTTAGGCAGTTCTCTTGCCTCAGCCTCCTGAGTAGGTGAGACTATAGGCACCAGCCACAATGCCCAGCTATTTCTGTTGTAGTTGTCACTGCTGTTTTAGCTGGCCAGGGCCGAGTTCAAACCTGCCACCCTCGCTATATGGGGCCAGCACCCTACCCACTGAGCCAAGATTCTTTAAAGCTTTTTGCATATGAGATTATTTCTTCAGTGGATAAAGGTATTTTATTAATTTCTTTCTAATCTGTGCATTATTGATTGATTGATTTGTTTTTTGCACTGGCTAGAACCTCTAAAAAATGTTGAATAGCAGTAGAGAGAAAGAACACTCTTTCCTTTTGTACTGGCTTTGGGAGAAAACAGTCATTTCACTACTAGATAAGATAGTAAAACATAACTGTAATTTTTTCATAAATAACCTATTTCAAAATGATCATGCTTTCTTCTGTTGCTTGTTGAGATTTTTCAACATGAAATACAGAAGTCTGTAAAATACTTTTTCTGAACCTACTGAGATGACCTTGTAGCTTCTATCCATCATTTGAGACATGTTATGTATGGTAATTGTTTTTCTGACATTATAATGACCTCGTATTTCTGGGATAAACCTCTCCTGGTTATAGTAGGAAACACTATTTTTTTTTCATTATGATATCTTTGTCCAGCTTTATTTATTTTTTTTTTCATTGTGATATCTTTGTTTTGCCTTTTTTTCAAAGGCCTGGGTAATACTGGCCTTTGAAAAAATGGGAAGTATTTTTTTTCTCAAAATTATGAAATGGTATCTGTTGAGCTGGTATCTATTTTTAAAATATTTCATAGGATTCACTCTGAAGTCTTCTGGGCTTAGAATTTTTCTTTCTAAGACAGTTTTAAAAATGTAAATTCTTAATAGATCCAACATGTACTCTTGTTGGATCTATTAAGTTATAGAGTATAAATATCTTAACTAAGGTGACCAGACATCCTGCTTTTTAACAATTTGTCCTGCATCCTGCGGTGTTTTAAAAAAACCCCGATTTTTGAAAAGAATGCACAACAAGCTAGGGAACACAGGAGAACAGGAAGGGAATATACGGTTTTCGGCTGCCATGTGGCTATTTCGCCAGGATATACGTTTATATTATTTTTGTTAATTTTATAATGTTAAACTTTAATACTAACAAATGATTGTTGAGAACTGATTATCAAGAACTGCTTATCAAAATTTGCATTGTTGTCAGCCCCCCCCCCCATGGTGTCCCGCTTTACCAATGTTAAAATCTGGTCACCTTAATCTTAACACAATAATTAAGTCAATGAGGTGAGAGATATATTAACCAGTACAATGCGAGCGTTCCAAATTGTATATGAAATTAACACATTGTACCCTATAAAGGCATTAATGTATACATGATCTACCTCTTTATGATTTAATAAAAAAGTTCTGTATTTTTATTATTTATAGATTTGTTTAGTCAAATGCATATTCCTGTGGAGTCAGTTTTTACAATTTCTGTATTTCTAGGTATTTGTACATTTCATGTATATTGTCTAATATATTGGTATACAGTTTTTAAAGTATTCAGTTTATTTCTCTTAATTTCTTCAGAGTCTATAGTGCTACAGACTCAATTCTTTCTTGATTTTTGTAATTTAGTGTCATACCCTCACTTTTTGGGTCAAATTAACTTAATGTTATCATTTCTTGACCTTTTCAAATAATCAATTTTTGGCTTTGTTAATTTTCTCTAATAGTTGTTTTTGGGTTTACATTTTTTTTTTTTTTTTTGAGACAGAGCCTCAAGCTGTCCCCCTGGGTAGAGTGCTGTGGCATTACAGCTCACAGCAACCTCCAACTCCTGGGCTCAAGCGAGTCTCTTGCCTCTGCCTCCCAAGTAGCTGGGACCACAGGCGCCCGCCACAACGCCCGGCTATTTTTTGGTTGCAGCCGTCATTGTTGTTTGGCGGGTCCGGGCTGGGGATTTGAACCCACCACCTTAGGTGTATGTGGCTGGCGCCTTAGCCGGTTGAGCTATAGGCGCCAAGCCTGGGTTTACATTTTGACTACCTTTCCTCTCTTACTATTTCTTTTCTTCTATCTAATTTAAGTTTGATTTTCTTGTTTTCTATGCTTTTTGAAGTAAAAGCTTAGAATATTGATTTAGATTTTTTTTGTACCATAGGTTTATATCTACAATTGCCTCAAAACACTGCTTAGAGCTTTAGCTACATCTAACGCATGCTGAATGTTGTCTTTATAATTTCATTTAATTCAATATTTTAAAAAAATTAGTTGTAATGAATCATTTTATCTTGCTATTTTTGAGATTTTTCTCTTCATCTTCTGTTTTCTGAGGTTTGACTATGATACTTTTAAGTGTCAATCTCTTTCTACATATCCAAATTTAGAGTTTGTCAAGCTCCTTGAATGTATAAATTGATGTTTTTCATAAAATTTTTGTTTCTCCATTGCTACTGGTCCATTGTTACACATATATTGGTATACTTAATGTAGCCTGTGGATCCTTGTGGCTTTCCTCACACTTACTATACTTCTTCCCCCCTATTCTTCAGATTGGATAATTTCTATTAGTCTGTCTTCAAGCCGATTGACTTTGTCTTTCTTTCATGTGGGATTTTTGTCACAGTCATTCAATGAATTTTTCTTATTGGTTATTGTATTTTTCCACTTAATATTTCCATTGAATCTTTTTTATAGTTATATTTCTCTGTTAAAATTAACTTTTATTGAGTCATTGTCATATTTTTTTTTTTTAGTTATTTGAATATACTTGGAGAGCTACTTTGAAGTCACTGGCTGCTAAACCCAACCTCTGGGCCCACTCACTTTTTATTGACAACTTCTTTCTCCCCGCATATAGCTTATGTTTTTCTTTTTTCCTTATGGTTATTTTTCTTTTTATGTGTCTCACAATTTTTTATTGAAAACTTGGCATCAATATGAAGTATTATAGTAACTTTCAACACTATTTTATTTGTAGAAATTGTTATTTTTTATTATTTTGAAAATTTTGTCTAAACTTAAACTGCAGTAGCTGCTGTGGCTACTAATGTCCATGCACCGTTATTGTCATTATTTTAATTTTTCAGCCTGACTTCTTTTTTTTTTATTAAATCATAGCTGTGTACATTAATGTAATCATGGGGTACAACCGTGAAGACTATGTTAACCAGTTTGATGAAAATATTTCAAATTGTATATAAAACTGACTTCTTATGGATTTAATTTTAAAATTTCAATAAATTTTATTTTTTAAATTTTACATAATTTTAAATTAAAAAATAAATTTACTGCAATACTGTTTTTTAACTGATTTTCCAACTTCTCCATCTCTAACAATTATCATGTCATCTGGGGGAATGGAACAACAAATTCCTTAGCATAATCTTTTTATTATTCTCCGATTTGACCAAAACCAAACTTAGTATTCCTATTTCACACTTTTTCGTGTTTGTTATTCCAACATTTTCAATCATCAGGCTGAAATTTTTACTGCAGGTATGTTCCTCTTGTAATGCCTTTCCCCCCTTACTTTCACTTTAACAACAATGAAAAAAGAAAAGAATCACTGTCTTCACCTAGTGTCCTATATGTTTTATATTTGCATCTTTTAAGAAATAGCTCTTATATTTTTCTATTTTTGAATTTTTTATATTTTGTATTTTGTATACTGGCATTCTACATCCACTTAGATATCTTATTGTAGCTCTCTTTATACAATGCATAATACTTAGGCACTTAAGAGGCTTTGACTTTGTGAGCTGAGGACAGACAATATGTAGTATTAGAAACAATATTTTAGAGATTATATTATCTTGAATACTGAAAAGAAGAAAGAAGGGATCATATTTCCTTAAATTTACTGTTATTATTTGTAAGTTCACAGAGAAACAATTTAATCTATTCAATGTCTCCGTAATCTAGTTAATAATTTTCTAAAATATCAAGTGAACACTTTTTTAATGTTAATCTCAAAAACTGATAAAGGGTAATTTTAGTTCTGTATTTCAGACTATGCTCCTTTTCAGTACTTCTGGAAGATATATGCCTAAGACATAAATTTTTTAAGTGGAAAAATGTTTAGTCAATTTGGGATTTCTTATGGCACTATTAGGGTAATTAAAAAAAGATAGTATTATGTTTTGGAAGAAATACTTGACAAAAGAAATTCTATTTTTTCATCACAGTACTAACAGGGTTTAATTAAACTATTAATATTCTAAGAGTCTCCAACTGTGCATCATAAATTCAAAGTTTAGTAAGTTTACACATTCTATCCTTTCTTAATATGAAACTATCATTTAGAATACATTTGAAAATAGATTTCAGAAGTTGACCCTGACTCCATCAGGCATGTGATTATAAACACATCTGTTTTTGGAACTGGCACTATTTTGAGAGGATATCATTGAATTCAACTTACTAATTCAATAAAAATCTTAGTTTCCTTTAGGATGTTATGATTAATATCTGTAAAATGAGATAATCTTCTAAAGCGTGTGTCATTTCTCAGATAGATGTCATTGAAGAATGTTGAACTTTGTTTCAATTTGTTTCCCTTTTATCATTTGTTTTCAAAAGTTCCTCTTGAGACAAAAGAAAAAGCTTAAAAAAAATCAAAAACTGACATGAGGAGATTTGTAATTTGGTATGCTTATTAAATAACTATAAAATTATCATTTGTAAGAAAGAACTATATAATTTATCATGATGCAGGGGTCAACCATTATGCATCTCTGCCATACTGTAGCACCATGAGATTCAATTTGTTACAGAAGCAGCTCAGCATAGCCAGCTTTCTTGTTGAGGACTCCTATGCATTTTACTGCTAATGGAAGATAAGAGCATTTTAGCCACATGAGCTCAAAGTACACAGGAGTAATACAGAGTTATTCATTCCTTAATGTTCTCTGTCTAGTATACTCTTTGGTATAAGTTCTACATTCTTCAGAGACATTTGCCTAAGAAATGATACACACTTACTCTCAAGCTATCCCCAGCACAGCACACTTAATACGTTTCCAAGAGTATCTGTTCACTCAACACTTGGCTATAACTCATATTTATTCAAATGGGCCAATGCACTAGGGAACATTTAGGGCATTTACAAACTAAAGTGTTTATTATGAATTCAAAATGTATAAAGCAATTTTACAGGCATGGAGGAATGATAGTAAAAGGGGAAAGATTTATATTATCTGAAGAGAAACCAGAGTATATGGAGATATGGTAGTAAATAAATCAAATTGGGAAAAATCTTGCCTTCTTTGAGCTTGGGTTTATTGCAACTTATATTTGTGTATTTCTCCTTTCAGTTCAGTCATTTTTTACTTGAAATGGTTTAAGGCTCTCTTGTTAGGACCATTCATAGGTATTTAATTACTAAGCATTTTGCAAATTTGGCCCTTTATTATTAAGTAATGTCCTACTCTATCGAAAATTAATAAAGCCATTGCAGATTTCTTTTGATTAGGGTTCTCATACAGTATCTGCCTTCATACTCTTACTTTTGACTTATCTGAGTTTAATATTAAAAATGAATTTTTTATTGACAACATATTGGATCTTGGTAATTTTTAATCCATTCTTACCATCTCTGTCTTTTAATTGATGTTTTTGTGTTATTCACTTTTAAACTGATTAATTATACAATTGAATTAATATATACCATCTTTGTAATTGCTTTCTATTTATTGTACTTGCTCTTTAAATATTTGTCTCACTTACCCCTGAAAAAAAATAGTATATTGAAATCTAATCCCCAATGTGATGGCTTTTGGAGGTTGGACCTTTGGGATGTGTAGTCATGAGGAGGAGCTCTCATGAATGGAATTAGTGTCTTTATGAAAGAAACTCCTGAGATATCTCTCATACCCTTCCACTGCCTGAGCACAGAGAAGGCCGTCTACACACAGGAAGTGATCCCTCACCACACACCAAATCTGCTGATACCTTAGTTTTCAACTTCTCAACCTCCAGAAACATAAAAATTAAATGTTTGTTGTTTCAGTCACCCAATTTGTGGTATTGTTACAGCATCCTAAACAAACTCAAGGATCCTCCTACAGGAGCAAGAAGAATATGCAAGGAAAAGTCTGTGTCTTGTAGCTCTTTCTACTGAAATTTACTATTACTAAACTTTAAGCTCATTGGTGTGGGGACGAGGAGAAGACATTCTGTAATAGGAATATTCTTATTCACTCTCAGGTTTGGAGTGAACCTTTGTTTTGGATCTTGATCTTCACAACTCTATCTGTTCCCCTGCAGTATACAGCTGTCTCCCTTCCCCTAACTCTTCTTTGGCTCCAGAATTACCTATTTATTTCTTTGAAACCCTGTTGCTAACTATTGTTTTTCTATCTTTTTTCTTTTTAATTTCAGATTGATACGTGGGTAGGAATGTTTAGGTTACATTGTTTTCGTTTCTAAGGTAAAGTTCAAGTTGTAGTTGAGCCCTTCACCCAGGGTCCTGCTGAACACCCTTTACATTGTGCACATTAGCTGAGACCCCACCAATCAAATGCTACATTCCATAGAGGTTGTACTGGTTTACATAATCTATATGAAAAGTAGTTTGGAGATACCTCAAAGAACCACATATAGACCTAACTTTGATCTAGCAAATCCACTACTAGGTATTTATCGAAAGGAAAAAAAGGTCATTTTATTGTTAAAACACAAATGTTTATAGCATCCCAATTTACAATTCCAAAGATGTTGAAACAACAAAAATGCCCATCAATGAATGAGAATCCCACTCATGTGAGTGGATTAATAAAATAGGTGATATATATACATACACACACACACAGAGAGTACTACTCAGCCATTAAAAAAAGAATAATGAGTTAGTATCTTTAGTAATGACCTGGGTGGAACTGGAGATCATTCTTCTAAGTGAAGTATTGTAAGAATGGAAAAACAAAGACCCCATCTCCTCAATACTATATTGGATCTAGTTGATTAACACTTATGTGTACCTATGGAAGTAAAACTCAACGGGAATTATGTGGGAGAATGGAGGAAGGATTGGGTTAATTTATACTAACCAGTACATGCACGAATTCTAGGTGAAGGGCTCACTTATTAATTTTCCCTGAAATGTAGAAAATGCAAATCATGTAATCGAAATATGTATGCCCCTGAAATAAAAAATACAATAATAAAAATACATAAATCCATGTAGTTAAATGAGTATCACAGGAAATACCCTCCTAAAAAGATTGAAAGATGCCTTAGTACTAATCCTACAGGGAACAAACAATTTTATTTGTTTTGAAGTAGAAATCATAGAAAATGCAGAAAAATGAAACTGGACGCTTACCTCACACCATACACAAAAATTAACCAAAATGGATTATAGACTCAAACATAACACATGAAACTATGTAACTACTAGAAGAAAATATAAGGAAAAAGCTGCATGATACTGGTCTTGGCAAAGATATTTTGGCTGTGATCCCAAATGACCCTATGGCTAGGATGTAGAGGAAAGCAAACCTTTGTATACTGTTGCTGGGAATGTAAATTAGAACAGTCGTTATGGAATACAGTATGGAGGTTCCCCAGTATATTAGAAATGGAACCATTGTATGATCTAGCAATTCCCCTCTGGGTCTGTATCCCAAGGAAATGAAATCAGTGTGTTAAAGCAATCTCTGCATGTCTATGTTTATTGCAGCACTAGCCACAAAACTGAAAGGTGGAGTCATTCTAAGTGTCCGTAAACAGAGGGATGGATTAAGGAAGTGCAATATGTACTGTAAGCAGAGTCTGTGGGAGGAGATTATTCAGCCTCAGAAAAGAAGGAAATCCTGTCATGTGTGGCAACACGAATGGACCTGGAGAACGTTAGGCAACAAGAAGAGGGTCAGGCACAGAGGACAAAGTCTGTGCGCTCCCCCACTTATGCATCGTGTCCAGAGTTTGTGGGCAATTTAAACTAGCAACTATGTGATGGACTTTATGGACACCCTGTATGTGGAATCTAAACAAGTTTAACTAATAGAAACAGAGTAGAATATCGATTGCCAGGACTTTTTGGGAGGGGGGCAGAAAGGAATGAGGGGATGATAGCCAAAGAATATGAAGTTTCACTTAGACTGAATGAATAAGTTTTGAAGTTCTTGGTATAACATGGTAACTGTGGTTAATAATAATATATTGAATATTTGAATTTTGCTAAGAAAGTTGACCTTAAAAGTTCTCATCACAAGGAAAAAAATATTTGAGAAAATAGATAGGATAATTTAGTTTGATTTAATCATTTCACAGTGTATGCATTTATCAAAACACCGATTGCATACTGTGAATATATATAATTTCTGTTCATCTAATATACCTTACTAATAATTAAGTTGAAAAAAATAAATTTAAAAAAGCAGGTTTTAAGCTTGAAAAAATAAAACAAAACAAACAAACAAAAAAACCCACTGTGAGGTCTGGAGTGGAGAAGGAATTCTTTTTACCTAGGTGGGAAAAGGCTTCCAAGTCACATTTTTAGAAAGCCCTTTCCTTAGAGATTATGCCTTTGTTATGGAAAAAGTTCAAGATATGCTTAAAAACGGGTATTTTTCCTGTTTCCCTCCCTGTGTATATAACTCTACCTGCAGCTTCTCCAGGTAAACGGATCTCAGGTACCAGAACTTCCTGGGTGCATCTTTCTGGCTCAGTTTTGGTGTGGTGATTTTCCCTTAGAGTTTATGATGCTTTTCTGTTTGTGAACATTTTCGTTAACATGGATATAATTTGCTATTAGCAATAACCCAGTGAGATAACCAGGACACTGATCATTAAAGAGATGAACAGAACACTTGCTAATCATGAGTGAACCTGCTGTCTCCTATACCTGAGAAAGGAGAGACTCACCCAGGTCATATATACGTTTCTCTTCAGGCTTCTAGCTGCCTACCTAGATTGTACTCAATTACCATGAGCAAACTCAATAAGAGATTTTTGTCTCTCAAATTTTCTGATGATAAAATCAATATATTAACATCTACCCAGTCCTTTAGACCTTCAGTTTGACTAATTTCAAGAGACTTGAACTCTTTTGATAGAGCTGTCTTTATAGAGAAAAAATGCAGTATAATATTAGGGACCAGGAGATGGACACGATATGGTCTGTAGTTTTGAAGGGCAAACTTTGATATAACCAAAAACATTACATTAAACAAATGAGGATTCTAGCTAGCTAATAATCCCAGATATAGTATCCCTTCTATCAAAACCTCTTACATTTGGATTAAATAGTTTTATATGTAAAGGAAATATTTGGCTTTATCTTTTTCTCCTTGTACCATTTTTGATCTTCAAACTTAGAAAACATTTTTCCCTAGTTTATGTAGGAGTTAGTTGGTGGCAGAACACTGACAAGAGGCCTCTCCTGTATTAAAACCTAATAGAAAGGCTTTTCAGAGAATCTCGAAAACAAGACTTGTTGGACCCTATTGACTGTGGGAATGTTATCTATGGCTCAGAAGCTGATAAAGTGCTGCTGCTTCCCCTTCAAGGTAGTGAGCAATGAGACGTGGCAAGGGTCTCAGGGATCAGACCGTCTAACTTCTCCATCTTCCAGGTAAGGAAACTGAGGGTTGAAGAGTCTTAAAGACTGGATTAACTAGTTAATTGAGTGCCAGAGCTATAACTAGATCTTCTGAACAAAATATTGAATGCTTACCATGTCTCAGGCTTGTGCAGGGCTCTAGGCTCACAGAATTGAATATGGAACTAATCTCCGCCTATTAAACTTCAAGTTCTAGTAGGGAGGGGGAACTAAGCTCTGTCTACTGAAGGTCAAGTTCTAGTAGGGAGGGGGGGAAAGTAAGCAATGATTACAATGCAGTGGAGTGTTCTGCAAAAGTTATGGGGTTATGTAGAAGGATACACGTGAAAGCCAATTTTGCTTCTTACTGGCTCCACCACTAGATGATCTTGCTGAGTCACAGAGCACCTGGTACCATTTCATTATTTCTCAAATGAAGGTAGAGCCGGGCCCAGTAGCTCGTACCTACAATTCCAGGGTACAAGAGACTGAGGCAGGATTGCTTGAAGTTAACACTTTAAGATCAGCCTGGGCCTCACAGCAAAACATCATCTCTAAAAAGAAAAAAAAAATTAGCTGGGCCTGGTGACCCTACCTATAGCTCCAGCTACTCAAGGGGCTGAGGGAGAGGAGCGCTTGAGCTCAGGAGTTCAAAGCTGCCATCAGCTGCCCTACTCCACTAGACTCCAGCCTGGGCACCAGAGTTCTTATGCTAGTCAAGGTGATGAATTCAATTAAAGGGTCTTTAAAACCTCTAAACTGTCGTAAAAAGTGAAAAATTATTGTTTCTATTGGTGTACATATTAAACACACACATTTCTGTCCCACTCCAAAGATGACATACGTAGTACACACACGCTCCGGCACAGTCGTTACTACGCTGCCCTCTCTCCTGCCTTAACTATAGCCCGTCCTCTAGAAAGAAGCAGGTAGATGTAGGAGGTGATTTAATATAATCGTCATCTTTTTCTTTGTCACATTTGTATGGCTGTATTAGAAGGTTAATTCTAAAATGGATTCACAATTTAAAAACGCTGTTTTTCAAAAGTTCTTCTTTCCTCTTAAATAAATTAGCAGAGAAATAGCTAATTCTCATTTACTGGAAATCTGCCTTCTATTTGCTCAGCTTAATTAAATCTCATCATATTTGCGTGTACTTTTAAAAGAATGCCTATTAACAATTAGTGATTTTTTAATAACAAAAATTCCTCTTGTGATAAGGAATTAATCGAGTTACGTGGCAACTTAATATATCAGATTTAATCTCTCCAGAGCAACATTGAGAGGTAGCCATGGTGATACAGTTTTTACTGTAACTATGACTTTAAAAAATGGCAAAACTTAACAAGATAGGAGCCTATCAAGATGTGAAAAGAAAAAGAGAACATGGAACAGGTACAAAGAAAGGCTAAGGAAACAAGTTGCTTATTTCAAGGCATGCCATGATTTATAAACAGTAGCTTTTATCAGGTGCCCATTAAGCTGTCATACAATAATCTAAGCGTTACTCTATACAACTTGCAGAAGCACGAACAGCGAAAAGGGCAACGGCTTTCCTTGCAAGGTGCAAGGGCAAGCATCTATTTGTTCCAAGGATTTTCATAGACTGTCTCACCTGAGATTAGAAGGCAGTAATTATCATCTCCACTTTACAGTTAAGTAAGCTAAGCCTCAGAAAAATTAGGTAACTTGCCCTATGTCAGAAATTTTATGGGTAGCTCTGGGATTCAAATTCAGATTTCTCCAAAATCAAGGTCTTCTACTGCTCATATTACATTTGTTTCTTTCTTTTATTTATTTATTTTTTTAGAGACAGAGCCTCACTTTGTCGCCTTTAGTAGAGCACTGTGGCATCATAGTTCTCAGCAACCTCCAGTTCTTGGGCTTAGGCGATTCTTTTGCCTCAGCCTCCCAGGTAGCTGGGACCACAGGCGCCCACCACAATGCCCAGCTATTTTTTTTGTTGCAGTTTGGCCGGGGCCTGGTTCAAATCCGCCACCCTTGGTATACAGGGCTGGTGCCCTACTCACTGAGCCACAGGCGCCGCCCTCATATTATGTTTTGATGGTAAATAAGACAATAAAATTAATGATAAAAATAGATGATTCATTTAATTAGTATTTTTATGGAATACTTGGTGGATATTAACATCAAAATTTTCAAAGATAATTATGTTCTTTTCAAAGAAGAGCTTGGTTCTTTTATGTTAAATATTTGATATAAACAGGATTTTTATGAAAAACAGGGTTTTAAATAACAAACACAAGACAAGATAATTCAGAAATATATGAGGCATTTTAATGACCTTAATATTGTTTTTATTAAAATATTCAAATAAATACAGTGTCTTTTCCTTAACTTCTAGAAAAATTGAACCTTTGTTCTACTAGTTTTCGTGATATCTCTATCTTTCTGTCTGTTTATTGATATATCTACCTCCCAACATCTGTCTGTTGATCTATCCATCTATTAATTGCATGCAGAGACTGCATAACTTCATAAAGAGATCAAATTATAACAGCCAAGGAAATATCTAGGCTTTTATTATAACATACTTTTTTCAGTCAACCCTAGAATTTTCACCCATTTATGGAAAAGCCCTGGGTGTTGTAAGAAAAACATTGAATTTGTAATCAGAAGACCCAAGTGCTGATCTCAGTCCTATCATTTCTAGTGTGCTATTTCTTAAGAAATAAATTATTTTCTGTGTCTAATCCTTACCTCCCTCATCTAAAAACTAAGAAAACTAAGACTGAATTGTTTCTGAAGTGTGTTTTCATTTTGACATTGTAAGATGAGAAGAAATCTTCGTGAAGGACAGTACGTTGGGTACAGTCAAGGAAATTTCAAACCAAATTTGTTTCTTGTGGCCTGTTTAGGCATAATAAAAAAAGAAATGCACAATATATGTGATATCAGCAAAAACAAAGTAAAGCAACCATCTTCTTAGAGCTTTCTAAGAAGAGTGGGTTTGAGGAGTACAGAGAGAGCAATTTCATAATTTAAAATTAGGCTAAAAGTGATAGGAATATGACTACTGTTGTGTCTAGTTTGACTCAGGCTTCCCAACAGTGTAACTTTCCAGATAGACTTGGTAGGGGTGTGTGTGTGTGTGTGTGTGTGTGTGTGTGTGTGTGCGCGCGCACGCGCACGCATGTGCTCACCTCCGACTGACATCTTCCTCTCCACTGCCTTCTACCAAGGAGCCAGGAAATGTTTTGGAAGATTCTCTGGTGTATATATAGACGCGCACGCACACACGTACGCACACGCACACACGTACGCACACGCACACACATTTTGATCTAATCAGCACATACTTAGATCTACACTGGTGACTGCTAATGTAGGATTGTCTATGTAAACTCTGAAGAATTAAGTTCTCTTCATGAATACTTTCATTCCTTCGACACCCAGCAAACCCTACCCATGCAGTGATATTGTGGCAAGCTTCCCAGATAATTCCTTGCCATGGCAAAGCAGGACCCTGCGGTGTACTGAGGCTGGATAAGCAGAGGTCATTTCTTCCCTCCTGAACCCCTCCTCTCCACCATGCTGAAGCACAGTGTTAAGGTCAGGAGAGATTTGGCTTCAATTTATTTATCTTCCTAAAGCTGAATTACTGAATTACTCAGGCTATTTGTATGGTCATGGTTTGTTCAGGAAGCTATTCTAGTTATTTAGAGGAGGACTATGACTAATAAGTGGAAATTAGGCATTGCATAAATGATGGGAGAGAGAGGGAGGACAAGGATCAGAAAGGGTCTTCTCAGGAAATTTATAAGCTTGGGCACCAGGGGTCTCATCTGCCTGTAGCACCAAAGTGGATCTCAGGAAGATGGTTCCAAACCGACAACAAACCCTGCCTTCCACGTCTGTCAATGCCCATGCACCAATTTAGAACCGTTATAGGAAAGTAAAGGCTTTTCCTTTCCTTGACGTTCCTGATCTTTCAGAAGAGATTCTGGGAGGTGTAGTTTACAGAACATATGCTTCAGAATACAGAGGAGAACCTGGAAGTATAGAGATAATACTGCAGGTCAACAATTTATGGCATTTTCCATTGTGAGATTTATCTTACTCTTTTTTTTTTTTTTTTTGTCCAGGGCTGGATATGAACCCACACCTCCGGCATATGGGGCCGGCGCCCTACTCCTTTGAGCCACAGGCGCTGCCCTGTCTTACTCTTTTATTTAAACTCCTTGTTTTCTAAAAAATAAATTGGGACTAACATACAAAGTCTGTTCAGAAAGTATCCAGCTAGGTAATATGAAAAATTCAAGATATGTACTTTCTGGCCAACTTTTATATATCTTAGTTTCCTCTGAGACTGTACATTTTCACAGGAGACCAAGCATGCTTCTGTTTCCTGCATTAGCATTCTATCTTTGTCATCACAAAAGCTCAGATTAATGGAATACTATACAGCCATAAAAAGATGGAGACTTCACATCTTTTATGTTTAACTGGATGGAGCTGGAACATATTCTTCTTAGTAAAGTATCTCAAGAATGGAAAAAAAAAGTATTCAATGTATTCTGTTCTACTGTGAAATAAATATATAATCAGCTACACATTTATAGGGATAGTAAAACATAACTATAGTCCAGAAAGGAAAGACGGGGAGAGAAGGAGGAAGACCAGGAGGAGGGAGGGGTGTTTTGGGGATTTATACTAATGTGCATAATGCAATGATGCATTTCTATACTATTAAGAATAGAGTATGAATGTTTTTGCCACAACAAATAAATAAGCAAGGAGATGGTTATGTTAATCAGTTAGGTGTAAGCATTCCACACTGTATGTCAAATCAGCACATTGTATCCCATAAATGCATTAATGTATACAGTTATGATTTAATGAAGAATTTTTTTAAAAGCTCAGATTCATTGACCTTAATTAGGCTGGAGATTCTCTATTTTTAGTTTAAAATATTTTGCAAAACTGGTGCCTGTAGTTCAGTGCACCGAGGCTGGTGAGTTTGAATCCTGCCTGGGCCAGCTACACAACAGTGACAACTGCAACAAAAAAAATACTCGTGTGTTGTGGTCGGCTCCTGTAGTCCCAGCTACTTGGGAGGTTGAGGCAAGAGAATCATTTAAGCCCAAGAGTTAGAAGTTTCTGTAAGCTGTGATGCAATGGCACTCTACCCAGGGCAACAAAGTGAGACTCTGTCTTAAATAAATAATGAATAATAAATAAATATATAATTTGCAAAACTATTATATCTAATGTTCATTACCATTTCTTGATCCCTGTGACAACAACTCATATTGGAAATGATGAATGAATACATGCCTGAATGGTTTCATTTAAAGGATTCCCATCTTGTAAAGTAAACATTAAATATACAAACAATAGTATATGGTCAATAGAGTTCTTTAACGTTTTTATATATTTAATTTTTGTGAGATTTCATGCAACAACCTCATTCCTGACTGATAAAAGGAAAGACTAAGCCAAATGACAGTATCTCCTTTAGCATAATCGTGTTTTGCCTCAATTTAATTGAGTCCTTGGCTTAATCAGGTTCATTTATTTTCACTGCTTTTCAAACATTTTATGTATTTGCTGCAAGGATTTATAATGAAACTCACTCCATATGTTCTTCTCTGTCAAAATTTTAAATTAAACATATCATCCAGTGGAATCTATTATCAAGTTAAACTTTATTGTCATGGCCTTGACATGAAGGCTGAGAGGGAGAGGGGATGAGGAAAGAAGGAAAATGACAAGAATGTAGCCGGGGAAGAATGGGGGTTCATAAAGGCTGGAAAACGCGAAGAAGGGAAGACAAAAGGAAAAGATGATTGAAAAAAGAGAGATAAAAGGAAGGACAGAGAAGAGTGAAGAGAAAGAGAAGCGTTGCTTGGGAGGTAGACAGAAGTCTCACCTGAAAGCAGAGATGGTGGTAAGCTCTAGCAACTCCTAACGCTCCACCGGCCCTCCGCTACCTCTCTGCAAGTTCCCCAGAAGTGCGGGCCTGAGGGAGGCCTCAGGTTGCACACCCTCTGCTTAGAAGAAATCAAGCAACTGCCATAGGTTTCTGTTTTAAATTATTCCCTTGTCTTGTTAAAACAAATACATTAACAAGAAAAGGGGAAAATATATAAGCATGCTTTCCACTAAAGAGATAAGTGAAAAACTGGAAAAATCTGATCTGTGTTTGAGGCTGTTTCTCTTGTCCTTAACCCACTACTGCATATTCATTTGCTATTAGTGGAGGAGGGTAAGTCAGACCCTGAAGTCATTTTAATATCCCCACCAGAGTCTATTGAATTAGAATAAAGGATGTTTCATTCCAGTTTTCCCTTGGGCCTCATTCTAATACCATGTTAGAAAGTCACCTCTTTAGCATTTCCCCGTCCTGATTTATTCCCAGTTATGCTATCTAATCAACTTATATAGAATTGTCCAATCCATATCTGGTAATGGGATTTTAGTAATAATAATACAGCAATATAAATCTGTTTTCCTTTCTTGGAGAATTAAATGTTTCCCTCCCCTAATCATTAATTCTGAAACTTACAGAAACAATACTGTTTTGACAAAGTGAATTCCCCCCTTCATTTCTCACGTAGAAAAATATTACAAGCCGAGTAAATAAGGGAAATCTTCATGATCTCTTAAGCTGGATACGAATCAATCCGTGGCAATGGTCAAAGAGTGGCACACTGCCTAGGAAATGTAAGTTTACTTATAAATTTAGCCCATCAGTGAAAGTTGTGATATGTGTCATTAAATTTCCAGTACCTTAGGAGGAAAATCAACTACTCTGATGGCATTATGCTTTATTTCTGTAAAGACAACCATTTGAAATAGTTTGATGCTCTTTTGATCAGAAATATATCATGCACAAGGAGAAAGACCAACATTTTTTATTAGTGACTTCTATAATTGACAGGAAAATGAATTTTTAATATGTTAATTATATATGTCTATGATTTTATATGTATTTATATATAAAATGTATGTAAATGTATTTACACACACACACACACACATATAGTTTGAAAACATCCTTCTTTCAAAATCCATGCAATAAACTCTTTATTGAAATAGAGTACTTTCACCTACTGGTGTTGGAAAGATGTGTAAGTGGAGCGAGCCTGGGATGAGCCTATTTTTCCAGAAATATACAAAGCATATTCACAATATGTATATAGAGTGAGGAAGAAAGTCAAAACTTGAAGACTGACTCATTATAGTATACATGTCAACTTAGTTTTGTAAAACTCTTTTGTCTCCAGGCTTCAACTAGTGGATGGCCCAAATTTGGAAATGCATGGTGGCAGGAAGGTCAGTGAATGCTCCCCCAGTGATTCTTGCCTGGTAGCTAAAGCCCTAGGAAAGAAACTCCAGTGGGCTATACAGTAAAGAGAATCTCATTTCCCCTCCTCGTTCCTCTTTCTTTCTCTCTCTCTTTCTATTCTTTAGCCCTGTCAGGAGAAAGGTGAAAAGGTGACCTGTGGACCAAACAGTGAAAGACATTTTTCTACGTATTTTTCTTTTCTGTCTTACTCTTAATTCATACCTTTGCCCTGAGGGTAGTTCTAGTCATAAAGAATCCTGCAGCATCGCAGAAAGTAATACTACTAGAAACTATATATATATATTTTTTTATCTGAAAGATGAGTAAAAGATCCCTGGTAGTGAGAGAGTAAGAGGGAAAGCTTGGAGAAAAGAAAGCAAATAGAAAGGGATCCCCTGGTCTTGTACATGAACCAAAGCAAGTTCAGGTTCACACTTGGGCTAAGGATCCCATAGTTTTGTGTGTGAAGCTCATGTGTGAGCTCTTCATGTACAGAAAAATGTTCCAAAAAAGCTCAGGAAAAGCTTTGAGAACTGAAATAATATATCAATCATTGCTCAGGTCCCAAATTATACCCTGAGGAGCACATGCATCCAAACTGGCATAGCAAAACTTTTTCAAAACCAAAAGACCATTGAAACCACCACCTACAGAAAGTTAGATGGAAGTTGTTTAAAAAACTTAACTGGGATGGATTCCTATTGCACCTCCAAATTAAACACTTTCCAAAGTGTTTTTAACAGGAACCAAAGTCTCCCATCATATTTTTCAAAAGTTACAATAAAACATTTATCCATATAGAATGAACCAGGGAAATTGGAGCACTCCTCCAGGGTAAAGAAAATCAACAGATGCCAAACAAGAGACAATAAAAGTCAAGGACATATTAGGCAAAGATTTTAAAGCAGATATTTTTACCATACTCAGTAAGGTAAAGGAAAAGAATATTAAAATAAATGCTAACATAAACATTCTTAGCAAAAAAATTAAAACTAAAAAATGAATAAAATAGGCATTTTAGAACTAAAAGGTAAAATATTTGAAATAAAATATTTACTTTTGGGATCAACAGAAGAATGAAAATGAAAGAAAAAAGTAATGAACTTGAAGACAAGCCAATAAAAATCATCTAACTTAAAAAGCAGAACTCAAAAAGATAGAAAAAAAATGGATATGGTCTCCATAATCTATGAGATATCTAAAATTTGTGTTATTTAAACTTTAGAATAAGAAATGGATGGCATAGTAAGAAGAAACATTTGAAGAAATAATGGCTAAAAATGTCATATTTATTAAAGGACGTGAATTTATAGATTCAAAAATTTTATAAAAAGAAACATAAACTCAGAAACAAAATATGCCAGTACAAACCATAATCTGATTCCCAGAAATCAAATTAAAAAAAAAAAAGCAACCAGAAAAAACTTGATCCATAATTTAGAGGGAAACAGCTTAAGTGATTTTAGATTTCTCATAAGGAACC
Source organism: Otolemur garnettii (assembly GCF_000181295.1). NCBI lineage: Eukaryota > Metazoa > Chordata > Mammalia > Primates > Galagidae > Otolemur > Otolemur garnettii. The sequence continues at coordinate 20,509,997 of NW_003852396.1, forward strand.
ATAAAGGCCTTAAAACATTGGAACAGTATCTTTAAAATGCCAGAAGAAAAAAAGCTGTCAACCCAGAATTTGATGTGCAGCTAAAATATTTTTCAAGAGGGATGGAAAAGTGAAGACAGTCTTAAATGAAGTAAAACCTATGTACTGCATCACAACCTACTAGTCGAAGATGAAATAATAAATTATATCCCTCAGACTGAGAAAAATGATACCAGAAGTTGAAATTGCTAAAATAAAGGAAAAATTACAATAATAAATTTAAAGCAAAAATAGTAGACTATTTTTCTCTTTCTATATTTTTAAAAATGTGTGATGGCTTAAAGTTAAAAAAATCATTATCTCTTGGAGTTTTTAATATATTCAGATGTAATATATAAAACCTTAGAATCAAATGGGAAGGAACATAGAACTGTTTGCGTATAAGGCTTTTCTATTTTACTTAGAGTAGTAAAATTAACTCTAAATAGATGGCAAACTTACATATATAAATTTTAATCCCAGGAGCAACCACTTCAAATGATATAGAAAGATACGGTCTAAAAGTCAACACATAGATTAAATGGGAATGCTAAAATATATTTGAATAATCCAAAGGAAGGAAGGTAACGGGGATATTTGTAGACTAAGAAACTGGCTGGATGCATGGATGTCAAAGAATAAAATAATCAATCTAAATTTCAGCATGTTTCTTATTAAATAAAATAGAAGTAGTCAAGGTTTTACATTCCTGGTAGGATGTATAAGCACATTTTACCCTGTCTCTCCTGCTGAATAATTCCTGAGAAAATGCAAGGAGCTATTTGAAAACATTGAGAAATCATAGCAGACAAACAGAAGAAAAGACAAGGATTCATAAATCTACCAAACTGGCAGTGTGTGTGCCAGATATTTTTATTAGAGGTCCTCATATACGTGCGTTTGTTCCTTTACATTTCTCCATTCTCTCAGCGCCCCTGGTGATGACTGCAACTGATGGTGGAGATTGCAGAGGACAAAACTCTGAGGGAAAAACTTTCCCTTATTTGGTAGAACTGTGGTTCCAAATGGTGGATTCTACTCCATTTTTTACTCTTTGTCATTCTACCTGGGCCTGGGAGCCACTGTGAGGGTATATGGCAGCATGAGATAAGTAAAGCCCAAGCATTCTAGATAAAGGGTGAAAAAAAAAATAAAAGAGCTTCAGACGTATTAGACAGAGTGAAGCAAGGGAAGAACTCAAGAAAATGACTCCATAAAGTTGTTTATGAAATGCCTGGGACAACATTCCAGGTGCACATGTGTGGATCTGATTTCATGCAGCATATTGAAGACAGAGAATTGAACCAAGAGGCAGACCATTACTAGACAGATCTTCGTGGGATTGCAAGCACTCTGGACAGTGGACTATCAGCAATTCAGGTCTAACTGGTCGCCTGAACTTAACCAGATTGACTTTCTGCTAAACAAAAATATCATTCCCCATAAGATTTAAATATGACCCAGTTTATAATAAAATAATCAAAACATCTAGGATATAGTTCAAAATTACTCATCATAGAAGAAAAAGAAAAATCTCAATTCTCACAAGGAAATGCAATTAAGAAATGCCAATGATAACGTGTTAATGCCAATAGATGTTAGAATTACCTGACAAATTTTGAAGTAGCTATTATAAAATGTTTCAGTAAGCAATCATAAACACTTTAAACATAAATGGTAAAATAGTCTTAAAAAATAAATAAAAAATATAAACAAGAACCAAAGGAGAGTTTTTAAAAAGCACAACATCTCCCCCACACAACCCTCTCAGTAGTGGAATGGAGATAGTAAAATAAGTGGAAAATGCTGGTGAATTGAAGAGACGTCAACACAAAGTATCTAATATTAAAATCAGAAAGAAAAAAATGATTAAAAGACAAAACCTGAGCCTTGGAGGCAATGTAGGGGTATATGGTATACCTTTTGGTACAGAACAAAATTACAAGAGGGACTCTATTTAACAATTTCAAATCTAGTGACTTGGTTGTTTGTGCCCTCACATTCACCTGAAATAAAAAAAAATCTGACATTGGAATCTCAGATAGTAAGGGGAAAACTAATACTGAAAGATATTTACATAAATAATGTCTAAAAACATCCTTCACAAATTTGGCAAAAGACACAAATTTGCAAAAGCAAACAATGAACAGAATAAAATCAAAGAAATCAAGAGTAACACACACATTATAATCAAACTTCTGAAAGCCAAAATCAAAATGAAGACTTTTAAAAGGCACTGGAGAAAACTGATGCATGACCAATAGAGAACAATGGTTTCAAAGTGATATTCACATCAGAAAGCACAGGGACAAGGAGGAAGTGGCACTTTTTTTAAAGTGTTGAAAGAAGAAAAATTTCAATTCAGAATCCTATATATAAAAAAATAGCTTTAAGGAATAAATGATAAACTAAGACATTCACAGAAAACTAAGAGCATTTATTGCAAAGCAGACCTGTTCACAAAGAGTCACTGACCACCCCCGTAAGTTGACTTTATTTTCATAGACCAGACATGCACCACATGTACATTATCAGTACAGTGAGCCTAGTTCTTTGTGTTAACCCCATCCCTAAGCTGACCAGTTCATTACAGTTGTTACAGTCCCTTGCATAAGGTCAACTTACAGTGGTTCCACTGCATGTATGATTGATAAAAGAAAATTAGGTTTTTATTTTTTCATTGCTGTTTTGCTTAAGTTCTTTGTAGATTGTAGATATTGACCCTTTGTTGGATCACTAGGTAGGGAATATTTTATCCCATACTATAGATTGTCTATTCACTCAGCAGATGATTTCCTTTGCTATGCAGAAGCTTCTCAATTTAATCAAGTCCCATTTGTTTATTTTTGTTACTGCTGTATTTGCCTTTGGGGGTCTTAGTCATAACTTCTTTGCTTAGGCCAATATCTAGAAGACTTTTTCACATGTTTTATTCTAGAATTTTTGTCTTTTCATGCCTTACATTGAGTCTTCTATTTATATTAATTTTTGTATATATCAAGAGATAGTGGTCCGGTGTCATTCTTCTCCACACGCCAATCCAGTTTTCCCAGTACCATTTACTGAATAGAACTTCCTTTCCCTGGTGTATGTTGTTATCTGCTTTGTCAAAGATGAGTTGGCTATAGGTAATAGATGGTTTTATTTCTGGGTTCTCTATTCCATCCCATTTGCCTGTGCCTCTACTTTTAAGCCAGTACCATGCTATTTTGGTTACTACAACCTTGTAATATAATTTGAAATCAGGTAACATGGTGCCTCCAGATGTGTTCTTTTTGCTTAAGATTCCTTTGGGGATTTGAGTTCTTTTTTGGTTCCAAATAAAATGTAGAATTATTTTTTTTTCAATGAAATATAATGATATTTGGATGGGGATTTTAGTTGTATCTGTAAATCACTTGGAGCAGACGGACAATTTAGCAATGTTGATTCTATCAATTAATGAGCATGGGATGTTTATATCTGTTGGTGTCTTCTATGATTTCTTTCCTTAGTGTTTTATAGTTATCCTTGTGGGAATCTATCACCTGCTTGTTTAAGTATCTTGGTGGAACTGCAAATTATCACAACTTCTATGGAAAATAGTAAGGATATTCTTCAAAGAAATAAATGTAGACTTACCATTTGACTCAACAACCTCACTTCTGGGTATTAACTCAAAGGAAAAAAAGTCATTTTGTCAAAAAGATAGCTTCACTTGAATGTTTATTATAGCACAATTTGCAATTGGAAAGATGTGGAATCAACTTAGGTGTCCATAAATTCATGAGTAGATTGACAAAAGGTGATACATATATATGAAGGAAGTACTACTCGACCATAAAAGAAATGAAATAATGTCTTTTGCAGCAACTTGGATGGCACTGGAGACCTTTATTCTAAGTGAAGTATCTTAGGAATGGAAAGAGAAACACCACCTGTATTCTCTAGCAATTGGGAGCAAAATGGTGAGTACATGGTCACAAACACATGTAAACGACATTGGAAACCAAGAAGGGGAGAAGATATCAAGGAATGAAGGGTAAAAACCCACCTATTGAGTACAAAGAATGCTATTCAGATGACTGGCACACTTAAGAGACCTGACTTGAGCATTCTACAAAGTATGCATGTAACAAAAGCATGTATAACTCCTAATATTTTGAAACAAGATTTTTTTTTAAAGAAAGTAAAAGTGAATACATATGTTTGTGAGAGTTGTGAAATTTTCTATGCATAAAAATGTAATATTTAATACAACTACAACCTAAAGGGGTGATGGTAATGGAAAATTTAGAGTGTTAAGACTTTTGAAGTCCATTTAAAATGGTAAATATTGATTCTAAGTAGACAATAAAAGGTTGAATATGTATTTTGCAATCCTGAGGGCAACCACTGAAACAATTTATAGCCAAATGGAGTTCTAAAAAGAGAGAGAGAGAAGAAAAAGAGGTAATTAAAAATGAAAAAAAAAACCACATGGAAACCTTTAATATACTAAGTGTCTTTAAATTCAGCCATTAGTTTTCCCAGCTCCTTAAAATTATCAAGTGTGTAAAACACTGGAAGGAGTTTCTGAGATGTCTAAGAACATAGTTACCTTGTCTGAACCCTAAGTCCATAGCCTTCATGCATCTTGCAGGCTTTGTAATCAGCGTAATTTGAAGGGATCCTGAGCATTTAATTTTAAACTTAGGGAAACTGTGCCAGAAAGGTCTAGTAGTCCAAGATCACTTAGCAATTTAGTGTTATGGATGGGTCTTCTGATTCTTAACTTACTCCATATCATTTTGCCTATAGGATATTTATAAAACCAATGGTTAAGAAGCATTGTTTTTATTTTATTATTTCCTATCTTGGACCATTTTGTGCAGCTATAACAGGATACCTGAAACAGGGTCATTTATAATGAATAGAGATTTATTTCTTCTGGAATCTGGGAAGTCCAAGGTTGAAAGCCTGTGTCTTGTGAAGGCCTTATTGCTATGTCATCATACGATAGTGGTAAAAGGTGGAAGAGCATGAATGTGTGTGGGGGAGAAAAACAAAGATAGAGAGAGATCAAGCAAAAGAGGATCAAATGCACCCAATCCACTCCTGTGATAATAACCCACTCCCGAGATAAAACTATTAATCCATTCATTGAAGGCAGAACCCTCACGACATAATTGCCTCTTAAATGTTAGAAAATTCAGTTTCTAACATATAAAGTTTGGGGGACTCAAGAGCCTGAGTCTTTATGCCACTTTTTGGCATACCTTGCTTATTCCTCTAGGACTGTGGTTCCCAACCCCTGGGCCACTGGATGGGTACCAGTATCAGTCATGGCCTGTGAGGAACCAAGTGGCAAGAGATTAGACTAACCTTCATTTGTACTTACAGCTGCTCTCCACTACCTCCATCTGGTCATGGAAAAATTATCTTTCATGCAACTTTTACCAGGTGCCAAAAAAGGTTGGGAACAACTGCACTGGATGTAGGGTGCTCTATAATGGGTTTCATCAAATGAAAATTTCCAACAAGTGCATATAAAAGTGTAACTTCTTAATTGAGTGATATACCAGAATAAAAAAGCTTGATACCTAATGTGAACTGGTCTACTCTAACTGGCAGAAAAAAATGAAAGGTAAGAAAGGATGAAAATTTGTTCAGATGAAAATTTGTTTGTTTCATAAAATGATACAATTATATTGAGGTGGAATTTGAAAGACAACATGTTCTCTATTTCATAGTTGAGAAAATAGAGTCCCCAAGCAAAGTAAGTAAGATTCTATATTTTTCTAATTCCCATATAATAACCATCATTTTATTTTAAGAATTAAAGAAATATGTTCTACTTGCCAGGGATTTATAACAATCCACAAATTCAAGTGACCGATCATTGTTTGTTTTGATTTTTCTTATAATTTAAAAAGTTATAATGGACTTAATACTAATATGTAATTTACCCTTTATAATAATATATATTTTCCAATTTTAATATCAGGTGTATCCAGATTAAGCAGAATGATTTTGAAGTATTTCTTCTTTTTCTATTGTCTATAAGATTTGGCATGAGCTGTTGTTTTAAATTATCTTTTATTTATATTTCTAAATATTAGTTGTCTATTTTTTGAGACTTTGGGAAAAAAATAAGAAGTTAATTGATGACTCCATACTGAACCTCAGAGTCAAAGCATTCTATAATAGTCATACTCTTATTTGACAATGTGAATGTTACTTTCTTTGCATTACTATTATTATTATTGCTTAATACTTCATTGCAGCAATCATCTGATTTCTTTTCTGAATGTATTTATCTTCATTCATTCTTTACGAGGTTTTTGTTTCTAGTCCTTATCCTAAACATTGTTATTATTGTTAAATTTTAAACATTTTTAATTCTGTGAAAGCAAACAGCGGAAACCTAATAATCACATGTATATGTAAAAACAAAAAATAATAAAAAAGCTATAATGGACTTAATACTAGTATGAAGCCAGTCGATGATCAAATACACTCCCACATAAAAGAAAAATTCAATTCAAGTTGGGGGAAGGAGGAATGAGGGAGGTGGGAGAAGGTAGAAGGGAGGAGGGTTGGTGTGCTCCCACTTAATGGGCACAATGTAAGGATATATGGCACAAGTCTTGGGTACAGGACACAACTACCAGAGGGACTCTACACAGCAAATGCAAAAACTGTAATCTAGTTATTTGTACCTTCACTTAACCTGAAATTAAAAACAAAAAGAAGAGAAAAGAAAAGAAAAACACATTATGTATAATGTTTAGTTGTTTGTGGTCTTTCTAGGCTTGTCAATAAAATGCAAAACAGAGATAAATTTCTTGTTTTTACTGTTTCTCAATGGTTTCATTAAAACAAATGCATATATATTTAAAAAGCCAGTTAAAATAACAACTAAATTACTATTCAAAAGAATACACAAAGAATCAAACATGGAGATATTATTCACTATTGTCATTTTATTTTGATAAATAACAAAACAAGATTGGGGTACTGACATTAAGCCCCAGCAATAGAAGCTTATGTAATTTTCATTTGAATTTAACCTTTCTCAGAGGTATGTCATTAATCACATACAAAGAGATTCTTTTCAGATCTTGGAAAATAATCTAGTTTGACCAGATGCATACAGCAAAATGAATTATGATAGTTCTGGGAATAATTTTGTAACACTCTTGGAGACTGGACTAAACATTTAATGAAAAATATAGCTCATGGTGTAAATATTTGGGGGAAGTCAACAGCAGCTTATTTAGTGCAGACAATGATACAAATATAGATGGCATGGTTTTAGTCTTAATTCAACTCCCTTCTCACCAGAAATAGGTGAAATCCTTATTAGGCTAAGGACTTTGCAAAGTAGGTCATAAAAAAATGATGTTCTGACCAAATTTCGAGGTCAGTTCTCCTCTGGTCAGTTCTCCCTCTTGAGTACCTAAGTCCATGACTCCATCACTTACCTATCCCGGCTCTCACAATCCAAGATCACTATTCACCACCTCTAGACCCTGAGATTAGGTAACAGACGACTAGGGAGAGCCTCAATGCCACTACAACTCTTCCATGAGTATTTTACCCCAGCTCACCTGGTGAAAATCTCAGTTAGTAGTACATATATAACGTGTCAAGATGTATTAGTATTCTCTTTAATCCCAAAAATGAGGCTTCATTCCCATCCAGGCAGTGAACGATCCAATTCGATAATGTTCTCTGAGTTTGCTCCCTAGGAGCAAAGGCTCTTCCATTGGATTTCTGAGAAGCAAAATCTGAACTGGTTTTCTTGAGCAAGTAGTTTAATAGGAAATTGCTCAAAGAAGAATTCTTTAAGGAAGGGAGGGAGGTGGTTTAGGGAAGGCAATGTAGCCAAGTAATGGGGTCTACATTGGGAGCCATAAGTTACATCACAGAGATTTGTGTTTGTATGGTTTGGGTTTATGTTTTTCTTAGTAGAAAAGAAGAGATGTTTTGTTTTGTATCCTCATCTGATCCCTGACCAATCATTACCTACGGGTTAAGAAGGATTGTGAGTCATAACTTCACGGGTACCTCGCTGCATGGCATCACCTTCATCTCAAGGTCACTGCTCTGGAGAACTTGTAATATCAGCTACAGCTTCTCCAGTTGTAAATAGTGTGGGAAACAAGCAATGCTATCTACTATGTGGTCAAAAACATCCTAATTGATATAGTCTGAAAGTTATAGTAAACTTTCATTTCTTCCCACTATAACAGTCTACTTTTCAATGCAGCTATAATCCTACATAGTTATATATTGTTTGAGGTGGGCATTGCTACATTCTTTATTATTTGTCCTAAAATATGCAATTTTTTCCATTAATACACAACATGAAAATGTATGTGTCATTGGTACTAAATGTCAAACTTCCAAAATCCTAACATATATTTTACATAGGATAAAAGACACTTCTCAAAGTTTTATATTGATAATTTTCATTACTACCATAAAATCAAGATCAGAAAATGTGCTTATTTAACAGAGACATTTTAATGTAAATATTTAGGAAGGCAATATCAGGGGAAAATAATGTGGAAGATAGTTGGTCACTCAAAATCATCTTCATAAAAGAGGTCGTGTAGAAATTGAGGGAAAAGTGACATTTTAAAAAAATTCTGCCCAAGGTTCTTTCAAATTAGTTTTCAACTTTATTATATTACTATTATTAAAGCTATAATGCTTAGTCCATTAGAATATAGCAGGCAGTATACAAATGTCAAAGGATGAGGCTTAACAAAAGTTATACTTTCATAGTCTCTACTAAGTACATTGCGATATGGGACAGAGTTTATTCCTAGCACTGTGTTCAGTGTATAGCTTGCATGCTTGGCAAGCCATGTGGATGGATGTGCATTATACTAACTTGATCAACATAGTGGTGGTTAGAGGAAAACGTAGCTATACACTGAGAGAGAAAGAATTTTTCCACACTTGACAAAATTGTTGTATCGTTAGTACTTAGAGTGATGCAGGTACCTAGCTCGTTTAAATAAATGAACAGATACAACTCAGATCTCTTGAGTTCCTTGGGGCATGACACCTACAAAAGAAATACCATGCTGTCTTTCAACTTCTCCCTACCTCTTAAATGCTCCGCCTGGTATCAAAAGAAACAGTTTTTTTCCATGTAGCTTCTGAGAAAGACATTGTGTCCCACTCTTTTGATACGTAATTTCACTTAATACTTAGAACCGTCTCGTGAGATAAATACTATAGTTTATCACAAGATAAAGTGCTGAATACTAACAATAAAAAGTAGACAAGTGAGATCCTATAACTCTGTCATTTTTCCATGAGATGTCCTAAGGCATAATTTTCAAAGATTATTAAGAAGTCTGTGATAGAAAAAATTCTGATGTCATTCTTACGTAAGGAATAAGAATTCTTACATAAGAGTTCAGATGAATCATCATGGATATGCTTACACTAAAATTTGTGTGAAAAACAAATAGGGAAAATCATCATGGATATGCTTACACTAAAATTTGCGTGAAAAACAAATAGGGAAATAAAGTATCTCTAGATTATAGTTAATATGAATGCATTCTCTCTCTCTCTCTGTCACACATGCACACACACCCACACGATATTTCAAACTCAGATGCATCAGCCATGGTAATAGATTTTGGCATATGACCAATGCTTAAAAGAATTTGTACTACAAGAAATGCACTTCTTGGGAAATAGGCCAACCTGAATTTTAATACATCCAGCTTCCTCTCTAAAGAGTTAATGTTGGGAGATGGTGTCCTGAATTATATGCTCCAAGCATATGCTTCTGTTTCTTACACCTGCTGGTGTGGGGATATGCAGGATGAAGGAAAACAAGATGCCTCAGGAAGGCAGATGCATAACATTGGCAAAAAATGGCCTAAAAATCATGATAAGCGTGATTTTTTAAAATGATAGCAGTTTTGGAATTGTGATGATCATATCCATCAGAGTGGTACTAGGTTCACACAACAGAAAGAGGATTGCCCAGAAAATGTAGTAAGTTCTGGTGTGACATGAAATACTGTCATCATCTTTAAAGTCTTTTCTGTCAGAGGAGCTGTACATCAGAATCTCCCCTCTAACGTATTCAGGAAGGGTTCATTTTGTGGATAGTGACATATATCAGCTATACACTGAACAGACCCCTTCCTGAATGTTATCATTCTATCTCTACCCACTGGAGGTATAGTGGGAGTGACTGAACTCTCCTTGTGCATGAAGAAATTAATACACTATATTTATTATAAGCATGTTCATAAAATGCAATATGACATATATAGGTGATTCTGATCTGAGTCCTCAGTTTCTCTGTGTTGAGCTAAGATTTATTTACTTAGTTACTTTCATTTATTTTTTTTAAGAGGCGAGGTCTTCTCACCCAGGGTGGAGGGCAGGGGCCAGTCTCACAGCTCGCTGCAGCCTCAAACTCTTGGGCTCATGACATCGCCCACCTCAGCTTCCCAAAGTGCTGGGATTAGAGTTGTGAGTCACCACACGTGGCCACAAATTCTTACCTACTCTGAGTGTTAGTCTCCATGAAAGTGAATTCTATATCTTTTTCTGGTCACCTCTTGTCTTCTTGTTCTGTGAAGTTAACTCTGAAATATCATTTTTTTTGTGGGTTTGTTTTGAGGTCCTCAGTACTATGTTTCCACCTATGTACTTTTTCTGCCAGCAGCTGCCACATAAGAAAAGATTCCTAAGTCTCTGTGGATTCCATAAAACAAGCATTTTACTTTCCACATACATCTCCCATGACCAGCTGGAGCAGCTCATTGGACGTATCACTGGTGCATAAGGATTTTTCATCCCTACACTACATATTCCCTCAAATACTAACCCTCCCTCTTAAGTTGCTAATGGAAATAAATACTTGAACGACTTTATAGCTATCTGTCTCTATCTTATCCATGTACCTGCATCCTTATCCTTTCTTTTTCTTTTTCACTGAGTAATAAGCATGAGCAACATTTTAAAAAGTAATTTTCCCCTTTCCTCTCCTTAACTTTCCTTCTGTCAAAACCTGGATTCAAAAAAGGAGCTAATATTGGCACTTCACAAACCACATAGTATGGTAACTGTGATTGTATATTGTATTGGATTGCATGTATATTTTATCTTCTGAACAATAAACTGTTTGCAGCAGGCACTATGTATTAGTTATCTTATATTACTGTTTTTAGCATCTAAGAGAGTGCCTTTCGAATATTAATGTGAATAAATTCTCCCAGAGATGTGATTAAAATTCAGACTCTGATCCAGTAGGTCTGGGTTTGGGCCTGAGATTCTGTTTGTCTTACACGCAGCCAAGTGGTACTGACATTTCTGGTTCACAGACCACAGTTTGAGACAGAAAGATCAAGTTTCATTTAAAAAATAATTACGAATAAATATGACACCCCTATTGGTCACATCACCACTTGTCAGAGTTTTATATTTTAAGACATGTTACTTAATTTAAACAGAAGATTTGGGTCCTTGGTAAAGCAATTAAATATTTAATGAGAACACGGAAACCCGTATTCGGGTGAGTATGTGGAGGAAGTAAGGACAACCTCGTCGCCCTACTGTCCTCAAATCTCAAAATAAAATATTCTTTTAGTCTATTGTATTTAAAGAAGTTTTTCCAGATAGGAAATATTACTCTTGCCTAAGTAATTTCTTATGAATGGCAAACTAATTCAGTCATTTCTACATATTCTCTAACACAAACCAATGTCTATTTCATATTATTTACATATAAAAATTTCTCTCTTTGGTCAAAGAGAACTTTGCATATTTGGCATAATCTGCATAATTAATTCTCCCTCTTAGGAGACTACCCGATCTCAGATTCATTGCTCTTATCTGTAACCTTCTTATCTACAGGTTTTTCTTGTACCTAAACTCATCAGAGAAATAGTCAGTCTGTTTTCTCTGTACCTTTTACAGATTCTTCATTCTTTTGCGTATGATGTAATCTCAGGGTTAAGGTCTGATTAGGAGTGGCTATAAAACTCTTGAAGGCTTAAGAAATTATTATCAGTGAAACAAAGGACTTCTGGATATTTCAAACCTAATCCCCCCCAATAATTCTAAATCTAGTCTGGAGCGTGCTCTGGAGAGCAGGTATTTTAGCCTTGGATTTTATTTAATAGAATGGAATATAATCTGATAGAAAACCCACAAGTTTTAAGGGAATTGTAGTGGCTTGGATTAAGGGACTGAGAAATGTTAAATTAAAAGACGCCTCTTGATTAACTTTTAATGGAAGGATATGGCTGAGAAAAATATTAGCAATAGGCATGGACCATTTCTTATACACAGCAGTCAACTGTGAAGATCAAAGAGCTAGGGACCCACTGCCAGAACATAGAACTGAGCTGTAATCAAATATTTTCTGATCACAGAGCAAAGTGATTGAGGTTTCAAAAAGTCCATTGCCCAGAAGTTGCTATTTGCCTGTTAATCTTCTCTTTTTAAATGACTATCTATTGATAGTTATTCTGCCATTTCTTTTTTAACTTAATGTATTGGTTGTATATGTATCATACAGCTCATCTTTTTCAGTTCAAGTACTTTGTATCATGGGAACTGTACTCCCAGGGCAGAAACAATGGAACTTTATATTTGCACTTCATTTAGAATGTTAGGTCCTGGATTTCAGTTCTAAAGAGCAATGGGAAAATACTCTTTTTGAGATTTTCAAATGGGAGCAAACATATTTTACATGTGAGAGGAAAGCAAATAACTTGTGGCCAGATGCTATTTGGAGATAGATTCATTTTTAATGCCTAAAAATTCTTTGGAATTCTTTTCATCAAAAGATGAAATCACTCTCTTCACTCCTTGAATCTGGTCTTGATCACATGGTTTGATCTGGGCAATGGATCAGTAGCAAATGCACAATAACCAGAACCTAAGAAGTATTTTAGACATTATTTATTTCTTATAATTCATTTCCATGTAGAGAACTTTGAGGATAAGAGACTGTGTAGAGAAAGAGATCCCAGCTCTATCTGCCAAGCAAGCTTTGTTAGCTGAGCCTGGACATGTACATGAAGCCATCCAGGACTGTGAAGCACCACCTAAACTAGCCCAGACCAGAACTTTGCAGCTGATCTTCACACTTGTGAGAAATAGTAATCTATTGTTATTTTGATCACTAAGGATTGGGGTGACTTGTAAGAAGTAAATGCTAATAAGTCTGAGGTCCTAAAATTCATACCCTCATTTCCTACATTCGCAGCCCCATTTCTTATTACCTAGAACATGATCTTGGTAAGATTGATGACTTTGGGCCGGGGGAATGGATTCTTCTTTCATCCATTCCTTGTTACAACCAGGGCGTTGCAAAGGCAGAGGCATCATTTTGTTGATTCACTTGAAATCAGAGGAAGTGACATACACAGCACAAATGATTCATTTGTTTTACAATCAAGGATAATGATGCTACTCTATGGAACCGTAGAGTATAGAATTTGGATAATATCTCACATGAGGAAGATGTTTAAGAGGTAGCAAGTATGATTCCAATAATTGGTGTCTATAGGGCGTATGCAACATCAATAAAAGGTAAAGTCATGATCAACATTTGTGAATTTAAAGTTTTTAGAGGTTTTAGAGTGTTTAATTTCTTTTTTAAATTAATTACAAGACTGATATCTAGTGTATTTAGGAGATTATATGTTAGTCTGAGTTTATAACGGTGGCAACACATTTGATTCTGTGGCCAGTACTGTCCAGGCACAATATCAGCCTTCCCTGCACACCAATATTAAGGTTTATGAGGTTCATTTCAGAAACCTTTTTTCACAAATGTTTAAAACAATAACTCAATGGCACTAAAATCATTAACTGCTAATGAAACTTTTAGTTGTGTGAAAGTCTAAGCAAATAAAGCACTTTTTAATTATATATGGTCAAAATTAAGATCACTTGCCCTTATAATTAGCATATAAGTTTTAGTGAAAAGTGTATAGCAGAATCTTCATTTTATAGAAGTTGGATCTTTTCTCAACCTCTGTATTAATGAAAAATACCAGGGGCAGACAATAGCTTCCTCCTTGAAGAGATGAGAGGCAGAAGCATTTCGTGAGGGAGCAGTAAACACACCACACACACACACACACACACACACACACATATAGATATTTTGTGAAAGAAAAATGGGACCATGAGAAAGAAAATGTGAAGGAAGATGCTAAGAAAAAGGGACACAGACATGCAGCATTGATGAGGACAAGATCTGTCTTTCTTGAGCCTACAAGTTAGACGTCAGATGTTATGTAGTATTGGGAGTAAATGAAGGAAAATGATGATTTTTGCAAGGGACCATGTTGTTTGGTCATTCTAACCAGGTCGTTGATGAGAAATGCTCTGAACTTAAATAAGATAATTTCAGTGTCAATTGAAAATTTCAGGGTATTGATGTTTTTGAGATACTGAGAGTTGCTATCTATCAATAACAAAACAGTGCTCAAACTCGTAGCTCTCGGATCCAGGAGCAAATTATGCTCTTGAAAATACTGACTGAAGAGTAAACAACGAATTGGGTAATTTCCACACATAAAAGCCACCAAGAATAATGCACAAGCACTACTTTGAAGGCTGAAATAATAAAATTTTATCCTTCCTAGAGTATTAATTTGCTTGACCTAGAACAGACAGTTTAATGCTTTTTAATTCCACATATTAAAAGCAGAGTGAATACTGTGTAATTGTGCTTTACCTGGGACTCAATGGACCCATTTGTTGCGAAAGGTAAGGATAATTAACGACAAACCCGTGGAAGGGTTTAAAACTGACAGGACGCATTTTTTATAAAGCCATCTTTCAAAAAGCTGCACATTTCCTGTTGCTGAAGCTTTATTCAAAGAAAATGAACAGTTGCCGTGGTTGCATTTTTGCCTCCACTTCAATCATTAATGAATTCCTTTAATAAGGACGAGATGCTGATTAGGTATCATGACTGCTAATGATCATATCTATTAAATTTAGGCAGATGTTAAGGGAATTACTTAAAAAAATACCTTCTGTAATAAATCTCAGGAGCAGCCAGTGAGAGAAAGTCAGAGCCTTTTGTATTCACTATGACAAAGAAGTAACTATGACCCAAGAGGCATGGGATTTGGCTCACACACAACATGGAAATAACAGTTGCTTAGAGGGCTTTAAAATTTGAATGAAAAATATTTTTAGAAGTGTTAGCAAACTGCAGGAGAAGTAGTTTTTCAGAGCAGGACAAAGATGTTTGGATTTCCATCGTATATTTGTTTTAGAGCTATAAGTGTCTTTATAGATGCATTAGCTGAACCTCATGCTATGAAGTTACTAATTCATTCAAAGTTAAACAGAACATGTTGGAACTAAACCCAAGCTCTGTGTTTTTATTTTCCACATAGCCCTCTAGAGCTTGGGCAAATGTCTTACGTATTTAATTCAACAAGTTCCATTTAATTCAAATTTAGGCCTTGTGTGTTTCTCTGGAAACACAGTAGTAAACACTGGATGATAATTCATATAAAGAAATCTCCGTGCCACTTTAGCTATCTTAGTAATTCAAGCAGAAAACAAAGAGATGGTTCACTGTCTACCAGAGATCCAAAATCAGTATGTTTGAATAGAAAGTCAATAGAACAATCTTTTTGTAATAGGGTAAGGGCTGTAACAAAACCCTGATCCCCATGCCTTAACCCAGTAATGTTTAACACTCATTCATATCATAGGCCAATGAGGGGATTAGTGGGTGGATTTTTCTCATGGAGATTTAGAGGCCCCAGCCCAGGTATCTTTCATATAATGACTTTGTTAAGCCACTAGTGCATCAGAGATTTGCACTGGATTAAACATTGATTACACTGAATGACAGCTAGTAATCTTAAATGTGAAATTAAGGCGATGTTAACTTGCACTTTACTTAGCTTTTTTTTTTTTTTCCTTTGCAGTTTTGGCCGGGGCCAGGCTTGAACCTGCCACCCCCCAGTGTATGGGGCTGGTCCCCTACTCCTTGAGCCACAGGCGTCCCCCTTCTTAACTTGCACTTTAAAATGCCTCATGTAGGGGCTGACTTCCTCCAAGGGAGGGATAGAGGGGAAGAAATGACAAATGTTTCTTATGCAGCTATTCTTCAATTTCATGTGATATTGTTTTTCCTTACCTAGAGTGTCTTGGAGGTCACAACTCTGCCCAACAACGCCCAGGACATTGCCTCTATTACGTGCTCAGCACCAAGTCCTCAGAGACCCACCTGTCTCCGTGATCTGCTTCCTGCTCACATCTCTACTCACTGCTCTCAAGCTAGGGGACCTCTTTGTTTTACCTCCATCAAATCAAGCTCATCTCTACCTCAGGGCCTTGGGACATGACATTCTCTCTCCCACGACACACTCTCTCTTTCTGATGACACAGTCTTACTTCAAACCGCAGCACCTCAGAGTGTCTGTCCTTCACCGGCCACCCATGGCCCAGACCCCAGCCACTCTGTAAAGCTCCACCCGGTTTCATTACTTACTTATTTTTATTTCTTTCTTGCCTTATTAGAATGCAAATTCACAAAGCTAGGGATGTTTTACTTAACTGCTGTTTATCATTTTACTCAGAACAATGTCAGGCACACAATGGGTATATTAAAATAATTGCTAAGTAGGTGAATGTCCTCCTCTGTCTTTTTGTCACCTAAAAATGCTTTATATGAAAAAGAAAATTTAAAAAATGCTTTATACTATGTTCTCTCTGTTTTTCTACAAAAGTCTCCTATAGCTTATACTGCAGCCTCTCAGTGGTCTTATCTGTGGCACGGACCAGTTATTGCCCTTATTTTTCTTATTTCCCCCCATTTCCGTCCATCACCTCCACCAGAAACAAATAGTATTGCTAATTTTTTATGATTTTTTTCAACTTAGATGATCCAGATAAATGGTTATTTAGGGATAACATTTTTACATAAGTCATTGAGATTTGATTAGCCTCAAGGACATGTTAAAAATGGCAGCTGGATACCTTTATCTAGGGCTTGGCCAATTCAGTGTTGATTCTCACTCCACTCTGCAGAATACCCAATATCTAGAAACACAGGAAATTATATGGGGGGTAATATCTGTATTTTATAGAATTTAGTCATAGGCATTACATGGGAAAATGCATTGTTTGAAAGATTAATTTTGTCTTGCACTAATGAGGACCTTTTTATTTCTTTCTTTGTCATTGTGCGTTCACTCAGCAGATAATGTATTTGTTTTTTAAAAACTACAGATAAAAGTAAAAGGAAATGACACTAAACAAGGCTGTCAAGACTTTGGGGGGGATAAAAAAAATAAAATGCCTCATGTGATGATTCTTTCGTGGAATAGGCAGAAGAACAGAAATAGCCTGGAGATTTCACAACAGACACTCTAGGGACCATCCCTCGCTTCCTTCCCCATTCCCTTGACTGGTGTTTAGTCACATGGTCTCACTAAACTACAAAGCAGGATGAGAAATAGAGCCCCTTTTTTATTTTTTGATGGGAGAAAAGGAGATAAAATTTTATGTCTCTGCTATTATCCTATTGCCTGCCCCCTTTTTAAAATTTACACTGACTTCCAAGTTTCTCACATGTTTGTGACGAGAATGTTAATTTAATAATCTAATAATATTCATAATTCTATAACAGTTGAGAACCTCTTCTTGATAGGAGAGAAAATTGATTAATTTTTCTGGCATATATATGTATGATTTTTTTTTTTGCAGTTTTTGGCTGGGGCTGGGTTTGAACCCACCACCTCCAGTATATGGGGCCAGTGCTCTACTCATTTGAGCCACAGGTGCCTCCCTATATATATTTTTTAGAATGTGAAGTGATCAAGAAGTCAAAGGTCACTAGCTCTAATCCAGCTATCCCACTTCCTATCTTTGTAGTTTAGGCCCATACTCCAAGTGGCAATATCATATCAGCTTTATCAACCAGATGATTTTATATACAGATTTTTTTAGTTTCAATAATCTTTATTTTTAAAGCATCAGGTTCACAGAAAAAGCTAAGTGGAAAGTACAATGAATTCCCATTTACCTCTTGACCCCTTGTCCCCTATCCACACACACAGGCTTCCCTACTATCAACATCCTATACCAGAGTAGTATATTTGTTACAATTAATTAACCTACTTTGACACATCATTATCACTAAATCTTCATTTTAAATTAGGATACACCTGAGTGTTGTACATTTTATGCATTTTGATAAATGTATAATGACATGTATACACAATGAGGGGACCAGTGGAGTGTGGCAGGGGGAGGTCTGTATAAAATGAGAGGAAGCCAGTCAAGGGATTGGGAAAGATTTATTAGCAGAAAAAGGGGACAGAGCAGTGTGGAGTCTCACCAGGAACCAGCTCAGCTTTCACACAGTTTCAAGAGGCTTTTATTAGCCCTTATCAGTAGTGTTGAATGTGGGAGGGGGGTTCCCAGAAGGAGTCATCCCTTCTGTAGGAGAACTAACTCTTGCACTCAGGGCAAATCCAGGACTTGATTCCTTAATTGGCTGCCAGCCGGGACCAGAATAACAGTTACTGTTCAGTTGTTTCCAAGGAACACTGGCCTTGAAGCATTTAGGGGCTGGAGGGCATTGCCATTTGGTTTCTGGCCTGCTTTTTCCCACCAGCTATCTCCCAAAACACTCTTATCAGGGCTCTGAGGAGTCCTTTCCCACACACAATTGTAATATCAGACAGAATGGTTTCACTGCCCTAAAAGTACTCTATGCTCTGGCTCTTCATCCTCCTTCTCTCCTGACCTCTGACAACAACTGACCTTTTTTATTGCCTCCATAGTTTAGCAGGTCTCAGAATGTCATGCAGTGAGAATCATACGGTGTGTAGTGTTGGCAGATTAAATTCTTTCCCTTAGTGATATGCATCAAGTTTCCTCCATGTCTTGATAGCCCACTTCTTTTTCAGTGTTGTATAATATTCCACCCGCCCTAGTTTTTTTATTAACCTACTGAAGGGCATCTTCACCCTTCCAAGTGTTAACAATTATGAATAAAGTTGCTGTATGCAACTGCTTGGAAGGCTTTTGGTGTACACATTCAACTCTTTGGGGTAAATAACAAGAATTATGATTGCTGAAATACATGAGAAGAACATGTTTAGTTTTTTTTTTTTCTTTTTTACAGTTTTTGGCTGGGGCTGGGTTTGAACCCGCCACCTCTGGCATATGGGGTCGGTGCCCTACTCCTTTGAGCCCCAGCACTGCCCCCCTCCACATTTAGTTTTTTTTAAGAAACTGCCAATTTGTCTTCCAAAGTGTCTGTGCGATTTTGCATTTCCACAAACAATGAATGAAGGTTTGTTATTTTTTAAAAGCAGACACATTTTTGTGACTTTATCTGTTATTCCACTTCCCCTCATACTAGTCTCCAGTTTGTTCCTGCCTCAAGATATTGGTGTTTGAGTTCACTGTTGCCTGTGAATCCTCTTTTTTATAGATCATTTCACAACTAATTCTTTCTCAAAATTTGGGTTTCAGTTCAAGGACACACTTTCCAAGAGATCTTTCCTGACCACTCATTCTGAGATATTACCTTACCGGTCCATTTTACTCTCTATAATATACATCCAATAAAGGGATGATAACCAGAACCTACAAAGAACTCAAGCAAAGTAAAGAGAAAAAAATCAACCCATGAAAAAGCGGGCAAAAGACAGAACAGAAACTTTTCAAGCGAGGATAGTCTGATTGTCAACAAACACGTGAAAAAATGCTCAGCATCCCTGCTCATTAGGGAAATTCAAATCAAAACCAAAAATGGGATATCACCTTATATGTTCCCTTCAAAACACTCATCAATGAATGACAGCAGAGTCCACTAGAATACCAGCTTTATGGGAGGTTTGCTGTCTTGCTCATGACAGACATAGGGACACTGAATATGTATTTGTTAAATTAATACGCTAGAGGAACGAAACACATAGTCAGAGATGCATATTGTTGAAAGGATTTGATTAACCTTGGGGAGATTTTGTTCCCTCGCTGGACCTTTTCAACTTCTAGGGAACATTCCACAGCCCTTTAAACGTAATGTGGTTTTTTCCCCCCTGTTCTTTGCAGTTTCTTAGGCACCCCCTTAAGCTGGTAGGACCTGAATAATAGACAAAGATTTTGTTTGAAGGGAGTTAAGTCTAACTAGGTGCCACTATGGCCATACTTTCTTTTATTTCATTTTTTTTAACTTTAATTTTTAATTTTTGCTATTTTGGGTTTGATCAATTGAATTTTACAAAGGCTATGTTCTTGTTCTTTATTAAGTGGATGAGTTGAAAGAAGTTCAGCTTAAGATCTTTTCAAGGATGTGGCCTTCTATGGCATGATTTTTGTAAAGAAGGGTGGGTTGAAGACATTTTCAAAAGGCAAAACACTGGGCGGTGCCTGTGGCTCAAAGGAGTAGGGCATCAGCCCCGTATGCCGGTGGTGGCAGGTTCAATCCCAGCTCTGGGCAAAAACTGCAAAAAAAAGAAAAAAAAAAAGGCAAACCACTGTAAGAAAGAATTTTAAAATGTGAGCATCACAGAAAAAGTAGAAATCATTTTCTTCTTTAAAGACGTTGAAAATGTTCTACTCAGCAAAGTATCACAAGAATGGAAGAAAAAGTATCCAATGTACACAGCCCTATTATGAAACTAATTTATACCTTTCATATGAAAGCTATAACCTAATTATAGCCTAAGAATATGGGGAGTGGGGAGGGAGAGGGGAGAGGGGGATGGGTGGAGGGAGGGTGATTGGAGGGATCACTTCTATGGTTATCTTACAAGGGTACAAGTGAATCTATCTAAGAGTAGAATATAAATGTCTTAACACAATAACTAAGAAAATGACATAAAGGCTATATTAACCAGTTTGATGAAAATATTTCAAATTGTATATGAAAACACCACACTGTACCCCATGAATGCATTAAGGTACACAGCTATCATTTAATAAAAATAAAATAAAATGAAATAAAATAAATAAAAATAAAAGACTTTAAAATTTGGGAGATGGGTCATCAGAATGAATGCCCAATATTTTATAATTGGGGAGTCTTGGATCCCTAGCATAGACTGTAAACTCTGTTGGAACCTCTGATTTTGTGTCCCTGACTCCTGCCCGCGTATTGCCAAGGCAGGTGAGACAAATGAGTCTCACTTGTCTCTAAAGAGCTGCTGACCATAATCAGCAAGCTGCTCTACTCACATTTTCTCATGTTATTATTCAGATAGTTTTGCAAAGTAGATATAATATAATTATATCTATTTTAGAAATGAATAAACACACTGAGAAAATACTGATTAATTTTCCCCGAATCACATAGTTATTAAATGACAGAGCTATTATTTAAACACTCACCTCACAGCCTGTGCTTCTTCCATCCTATTGCAATCTACAAATTTCTTATACAAATCTCATGATTGACGAGGTAAATTTGTTTCCTTTATTTTGCGCTTGAGGCTCCCAGTGTCAGAGATTAAGTAAACACGTTAAGGTCACATTTAATGGCAAGTCATTCAGTGTTAATTGGATTTCATGTCTTCTGCTTCTAAATTTCAGGATATTTTGATCTAAGTTTGCCACAGATCAGATTCAAAAAGGATCAAGAGTATTAATTCCCTGCGTACTTCTGTGAAGATCAGAACCAAAAGTCTTTATTTTAATTAGTTTCTTAGTGTTTTTGTTCATATTATTCTAAGTTCTTTCAATTTTTCCATAAATATTACATATTAATAAAATTTGTTACACATTAGGGAAAGTATGTTTCTAGACATCCCATCTTTAGATGGAATGTTTAATAGTCCTGGATTAAGGTCCATAAACTTACATATTTAATAAATAGGTGCTTCTTAAATAAAAGGTCTGCAGCTGATATTTTGGGAAGAACTCTTATTTTAGTGCTTACTACATTACGATTAAAATGACTTCATTCCATAATTTCCATTCACTTCAATTTCTTACTTGTTCAGTCAATTCATATTAAAAGATCTGCACAACTTTGGATGAAAATGAGACTGACAAAGCATTTCCCTTGCATTTATAGCTATTGTTGCAAGGGACAGGAAATCTTGCTTTATTTTCCACTATTAAATAGTTACTTTAGGGCATATCCCAAGGGGTAGGATTGCTGGATCAAAAGACTTGGGCATTGTGCTGACTCTGGATCATTTTAAGTCACTTTCACAATTTTATTTCTCAGGCAGCTAATATCTAACAGATTTTTCCCACCGTATTTTCTCTGTACAACTGGGATCCTGAAAGGCATCCAGTTTTATAGTCATATATGATCTCATAGGGTTGCCAGATGATGAAAAATTTATGTAATCCAAAATTAACTCAAAAAGAATTTAAAATGATTCCAGAAAATAAACGTGTTTTATTTATTTTCACTGGAGGCTTTGTTTTGGTAGTTTAACTCTGAAATTTGAAATGTAATTAAAAGATTAGGCAGGTTGCAGTAGACTTTACATTGCATATTGTTCATAACACCTGCTGCCAGGCCATGCTTAGGAAATCAAGAACTCTATTATGTGTCCTTTCCACCAAGTGGAGTTATCTTCAACACTTAATGATGTTGGGCACTTGACCATGAGGCAAACGAGAAGGAATGTTCCTTCCTTTACAACATTTACTGACTAATGAAGATTGTCATTAAACAAGTAATTATGAAGTATGAAGAGAATATATGGTATTTCAGAATACTTCATATGGCCAATTCAGAAAAAATAAAGAAAGAAAGCCACTCACATTAAGTGCTGAGTGAGCTATTGCTTGAAGAACTGGGGAGTATTTTATCTAGGTAGACAATGGGAGGGCATAGTTTTCCTACAGAACAACTTGAACTTTCTCAGGAAGAGAAAGTATATGTTCCATTAAAAGAGTTAAAAATATGTATTTGTTTAAATGTACTTGAGGGTATACTAAGAGGGCCTGGGAAGAATCATAGGGTCTGATGAAGAAAGGCCAAGTTTGACAGTGTTGATTCTACTGATTCATGAGTATAATGTGTCTTTCATTTGTGTCATCTGTGAATTATTTTCTCAGTGTTTCATAGTTCACTTTGTAGAGATCTTTCACTGCCTTCGTTAAGTATATTCCTAGGTATTTTATTTCCTTTCTAGGTATTGTGAATGCTGTTGAGTCTATGATTTGACTCTTGACTGTTAATTGGTATATAGAAATGCTACATTTTATGTATATTGATTTTGTATCCTGAGATTTTTCTGGGGAGTTATTTATAAATTTCTGGAATCTTTTGATAGAGTTTTGGGGCATTTCTAGATATACAATTGTATCATCAGCAAAAAAAATGATAGTTTGAATTCTTCTTTCCTGATTTAGATATACTTTATCTTCTCTTTCCTGATTGCTCTGAAAAAGAAGAGGTGACAGGAGACACCCTTGTTTTGTTTTAGTTCTTAGTGGGAAAGCTTCCAACTTTAATCCATTCAGTATGATGTTGGCTGTGGGTCTGTCATACTTGTTTTTATCATTTCGAGATGTATTTCTTCTGTGCCTCATATGTTGGGGGTGCTATTATAATTTGCTGCTAGATTTTGTAGAATGCTTCTTGGCATCTATTGAGGTGATCACATGTTCTTTGTCTTTGGTTCCATTTATGTGGTGAATCAAATTTATTGATTTACATATGTTGACCTACTGTTCATCCCTGGGATGAAGTGTACTTGACATGGGAGGATTTTATCATTATTTTGATGATCTGTTGAGACTGGCGTGCTAATACTTTATTGAGGATTTTGCATCTATATTCATAAAGGATATTGGTCTGTAGTTTGTTGTTGTTGTGTTTTTCCTGCTTTTGTTATCTATGTGATAGTGGCTTTGTTAAATGAGTTGGGGAGGATTCCTTCCTTTTCAATTGTATGAAATAATTTCTGCAGTATGACTATAGCTCTTCTTTGTAGATCTGGTAAAGGCTGGCTATGAATGCATCTGGTCTGGGGCTTTCCTTGTAGAAAGGTTTTTTTTTTTTTTTTTTTTTTTTTTAATCACTTTTTCAATCTCACCGGCCATTATTGGTCTTTTCAGGAGTTCAATTTCTTCCTGATTGAGTCTTGGGAGGTTGTATGCTATTCGGAATTTGTACATTTCCTCTACATTTTCTACTTTATGTGCATAGACATTTTCATAGATGACATTTCATGTATAGATGAGGTTTTGAATTTCTGTGGTGTCAGTTATAATATCTCTCTCTCTTTTTTTTTTATTTCCAGCTGAGCTTTTCAGGTATTTTTCTTTTATTCCTGGTTAATCTAACAGGATGTCTACCAATTTAGTTTATTTTTTCAAGGAACCAACTTTAGTTTCATCAATGCTTTGGGGGTTTTTTGGTTGTTGTTTATTTGTGTTCCATTTTATTTAGTTCTGCTCTGACCTTAGTTATTTTTTTTTTTCTTTTCCTAAATTAGGTTTGGTTGTTCTTCCTTTTCTAGCTCCTTGAGATGTGTCACTAGATAGTTAATTTGTGATTCTTCTTTTTTGAGGTAGACATTTACAACTATAAATTTTCTCTTTAGGCTCGTTTTTGCTGCATTGCAGAACAACACAACTTAGATAACTTGTGTACCATTTATTGCTCAGTTTGAGGAACCTTTAGATTTCCACCTTAATTTCATTATTGACCCAATAATTGTACAATAGCAGGTTGTTTAATTTTTATGATTTCTTGTAGATTTGAGTGATTTACTGATTCAGTGCAATCTTCATCAAAAGGTAAAAAACATATTTCACAGATGTAGAAAAAATATGTTATGCTTTGTTTGGAACCAGAAAGGAGCCCAAATAGCCGAAGCAATCTTGAGGAAAAAGAATAAATTTGGAAGCTTGAAATATAAGGCCTGAAAAAATAAAAATATAAATAAAAATAAATACATAAAAGAATTCCAGGAGAAGATGTAAAAACTCTTCTAGATATAAGGCTAGGCAAGGAATTTGTGACTAAGACACCAATGACAATTGCAACAAATATATAAAAATTTAAAAAAGCTTCTGCACACCAAATAACATAATCAATAGAGCAAACGGAATATCTACAAAATGGGAGGAAATATTAACAAGCTATATGTCCAGGAACTGGGTAATTATCAGGATCTACAAAAAAAGAAATTCAATCAAATCAGCAAGAAAAAAAGTTTAAAAAACTTAAAAAATGGATAAACACATGAAAGAAAAGATTTTCAAAAGAAGATAGAAAAATGGCCAATAAACATATTAAAAAGATCAATGTCATTAATCATCAGGCCAGTGGAAACCACAACAATATGTCTTACCCCTGTTAGAATGACTGTTATTAAAATGTTCAAGAACTAGGGCGGTGCCTGTGGCTCAAAGGAGTAGGGCGCTGGCCCCATATACTGCAGGTGGCAGGTTCAAACTTGGCCCCAGCCAAAAATTGCAAAAAAAAAAAAAAAAAAAATGTTCAAGAGCTATAGATGCTGGAATGAAATCAGAGAGAAAAGAACAGAAACACTTATGCACCATTAATGAGACTGCAAAGTGATACAACTTCTATGGAATTTTATATAGTGATTCCTCAAATAACTAAAGGTAGACATGCAATCTCACTACTGGGTTTTTAACCACAGAAAAATAAGTCATTTCATCAACAACATGCCTGCCCTAGAATATCTACTACAGCACAATTCACTGTTGCAAAGTTGTGGAATCAACCCAGTCCCCATCGATTCATGAGTGGATTAATAAAATGTAATATATGTATACTACTCAGCCATAAATAAGGATAAATCAATGCCTTTTGCAACGATTTGGATAGAAGTGAAGACCATTATTTTAAGTAAAGTATCTAAATAATGGAAAAACACACATCACACATACTCACTTTTAAAATGGAACTAACCGAAGTGCACACATGTATACAGAGGGAAGTAGGAGTCAGTGGAAATCCAGCAGGAAGGATTGAAGGGATGAGCAAAAACCTATCTATGAGTACAGTGAACACTATGTGGATGATGGACACACTTTTAGTCCTTTCTCAAGCATTACAAAAGCAACCCATATAAGTAAAAAAATTGTGCTCGCATACTATTTTGAAGACATAAAGATAATAATAATCATCATCATGTTAAAGCCATGGGACTTCATCAAAAGACAAGGAGCAAAAGTTTTTAAGCAGGGTGCCAACATGTGCAGATTTGTGTTTTGGAGAAATTGGTTTCATTGTTATGTGGAGACAAGGATTGAGAATAGCAGCAGTGGAGCAGGGATCAGTTTCCCAGGGATCAAGTTCCCAGGCCCTTACTCACTTGAGAACTGATGGGAGAACTAACCTGGGATCAATGTTGACAAGGTGGCTGAGGAGAGACTGGGACACTTGGAGGATGTGGAAACTGTGAGATTTGGTGTTTAGTAAATGTTTAGGATGAGGAAGACAGAGATGAAAATTATCTGCTTGCTTTCCAGCTCTTTAAAAAACAGATATTCATTTATGGGTTTTCTTCCTGTTTTTAGAAAGACAGGAGGAATTAACCTACATTTTCTCCCTTTCTCTCCACATTTTGCCTGTGAGAGCAATCAAAGCTTTTGGGTCTTGCAGATTAGTTCATAATATCTTCCTTTGAAAAGAATAGGAATAGCAGGGAGGAGCACTGAGGCTTGAAGAATATGAAGGAAAACAACTTTCTCTGTATGAGGGAAGAAGATAGAAGTTAGATGGCTGGCAGCAATACTATAATAATGTTCTATTCCCATAGGAACTCAGATGGGATGGATTATAGAGCTCTCGGAAGTCTCTTTGAAAGGCATTCAAAGACATCTAGATACATTTTCATGGAACAGTGAATAGAAAACATTGAAATGGAAAATAAGACTTGTAAATGTTATTTTGATAAATTCTATACCAGTTTTTCAGTTTTGTAGACATCAAATAAGCCTCTGGTGTCCTTTGGGATTTTAATATGAGGAAATGATCCCACATAATACCTGTGATTCAATATTTTATCACCAAGGTTTTTTATGTTTGTAATTCAGAGTCCTTAAAAAGTATGACTTTGAAGATTAGTGATGTTAAAGAGTAGAAAAAATAGTTTAGACTATGAGTATTGAAAATTCCTATATAAAAGTCTGAAGCCTACAAAGACACAAGACTTTGTGCCATCATTCAGGTCTACTACTTCCACTATTTGCATTTGACCATTGATTCAATGTGTGCACAGCCACACAATGGTACTCAAAGAATAAACTTAACATCTGATCACTAAATAGTGGGCTCTGAAATGCGACTCAAATATCATGTGATGGACAAAACAAATCTGCAAGCAGGAACTGTACTTCCCATTTAACTTTGATTCTGAGAAGCATCGGTCCAAACTAACAGGTTAATAGCTGTAACTATGTGTTGTAATTATCCACACAGTTGGGTGCATCTATTAAATCTGCCTCCTATTTAAAGTCTAAGATTTATCTTCTGTAATATTAAATGCAGTTTTCTGGTAAAAGATAATTTAATGTCCCTTACAAAAAAATTTATGTTTATTGTTCAGTAAATATTATGCTTGATTTCATCCTTTTACACTGAGAAAATACACTTCCTGAGGCATGCAAAAGTCAAATGCATTGTATTCTCTTTGGTTGTGTTTTTCTGTTATTTTCTGCATTTCTTTTGTATAGATTATAAGATTATGGTGGCCTTTCTGTAAAAGTTGGACTTCAACCTCCTATCTAAGGGTATGTGTGGCCCTGGTATATACACATGAGATCTGATAATCAAATTTGTGAACAAATCCTAGAAAGAGTGGAACATGCCTCCTTGGTAAATATTAGTATGATCACCTTCAAAGTACTCTCATTGGGAAGCTATGCACCTATGCCAGCTCCTAGTCCACCCTTCAAAGCAATTTTGGAACTCTTTTTAGAACGGCCATCAAAGCTGTCATTATGTTCCCCTTGATGTCCTGAATATCATCAAAATGCCTTCCTTCCAATATTTCCTTTATCTTCAGGTAAAGAAAAAAAGTCACTGGAATCTAGATCAGGAGAAAAGGGAGGGTGTTCCAATGCAGTCATTTGTTTACTGGCTAAAAACTCCTTCACAGACAGCACTATGTTAATTTGTTGCTTTTGTTCAGCAGTGAGCTCCTTGGGACCATTTTTGCACACACTTTCCTCATACCAATATTTTAAGTTAAAATTTTCCTGTTATTCTATCAATATTTACTTGGTCTTGCTATGCTTCTCACTGTTGGCCAACAATTTTGATGCACAATTTGATGCATTTTTCAGTGTTTTCATCAGTGCTGCTCGTTATTGACCACTCTGACATATCTTTATTAGTGACACTTTCTCTCCTCTCAGAAAAAAGATTCAATCCATTTGCACATTGCTGTTTTCTTAATAACATTATCCTCATTAATTTAGACTAGCATGTCCCTGATTTCAGTTCCACTCTTGCCAAGTTTAACAATAAATTTAATGTTTATTCATCGCTCTAATTCAAACTTTGACATTCTCACGATGGCACACAAGAACATGCAACAATAATGAACTCACTCAGCAATACACTGACTGCCACATGTTAACACAAACACAGCCGTGAGATACCGAGATACCATGGTTACGAAACTTTACCAAGTTGTTTGTATGGTGCTGCCAAGTGTGTGGTGGCAAGATCATGAATTTAATTGCCTGACCTCATACATACATATATACATTTATACATTTACATATTTGTGAGGATTATTTATTTCAATATAAACAATTTGATTTAAATACAAATTAAATTAATTTAAATGCAAAATTATGAGTCCAAAAGGGCATTATGATTTATCAATGAAGATCAAATAAGGACTGTGCAGAGAAACGGTACTCATATACTTGATTGTCTAATCAACACATTCGAAGATTGTTCATAGTGTCTAGGCACCACCTCTTCCTTGCAGGTCCAAGACTCATCTCTTTTGTTCTTTATTGTTAGATGCTTCAACTCAGACTAATTTCATCTCTTCTGCCATGATGAAAAAGTTGCAAAGCTACCACTTCTCAAGAAGTCATAGCTCTTTAGAACCTATTTATTTAAAACAACATAGAAAAATTTGCCTATTCAATTACTTAGAAATTCCACTACTTATTCAATGACTGTTACATCATTATTCATGATGCTTCATCATCCAGCCATCTTACAACTGTCCGTCATTCACAGGCCACCTGTAAATTCTGGCTTCTATGACCAATCAAGAACTACTACTGTGCCTGGTTGACTCTGAGCACAAATACAAATCTCACTCAGATTATGCAGTATATAATAATAATTTGGTTTTTGGTCATTTTAGAAACATCAATCATGTTTTATGGTATAGAAAAATTCTTCACTTATGCCTTCTCTTGAACTCTCTAAAAAAAATCTTTCAGTGTTGTCTTCTCTTGAACTCTCTCTATATTGCATTTGTATATAGAATATGTTTTTTTTTTTTTCAACATTGACCATGTGTCTGCCTTTCACACACTAACACCAATGGGGAAATTGGCAAGAGTTTCACAGAAGAGTAAGAAGAGTGGTCCTGTTTCTGCAAGGAATGTTTTTCCCATATTTGCTAAGGCATAAGACTAATCCAGGACAGAATTCCTCAGAGTATTGATTAGAGGTAACAGAGAACATTGATAAGATGAGCCAACTGGATTTTCAGAGAAGACAGGTGCAGCCACTCCCAGAATACTGACAGATGTGCAGCCCGAGCCTAAAGAGGCAGCGAGGTGACCACCTTCATGCCTGTGGCAACAGATGATCAGGATCAGGAAACACTGACTACTGCTCTTATAACCCTATTTTGCCATAAGCAAAAGAGGTAATACTACAGTTGGAAGACAGACTGGTGAGATACCAGCTTTTAAAACAAAGGAAGCTAAAGCACCATCAGGAGTCAGGAGATTATTGGGTAGTACCCAAGAATCTGCATGTGTAACAAGCAGTTGCTTCTTAAATATGAAGGTTTTAGATCACTTGAAGGACAGTTCTTTTAGAGCTTACTGTGTTATAATTTATTCATTTCCCTTCCTTAACTCCCATTCATTTACTTGAATTTCTCACTCAATTAGCCAATTTGGGTTAAAAGTCCTATACCATCATAGTGGATGGATGTTAAATGTGGTAAAATATTTCTCTTTACACTTACACATAGTATTTAAGTTAACAAGAAATCTTGCTTTATTTTCTATTGTTGAATCATTTCCTTACAGTATGGAAATGGATTTGTGGATCAAAATGCATTGTGTTGACTCTTTATTATTTTTTTAAGTCACTTTTTTCAATTTTTGACTTCTCAGAGCTGGTTTGATTCTGCACATGAAGGTGGGCGTAAGAAATCAGAGAGAACTCCAAAGGGGTGAAAGTTGGTCTGGAGACTCATGTGCACTACACAGTCTTCCCCCCACCCTGGCAGCACTGGCAGCCTGTCAGTTCCAAGTTCCAGAGTGGAGTCTGAAGAGTTGCAAGAGAAAGACATTTCACAGTGTGAATTCCCCCAGGGCACAGGTCAGCCAGTAGCATTCCAGATTCATTCCAGGCCTCACAATAACACATTTTGGGAAATTAAGTGACAATAAGCTCATCTGAACTCTGAGATAAGTTTTCTTAAACACAAATGATAAGGAATAAAATCTATTTCTCACAATTGCCAGAAGGGTAATATGAAATACTACACGTGAAAACACCCTCCGTTCTCAAGAGTCAATTCTTATTTTACTTATTGGGAGTCTTTATCTGAGTTTTTTTTAGTAGAGAAAAAAGGATCTCAAGGAAAAATTTAAAAGTGAATGTTGTACCTCCGGCTACATGTATTTTATTCTCTTTTCTCATTGGCTCACTGGGCCTTATGTCCTCTTGCCATATGTTCCTTGGGATTATTCTGAATTAGTTATTTGCATCCAAGTCTGAAGACATGCCAGTATTTATCATCTCTTAGTATTTCATTCATTATGTTAAGTAAATACTTTTGGAATACTTATTTACCAGCTGTTTTGATAGACACTAGGTATGCAGTGCCAACAGGGCCACCTTCATGTACGTGTGTAACCTGTGTCATCCAGTTCTCAGAAAGCTTCTCTTGGTTCAGTGTTCTGTTTTTCCCATCATGAAATTCTTAATATTTTTGAATAAACAACTCATACTTTTTACTGGACATTACAAAGTGAGTAGCTAAAATTATGGTGAACCTGACAATTACAGTTCCTGTCTGCAATAAGCTTATAAGAGACACATACATTTAAAATAATAAGTTGCCAAGAAATATGTAAGTTTTTAAGAAAAAAGAGTATTATTTGAAATAGAGTAAGAGGGAGAACCTAACAGTGGGACATTGGGAGAGGCTTCTCTGAGGATGTAAGCTGATACGCACAGACTAGGTATGAGTCAGCAGTGTCGTGAACCTGTGTTAAGAAGCATCTTTTTTTTTTTTTTAATTAAATCATAGCAGTGTACATTAATACTATCATGGGGTACAGTGTACTGTTTCTGTATACAATTTGAAATACTTTCATCCAACTGGTTAACATAGCCTTCATGTCTTTTTCTTAGTTATTGTGTTAAGACATTTGTATTCCACATTTAGAGAGATTCACCTGTACCCTTATAGGATGAGCCATAGGCGTCATCCCACCAATCACCCTCTTCCCTCCCCTCCCCTCACTCTCCCCTCTTCCCATATTCCTGGGCTAAAATTGGATTATAGCTTTCCTATGAAAGCTATAAATGAGTTTCATAGTAGGGTTGAGTACATTGGATACTTTTTCTTCCATTCTTGGGATACTTTGCTAAGAAGAATATTTTCCAGCTCCATCCATGTAAACATGAAAGAGGTAAAGTCTCCATCTTTCTTAATGGCTGCATAGTATTCCATGGTGTACATGTACCACAATTTATTGATCGATTTGTGGATCGATGGGCTCTTGGGCTTCTTCCATGACCTAGCAATTATGAATTGGGCTGCAATGAACATTCTGATACAAATATCTTTGGCAGTGTTGGATAGATCCTAAGAAGCACCATTTTTAAAAACCCTAAAGGGCATGAAACTTTGGTACCTCTGAGAAACTAAGAAGTGAGCTTGAGGTAAGTTTGGAGAGAGAGGCAAGGACCAGATCATACAGCTCTTTGTAATCCAAGGCATTTATTTAATGTTTTATGCTATGCAGAGTGAAAAACTAGACAAAGGTTTTGTGTGTGTCTGTGTGTGTGTGTGTATGTGTGTACATTTACATGTGTTGATATGAGGGAAGAATTACTCTTACTGATCATCTCATGCTACTCTGGGGATGGGCATGGCTGAATCAGAAAGACCAGAAGGACTATGTTGATATTCTCTGTAAAAGAGAATTCAGAGGGCGGCACCTGTGGCGTGGAAAGTAGGGCACCAGCCCTATATACTAAGGGTGGTGGGTTCGAACCCAGTCTGGCCAAACTGCAATAACAACAGAAAAAACAGTCTGTAGTCCCAGCTACTCAGGAGGCTGAGGCAGGAGACTCACCTAAGCCCAAGAGCTGGAGGCTGCTGTGAGCTGTGATGCCATGGCACTCTACCAAGGGCCACAAAGTAAGACTCTGTCTCTAGAAGAAAAAAAAGAGAATTCAGAAAAAGTAGAGTAAGTATTTAGGAAGATAGCATAAGAATTCTGCTTTGAAGTGAAGTATTTTATCCAACAGTATTGAATATTTACTCTTATAAATAAATATGTATGCTTCAATTTTTCTGGGAACATTAAACACAGTTCTTGCTCTTGGCTACATGTATAGTACCTCCTGGAAAGAGAGGTTTCACTTCTTTCATCCTAATGGAGCCACTTGAATAATGAATTGGTATGGTCTTTTTTGTTTGTTTGTTTTTATTGTTTTGAGACAGGGTCTCACTTTGTTGCCCTTAGTAGTGTGCTATGATGTCATAGCTCACAGCAACCTCAAACTTTTAGGCTCAAGTGATCTTCTGGCCTCAGCCTCCCAAGCAGCTGGGACTACCGGCTGGCTATTATTTTTAAAGATGGGGTCTCACTCTTGCTAGGCTGGTCTTGAACTCCTAAGCTCAGGGGATCCACCCTCCTCAGATTCCCAAAGTGCTAGGATTACAGGTCTGAGCCCTTACCCGGCCACTGGTCTGGTCTTTATTTCCGTTCTTGCTAGTCCACAGAATGCAGAAAAAGAATACGACTGTACTATAGACTATGAACCATTTTTAAGGAGAATACTGAAAAATTCCTCTCCACTTAAAAACTTAGTAGATGTAAGTGTAATATGCTGAAACAAAAATAGCCTCATTTAGTGATTAATGACAGCAACACTCAAAGTTTGGAATGGTGTGTAAAGTTACACAATTTTACTAGCAGTTGACATATAATCACCGTGTGACCTTGAGAAAGTTATTTACTCCCCTGAGATTCAGCTTACTCAGATGAAAAATGAGTATAAAAATACTTTCTTGGACTCTTTGACTTTAATAATCTCACCATTACCCCTTTCCAAACATTCTTTTTCCGCCTGCCCGATAACTCTTACCTATTTCTTCTCACTCAGCTCAGGAAGCCTGTCTCGGCAGCCCACTGCATGTTGCTTAAACGCGATTCTTGTGAGCTCTCGCAGAGTTCTGAGCTCCCTTCTGAGAAATCTTATCTTGCTGCTTTTTTCTTTCTTTTTTTGAGACAGTCTGTTTCTTTGTCTGCTTTCCCTTTAAGACAGCTGAGTGACACATAATCTCTGCATCTGCAGCGCATCGCTCAGTGCCAGGACAGTTCTTAATCAACTGTTGATTATTAATTAATATGAGTAAATAAATGAATTAATTACTTCTACATAGAGTAGTTATGTAGGCTTTATCTAGATAAAAGGACCCAGCATAGTGCCTCAGTGGAAGTGTTAGTTAGTAAATGAGAGTTGACATGGGAGACAAACTTTTTCTCAGGCTTGTTGTGACTTTAATTCTACGTGAGGAGACTCGCTGTAAATCCACATCAGCAAAGACACGCACCGATTTATGATGCTAAAATCTGGCAGGAAATTTCTGTTCTAAGGCAGTGACATGATTTGTAAAACTTAATCCTTTGTAGATACATATTTCATTGATTTCCTCCTATGAGACTCCTCTAACCACGTTCACCAGAAGACTTACAAGGATTTCTTAGCTTCTCTGAAAAGGAATAAGATTTGTGATGGTTTCACTGATTTTTTTGTTTGAAGAAATTATTAAATGACAAAGCATCCCTCTAATTGAGTTCAAAGCCATTATTTCTTATAATATTTTATTACTTGCTTTGTGAACACAAGGTAAGGCAGTGTTTTAGATTACTCAAATTAAGGACAGGAGAGTGTTCCCTTTCTAGTTACTTTCTGTGATCATAGGCAAGTTGCTTCCTCTCTCTGGTTTTGTAAGGTATTGTTATGCACATCATGGTATTTTTATGTGTCTCTCTCTCTCAATTTGACTAAGAATACTGAAAATGGAAGAATGTAAGTGCTCATTCTAGTGTACCAGGCTTCTGTTTCAGCAACAAGAACATGCATGTATCTTAATGGGAGAAAAACAATTTTCTACTTTCTAGAATTGTTTAAGAATTATATATTTTTGATCATGAACTCAATAATAAATGCATTTAATAATAAATAAATTTAATACATTTATGTCTCATAGTTTAAAAAATTCTAATACCTTTGGAAGGCCACAAATGACCTAGTAGTAAAATTACTTAACTCTTTTACTGACAAAAGGAATCTATCAATAAATGTCAGATGAGAATCGCCAAATTTCAGAAATTTTCATTTTTCCACAACTTTTTCTTTGGTGGGGGGACCGACCACTTATTCTGCCTCATTTTCTGAAAAAGCAGCAGCATAGTGTGTGAAAAAAACCCAGGTCAACATGAAAGGAGCACTAGGACTTGATAGAACAGTGCGTGTTCTAAATGCCACAGTAAAAGGTAAGGCCTGAAAATTGTCAACTGTTGACAGCACAATTCTGTGCATGTCTTCATCTCTGCCCAAACCTGAGGCCACGAAGCCCAGGGAAAGACCTGCCCCAGGCTCACCGGTACAACCACTCATAACTACCACAGTGTTCTCACAGGGCACATCCTGAAGAGTCAGGGTCTCTGACTGTACCTCTGCTTGTCTGGCAAAGAAATGGAACATAATGTTTCTACCTTCATGTTAGAAAATAGTGAAGCACTTTTTACCTCCAAGTTACAGAAACTTCCCTGGTCTTTCTTGTTAGGTGATGGCTGCAACTGCAACGGAAACTGAATCCTACCCATGGGAAAGTTGCCTTTATGCAGCTGGGAATCCTCCAGAGCCACTGGCCGTGTGGAGGTGGAGGAGTCCCGTCTGGCATCCTCCAAAATGGTTGAAGTGGTCCAGGCATCGCCCAAATCCAGTTGTCTCCTTATTTTCTACTGTTTTTCACTCTACCACTATTGGATTAACCAGATTCAAGGGGAGTTTGTTTCTTCATCCTGTGTCTCTACCATCTCCTGTGGCAATTTTGAATGGGAAGTCAGTGATGAATATGGCACAGTTCCTTAGGCAGTTCTAGTACTTGATCCACTCGGAAGAGAGAAAGCTGGGGGAAGAGACCAGAGTCACAAGCTCTATCTGAGAAACTCTGGTGAGACTGCTGTCTTTCACGGAGAAAATCCCTTTCATTACAGGAGAGATGTTTGCTTTGCACGGCTTCCTCCTGGGCAAGGAACGTAGCAATGAGAACCCATCCATACTTGGACCACACTCACAAACGCACAACACATATGCACAACACACATATATGTGTGTGTATATGTATATATATGCCATATCTATTTGTTGAGAGTAATTGGGAATAAAGATATCATAATAAAAATAAGTTCATCACATACCAAAGTATGGTGTCACACATATATACACACCCACATATAAACACATATATACACACACACATGCATAACACAAACACACCTATTTCTGTGCATCTGTCTATGTATGTACTTATCTACTTAAAATATACATCCATATTTTAAAAATGCGCCTGTGCTGAAAGCTCCAATTCCAATCCAAACCACAGAATTCATTCTCATCTTTCCCCTAGCATAATGCAACTCCTTTCTCCAGCAAGAAGAGACTTTCAACTATACTTAATACAAAATATTGTTGTTTTGCTAACTCCTAGAATATTTAGAAAGCAGTTTCAGAATTGCTTATATACACCATGGAGAGAAACAATTCACTACCAGAAGTTCAGTATTTACTTACAGTTCTTTTTGCCTTTAGGCTAAGGGTAAATGTCAAAATACTGGGTTCAAAACACAATCATTTTTCCTTTCTTTTTATTTTTTACCCCTTTTTATATGGCTGATTATTTCAAATAAATTAGTTTTAAGTATTTATGTTCACATGCCATTTTAAGATTTCCCCATCTGTATTAATTCTACTCGTTAATTTACTGAACTATGTGAAACTTCGGCATGGTTCTGAACGTCGGAACTGTACAATGAGGTATATTCAGAAAAATGTCACTCTCCCCACTCTTACTTGCTTCCAAGGGGAGGTTTTACCAAGTTCTTGCATCATGTAAGCTAAGCTAGGCACAGTTTTTTTTTAATTGAAAGCCAAAGGATACTCTCAAGAAAGAGAGTGGGCGGGTTTGGAAAAGAGCAGCTGTAATGTGACGCAGTAGTTTTAGGTATTTTGTAGTTTTACGAATGGAGAATTGAGAGGAGGAACATTCCAGGCCAAGGGGTTGGCCTTTACTAAGAATCTGAATAGTGATTCCCAGACCTGGACTCCTTCCCATACTCATCCTCTGTAAGATTGTTTTAGAACTCACATGGTAATTTCAAGGGTGGAGAAATTTTGAAACCACAACATAAATGATACTGTTCTTTGGCACAGTTCACATAAGATGGCAGAGATGGCCGACAAACCAGGGGAAGCCAGTACTTGCCTGCAGCTTATCCTCCCCTCCTGTTGAAGGCTGTTTACTTGAACACCTGCGCCCAAGCCTCAAGTCCCTACATCTAGTCTCAGCCCTGTCTCCTACTCTCACACCACCCTGCACCTCCCACCTGCTCACCCTATGTCTAACGTACCTCCTGTGAGTAACTGATCTCATTAGTTTCTGTGTCACTGTTCTCATACTTATTTACTGCAGATATACAAAGAAGGCATTTTAACTCCACATCTAATACATTATCAGGTATTTCATCTCCAATGACTTATAGTTCTCTAGAGCTAATAGGACATTTTATTCATATGTAAATTCACTGTGTCTTAGATACATTGTTCCTGAAACATAATTCTTTTAAATATAGAATCAATGCATACAATTAGCAAATGAAATATATAGAAACCGCATGCACGTATTCAATAAACTATTACTATGTATGATATATATACTGTGTGTTATATATATGCTACCTATATGTGCTTTATATGCATCTATATGTTTAAACAGTAAATACATATGCATCTAACTAGGTTTTATAAGTACCAATTCTTCTCAGGTGGTGGTATTGGTAAATTCCTTAACCAGTAATGGCTGGACTCATTATTGTCATGGCATTAATATATTTCAATTTATATATTGCAATATTTCTGCATCATTTCCTAACCTGCTTTATTTGTTTTTATATCCCAGGTTATCGACATTAGATCTTCTGTATATTAATTGCAGGGTAGTTCTAGGCTCAGCGACTCTGTCATTTTTCAACATTGTTTTAAAGGTCAGAGGGCAACTTTATAAATGAGATTGGTATTTCTACGACTATTTCTCCTGTTCTTATTTGGAATTGCACTAATCTAAGAAATGCACAAAACTGAAGAGGAGACATATCTGCAAATGTCCTTGATATCTGGCTTTGATTACCTTCTGTAAAATGCACACGACTTTGGGGAAGATTGGAACAAATAGAGAATGAATCAGCAACTAAAAGAACAGTAGACTTTTGGACCAGAGTTTATACCCCCCATATTTTTTAGTGTTTTATGAATCTTTAAAATGAGTAAACTGAGGCTCAGATAGAAGATACATTTCTGCTTAGATATTTGTCTTTCCTTCATCATACCCGTTAAATTTAGATACTCCATGAATTATGGGATACGAGATAGAAAAAAAAAGATAGAAATTTCATATTGCCTCCTCTGTCCCATTGCCCAGTTTAGAGCAATAAAAAAGTGCTTTAAACCAGGTTGAGGCTAAGTACTGGTGGACTCTACTGGGTTACAGTGTACTATGTCGTTTTACACTGTGATTTGTTCCTACTGTTTCCTTTACCCTGAATGGTCCCTTCCTGCAGTTGCCTGAGAAAGTCTAATCACCTCCAAAATTGGGATAATCTCATCTACCATGGGAAACTGTCTCAAATTCCCTAAAAACTGCCACTACCTTCTTTAATAACATATTGAAAGCAACTATTACTATTCTCTTATTCAATGTGGGTGATATGGCTCAATAATTTCTATGACCTGTGTAGTCTGTATAACCGTGTGATAGTTTTGGCTGAAGTTCACACTGATGCCTTTATGATTCTACCTTCCTGACCAGCATCTTTACTATTGTGTGAGTTATATTTGTTTTTAGAGTAAAATCAAAACTGCTTAAAGGAGATTTTGTTTTCATACCCTGTGTTATTCTTTGGGCTCCTAGAGCATTTCAACTTCGTTTCAGTTGCCTTTGTAGCCAGTTAGTACAATACCTGGCACATAGTTCCTGTTTAGTAACTTTTATAAAGGAACAACATCCTCTACAACTCCTGAATTAGGGGTTTAATTAGGCAGAAGCAGCCTTTATTCTCTCTGCCAGCCACATTCATACAGCATAATGCTAAGTGCTTTATTTTTGAAATTGAAGGAGGGCATTTTTGTCTCCGTGTGCATGTGTGTGTATGTGTGTGTGCATGTATGTGTGTGTATGTGTGTGCATGTGTGTATGTATATGTGTATGTGTGTGCATGTATGTGTGTGTATGTGTGTACTTGTGTGTGCGTGTGTGTGCATGTGTGTATGTACATGTGTATGTGTGTGCGTGTGTGTGTATGTGTGTGCGTGTGTGTATGTGTGTGTGCATGTGTGTATGTACGCGCGCACGTGTGTGTGTGTGTGTGTGTTCTGTCAAACTGACCCTGGACTGCAGATAATCATTCTTTGCACCTGACCTCTTACTTGCCATGCAAAACTTAGGAATGATTTGATGGATCCACTCACCAGCTTCATGCCCTCATTAATTACGGTAATTTTGTGGGTTATGAGATGTCCCATGATATCAGGTAATTTGTTAAGGGGAAATTCTGCACACATCTTCTTGGTTAATTTGAAAATTGAACCCCCATAACTCATATAGACTTCTTCATTAGGCGTAGGAGATTGACCAAGGAGGAAGTAAGGAGAAAGTAAGTTGCCGCAGTGAAAAGAGAGCTGTGGTGCGTGAGGGATGGAAACTGTATCCTTGCCTCTGTTTTCACGTTTACCTGACAGGCAACCTTGGCCAAGCACTTCAGCTCATCTTCTGTCAGAATTCTCATCTCTAAAATCAATACAAGCACATCTATGGTTTCCTTCCCCTCAGAGAGGAGATACTATATTTCAAAGTAAAATACAGCAACTGTCCCGTTCATTCATTCACTTTATTTTTTTTCATCATCGTGTGCACACTTATTGACCAACTGCTAACTTCTGGGGCTCCTAAAATTCATTTAAAATCTCCTGATCTCAAAGTGTGTACGTGCAGGGGGTCAAGTAACAGAAATACACAAAAATTTAGACAGTTCTATATGTAAAAACGTATTTTTAATCAAACTGACAAGTCTGAGTGCCCTCCTTTCTTAGGGAATTAATGACACCATTTTCTCTTCCGTTCCATACACTGGATGCTCTGGGGTCATCTGACTCCCCCCTTTTCCTTATAACCATCCACTTTGTGGAGGTGAAGGAAATCCTCTTGATTCTTCATCCTTGATATGTTAAAAACGTCTTCCCCTCCCCATGTCTACACTACTGGAGAACATCTCTCACCTGGATTACGTCAAAATCCTCTTCGCCAACATTCTTGTTCCCAGACTATTTCTACTAATCTGTTTTCCTTGTAAAGCCTGGATGATCTTCCTAGAAACAAAGATGGTTTTATCATGTCTCTGCTAAAATTCTTCAAAGAGCTTTATTTTCTTTTTAAAGTAAAATCTAAGCTCCTTAATAGGATTAAAATTCTTTTCATGATCTGCTTCTATGTGCTCTAACAGCATTCAATATTGCCCCGTGTATTTTTACTATCCTCTGTACCCCAAATAGTATGTAACCCCCCGAAGGGATCATTCCTGTATTTTTTTGTTGTATTTCAAGCAGATGGCCTAGTTCTTGCCTTGATTTAGGTACTCAGTTAATCCTTATTGCAAGGATGGATCTCCCCCCATCCCCAGAACTGTTTCTAAGCTATGTTGAATTAAAGCAATTTCCTGGGCTGCATTCACCCTTTTCTATTTCAGCTGATGATCGGAATTCAACCTATGGAAAGAATAACATGGTTCAACTACACATTATTTAAACATCTGACACTTTTAGGTGCTTAAATCTGCACAATGCTTTCACGCCAACAAGACAGTGGAGATGTTTTATAATTTTATAAATCTTATGGAATAGTGAGGAGCTTACACAAGATTAATTTATGAAAGTGGGTTAAAAATCAAGTGCTCTAAACTGCAAGGCATTGTTGAATTATTATTATTAATTATGACATACTTTACTCATGTGATATTTTAGCAATATAACTAGAACGTGACTGAAAGAATTGTTTGTTTTCCTAGTTATCACTGTTGCCTTTACACTACTATTTTTCAATTCTGTTTCTTCGCTCTGATGATTTTAAGTCCCTGATGTTCCTCTAATATATGTAAAATTATGCATTGCTAATCTAAACAAGAATCGGATGAGTCAGGACATGCAATAACTTTATTGATTCTGTTAAGCTGTTGCTGTGTAATGTATTTTACAGATTAATGGTACCTACCACCACCTGCTAAGCCAGCTGCCCTACACCAGTGAAGATCAAGTTAAGAAAATGGAGCAAAATGATTAAACTGTTAAATTGTACAAAGACAATATTACTGAACTGTTATTGTACTGGCCTTAAGTGAGCTGCAGCTGTGTTAAATGTTCAGAGCTGTCTAGAATTTAGTGATTATAAATCATCCTGAATGCTTAACACATTAACTGCCATGTGAATTATCAACTATTTTTCAAGTTTTCACATTAACAAATTTCAAGTTTTTATATTACTCTTTTATTGACATATATTTTAGGATCTTTTTATTTTTGAAGTCTTTACAGTATTTTTGTAGTAAAACACCATGGCTCCAAGGAAGTTTTCTTTTTTGTGTATGTTTATGTGGCAGTGAATGTGTTAAGAATTCCTTTTTCTCACAAGATGAAACATATGACTGAATCTTTTATGTTTTGTGTCCTTTTCCCTGCTACTTTTTAAAATTCAATAACTCTTATTAGCATCTTTTCTTGATAGATTTTTTCCTTTTATAACCTTCCCATAAGAGGCTGACGTAGAAATCTTTCTCTGTCTTTCATTTGCCCTCTGGCACGTTTTGTTCTCATAAGACTTGCTATATTTATTGAAATTGTTTGTTTAAATGTCAGTCTTTATCAGTAGAACGTGACTTCCTTGAAGGTAGACAATGTATCTTTTTTTCAATTGGTATCATTCATGAATAATAAATTCATGATAATAAATATATTGCCTGGTGAAAGTCATTGTGAGATTTGGAGGAAAGGAAGATGGCTGAAAGAGGCAGCAAGGCATGTACCTCTTCTCCAAAAAACAAGTAGGATTTAGTGAAACCCCATATTTTAAATAGATCATCAGAGGGAGAAAGAAAAAAGGTCTCAGAGAAGTGAGGGGAGACACTGCTGGTGCAGTTAGAAGATGTACTGCCCATGGGGGTCACCTGAGTACCTTGAGCTGCCCTCAATTCAATATCCACAGGAGAGGTTAGCAAGAGACCTCTGTGGTTCCACTCCCACCTGGAATCTCTGTAGTTTTGACTAAACGGGAGCCCTTTGATGTCTATGGGCCTTCAGAATGCTGTGGGAAGCACACGTGAGTTTTTACAGGCTTCTAAATCCTGGACAATAGTCCATATAATCAGGGGCCCTTTCTCCAAATTTCTCAGCCTCTGCAACAAGGCAGATACTGCCTGACTGCTGGGCCAGGGAGTGGAACAGGAACTTTGGTCATATCTTGTAACCCAGAGTTGAGTTTTGCCACCACAGCTAAGAAGGCAGGCAGGCAAGTCCACTGAAAAGGCTGGCAGTCATGGAGCCAGCAAGAGACTGCAGAGAACCTCCAAGCAACTAGCTTGAGTCTTACTTGGGCAACTGGGACCTGTCTGTCTCTACTGGTCAGAGTTGGCACCTAAATTGGAGGGTTTAGGAGTGGCTTTGAGGGCCTTTCCCATAGTCCTATGACTTGATTGTGCCATTCAGGGACATGAAGGGAAGATACATGAACTGATCTCAAGCAGGAAGGGAGCCTATGTAGGCAGAATCACGGGGAGAGTTGGTGCGCAATTA
Organism: Otolemur garnettii; assembly: GCF_000181295.1. Taxonomy (NCBI): domain Eukaryota; kingdom Metazoa; phylum Chordata; class Mammalia; order Primates; family Galagidae; genus Otolemur; species Otolemur garnettii. The sequence goes on from NW_003852396.1 coordinate 20,552,547, forward strand.
TGTTGTCGTACTCAGACCAAGCAGAAGAATTTCACAGCTGGAAGACAAGGCTTGGTGTATAACCCAATCAGCCAAAAATAAAGAAAAAATGAATACAATTTGAAAAATATGTGACTCTGTGAAATGTTCAAAACATATGAATCATAGGTATCCCTGAGGGAAAAGAAGAAAGAGCAAAAATCATGGAAAACCTATTTGTAAAAATAATTTTGGAAAACTTCTCTGGTCTTCCTAGACAGTTAGACATCCAAAGACTAGAAGTTCATTAACTCCTGGCAAATTCATTGCCAAAAGTATACACCTACTTTTCATAAAAAGCAGGTACCATAATCATCAGACCGGACAAAAGTAAAGGAGAAAATTCAATAAGCTATGAGATAAAAGCATTAGTAACTTAAAAAGGAAAACCCATCAGATGAATAGCGGACTTCTCAGCAGAAGTCTCACAATTCAGAAGTGACTAGAGTCCCATCTTTACTGAGCCTTCTTAAACAGAGTTAAGTATCAGCCAAGAATTTTGTATCCTTTAAAACTAAGTTTCATGAGTGAAGGAGAAATAGTCCTTTCTCAGACAAGAAAACAGTAAGGGAATTTTCTTCACTAGACATTCCCCACAAGAAATGCTCAAAACTGTCCTGAACAGCCAATACTTGCCAGTGCAAAAACATTCAAAAGTAAAGATTTACTGCTCTTATAAAACAGCAACACAGGGGTGAGGACAGAGTAACAACGTGCTGACTAGAACAGTATCTCACAGATAAACTGGAAGGGAATGTTCCAAATGCCCCACTTAAAGATATAGATAGAAAAACACAACCCAGATATCTGCTATCTCCAAGAAATCATTTAATTTAGAAAGGTTCTCACAGACTCGAAGCGAAGGGAGGAAAAATATTCCGTGTAAACTGAAGCAAAAAAGCAAGAAGGAGGGCCTATTCTAGTATCAGATAAAACATACCTTAAATTAATAACAGTATAAAAAGACAAAGATGCTCACTATAGAATGATAAAAATGATCAGTTCAAGAAGATGATGTAATAACCCTAAGTGTGTGTATATATATATATATATACACACGCATATATATATGTGTGTGTGTGTACCTAACACCAGAGTTCCCAGACTCTATCAGACCTAAGAAAAGATATAAATAGCAACATAATAGTAGAGGACTTCCACACTCCACCAACAGACCTAGACAAATCATTAAAGCAGAAAATCGTCAAAGAAGCACTGTTTATTATGGCACAATTCTCCATTGCAAATATAAGGGATCAGCATAAGTACCCATCAGCTGATAGTGGATAAAGAAAACATGATTGTGTGTGTGTATATATATGGTATATATGCCAATGCGTGTCACACACACACCACATGGGATACCACTCAGCCATGGAAAAAGAATAAAATCTCCAATCACTTTTTGCAGCAACTTGGGTGGAACTTGAAGCCATTATCCTAAGCGAAGTTTTAGGAAGGGAAAAGCAACAAAACAAGCAAATACTGTAGGTTCTCACAAGTGAGAAATAAACGATGGGTATACATAGCCATACACAGTGGTGTGAGGGACATTGGAGACACAGAAGAGGAGAGGGAAGGAAGGAACAAATAACCAAAAATTACCTATTAGGTGCAATGTACACTATTTGGGGGAATAGTTACCCTGAAAGCCCAGACTTCTTCACTATACAATTCGCCTGAGTAAGAAAAAAAGTCAAAACCCAAAAAATTTGTACCTTTTAGAACTATCTAAAAAGTTTTTAAAACCAACCTAACAAAAGAGAAAGTCATTTTGAGATTAGAAAGATGGGTGGGCATCCTTTTAATGATAATGTTGTCATTAAAGGGGCCCTATAAAAATGAAAACAAACTACAAAAAATTTGCTACTTCAGGTCAACATTATTTCATAGGTAAGTGTTGTATAGATTATATGCATTGAGCCAATGCAGCGCTAATTGTCTTTTTAAATGGATGTTAATACTTTTAAGAAGATATCTACATTCTGTGATATATTGCTTTTTTTGGTCAATAAGTTATCAATAGAGAAAAGTGTTTGTTTTTTTTTTAACTTCTTAGTAAGCTCCCAGTGGCACTATTGATTTCTCCATATACTGAATTAAAGGGTAGAGCTGAAGTTAGACTTACAGGCAACAAAACAATTTAATACAAATCAGGAAGATGCTATCACACATCAGAAAATGGATAGGCTGAAGAGTCAGGCGAATGTAGATTCTCACTTCCAAGATGAGACATCTTGTTTTGAATTCAATTGGCCACTTACTCTTTGTGCACTGTGAAGGCAGTAAGTTAATGTCTCTGAGGGGATAATGGCAATGAAGGGCAGTTTGCAGATATAAATATACAACAATAAGGAAAACATATCTAACATGTATTATAACCTTATAGTTTGTCAAAGCCTGGCCAAAGTATCTTACACACGATTCATTTTAATAATCATGGTATTCCCCATAAAACTGGTGTTATTCACATTTGACATAAAAAATATAGAGATCCAGGATGGTTAGTAACGTGTGTAGATGCAAACAGCAAGTCAATGGTAGGATGGCTTTAGACCCTATGGCTGTGTGACTTCATAACCAATAGTTCTAATCAAAATGTCATGTGTGTAAACTATTTTATAGAATCTCCATAAATGATGAACAATGTTATAACTGCTGAGCAAGAAATAGATGCTGTCTGACTTTACCATTATCCATAAGTTCCTGTGTATAGTTTTGAGTAAAGATTCACAATTTTTTCTAAAGTTACATCAGTTGGTAAGATTCATGGCTGAGGAATGGTACTATATAAATGTGTTGGGCTGAACTCAGAAGTAATAGGGTTTTACACTGATTCTATCAGGAACACCTGAACCTTTGGTGAGCCTGTTGACTCCAAACCTAAAATCTCAGAGCAAAAAACACCTTGCATTGAGATTTGTAGTTCATGGGCTTGGGATTATTCATGTTTGGATGCTTTAAAGCCTAAAATCACTTGCCTTTCTTCTCAACTACATTTTTATATGCTGAAACATCAGCTGTTTTTGTTTATAGCATGTGGAGCTCTGATGACACCTGCCTCATTATTCAAGGTGGGTGACCTTGAAATTGATCAATGTCCAATGAGTTATTAAAAATTGGGCAATTATTGGTGGCAGCATGAGCAAACATAATTTATACTCATGATATCCAAATTATAAATATAATTATATTGATTCAATACAATTCCCTAAGTCCTTGGCAAGGTTATTAAGGGATATTACTTAGGATCTGCAAGCATGTGAGGTAGATGACTCAGAAACATTCTGGAGAACATTCAAGAAGTTTGCATTTTTGCACTTGAGTAATTCAGAAACTGTAAAATCAATACTGAAATTCAAAAAGTGCAGGGCTTTCAAACACCTTGTATCATGGCTTGTCTTTTTTTACTGATTGAATTCAGCTCTAGCAGCACAGATAAACACAATAACACAATGAAAACTGGACTAAGAAAACCTATTAATTTAATTTCATGATCTACCTATAAGAGCATAACTTTGAGCAAGTGACTTCACTTTTCTCAGTGTTACCGTTCTTTTAGAAAAATTAAGACATTGTACGGATTATATTTAAAATCCTTTTATAATGGCAAAATCTAGAATTATTTTAACTCTAGCAGGAATTCTGAAGAAAAACTTGCAATTCTTGTTGCCAGAAAATAAACACTTTATGCTTATCAGGATAGAATTTGGCTTGATGTTAAGTAGACCTTCTCAACAAAGATCAATTTTACCAACCTAAGAACAGTTTAGAGTTAAATTGTTTAACTCAACATCTTGTACTTACCAGGGTATCCTCTTCATAATGGTAGAGATATAATGAATATGAAGTGAACTGAATAAATGAATAGTGAATGAAGTCAGTTCATTATGTCACTTTCTGGCTCATATTATATATTCCCAAAGGAAAAAAATTGGATGGGCCCAAACTTCATCCTTAATCTAGGAGATATCAAATATGTGGAGTGGACATTATGCCACTTTACAAACAAGGAAACCATGGGTCAAGATGTTTGGCTATATTTAGGCAGCTGGTATGTTTTGGGACAGAGACTCAGATTCTTCTGAGACCAACTCCAGTGAGTTTTTCTTAATAGACCACAAAGTACCATTATTTATAATTTTTATTATCTTTTAAATAATTAAGGAGTTTTCTGGTATATTCAAACTACTTTCAGATTTAACGGTCCACTAGGAAGCACTCAGTTCACAGAAGTACACTAATAAAATATTTCCTTGTAGTGACCTTATGAGGAGAATCTTAAAATGGTATTTCCCATATCTAGAAGTATGATTAGTAGTAAATTAGCAGATAAATAAAAATGAAAATGGTAGAAAGTAAGTGGAACTTTGAGGACTAGGGGACAAAATAAGGTGTGAATACCTATAAATACAAAAATATGAAATTTATAAAAAAAAATAGTAACTTCATTCTTTGTATACAGCAAAATTTGCCACCATCTTTTGGGCTATCCAGGTTTGAGAAAACTTCTTAAGATGTGTCTCTCATTTTCAGATAGTTAAAAGGGGTAGAGTTTTGGGAAGAAGATCAACTTCAGTTTAAATCCTGGTTTTGACATGATAGAAATAACTGATTGCCAGAAACTCTGTGTACTGGCTCCAAAACATATTGACTTTATGATTTTGGGTATATCATTCAATCTCTTATTTTTCAAAAGTGACAAAAAATATCTTTAAATAGACATCAAATGAGTGTACTGCACAAGTTAAGGTCTTAACTAAAGTAATATTTCATCTGACCTAGTCTTGGAATTTATTTATAAAATAACAGTAATTACTATGTAATGGGCAATTGTGAAGAAAAAAACTGATAATAAACATAGCACATCTAACACACAATTGGCTTGCAATTATGACAGTGATTATTACCATTTTCTCAATTGACAGTTCCCAATCAGGAGGGTGTATCAATTACCTAGGATCAGAGACAGAAAAAGAATAAGGGTTTTATGGGCTCCAAAGCTTATACAGTATAAAAGTCTTCTTAAAATCACAATTAAAAAGTTTTTACATTTTTAAATTTTTAATTTTGTATTTCAGAATAATACAGAGGTATACACATTTTAGTTACATAATTTGCTTTTGTGTATTTTATTTATTTATTTTTTTGAGACAGAGCCTCAAGCTGTCTCCCTGGGTAGAATGCCATGGCATCATAGCCCACAGCAACCTTCAACTCCTGGGCTCAAGTGATTCTCTTGCCTCTGCCTCCCACGTAGCTGGGACTACAGGCACCCCCCCACAATGCCTGGCTATTTTTTGGTTGCAGCCATCATTGTTGTTTGGAGGTCCCAGGCTGAATTCAAACCCTCCAGCTCATGTGTATGTGGCTGGTGCCTTAGCCGCTTGAGCCCACAGGTGCTGAACCATGCTTTTGTGTATTTTCAGTCAAAGTTGTAAATGTGCCCTTCACCCACAATGTGTGAATTGCACCAAATAGGTGTGAATTTAACCAATCCCCCTTTCTTCCTCCCATCTACTTGATGTCTGTGAAGATTTACTTCCAAATTTTCACATTAAGTATTGATCAACTAGTTCCACTTTAGTGTGGTGTTTATGTTTCCATTCTGGCAATACTTCACGTAGAAAAATCGTCTCCATTTCTGCTCAGGTTGTTATAAAAAATACTATATCATCATTTTATGTGGCTGTTTAGTACTCCATGATATACATATACCACATTTTGATGTGCACTTGGGTGGGTTCCATATCTTTTCAATTGTGAATTGTGCTGCTGCAAACATTCAAGTGCAAGTGTCTTTTGGATAAAGTTTCTTTTTCCCTTTATAAAATACCTAGTAGTGGGAATCCTGGAGCAAATGGTAGGTCTACTTTTCGTTCCTTGAAGAATATTCATATTCCCTACCATAGAGCCATAGAGGTTGTACTAGGTTGCAATAACACCATCAGTGTATAAGTGTTCTTTTTGCTCCACATTCACAACAGCATCTGTCTGGGGACATTTTGATAAGACTTATTCTCCCTGAAGTTAGGTGATATCTCATTGTGGTTTTCATTTGCATTTCCCTAATGATGAGAGATGTTTAGCATTTTTTTTATGTGTTTATTGGCAATTAGGCCCCAAACTATGGAATATACATATGTTCTTCTCATGAGACTATGGAACATTCTGTAAGATTCATCACATCCTACACCACAAGATATGTCTCACTATATTTAAAAAAATAGAAATCCTATCATGTACCTTCTCAGACCATAGTGGAATAAAACTAGAAATCAATTCCTGCAGAAGCACTCATCCCTTGACAAAGTCATGGAGACTAAAGTGAATGATGTTGGGTCAATGAGGAGATGAAAATGGAAATCAAAAAATTCTTCAAACTAAATGATAATTGGTGCACAAGTCATCAAAATCTGTGAGATACAGCAAAAGCAGCCCTGAGAAGAAAACTTATAGCCTTGAATGTCCACACACAAAAGATAGAACACAAATCAACAATCTAAAGAGTCATCTCAAGGAATTGGAAGAGGAAGAGAAATCCAATTCCAAACCTGGCAGAAGAAAAGAAATCACCAAATTCAGAGCAGAACTAAATGACATTTAGAACAAAATAACTATATAGAAGACTAATGAAAGAAAAAGTTAGTTCTTTGAAAAGACAAACAAAATCAACAAGCCTCTTGCTATGAAAAATGAGTAACAGAAAAGGAAGGACTCTAACAAGTTTAATTGAAAATTAAGAAAGAAAAATCACAATAAATATTATGGAAATAGAAAACATTACCTCAGAATACCATAAAAGTCTCTATGCCCATAAACTTGAAAATGTGGAGAAAATGGACCAATTCTTGGAAATGCACAACTTCCCTAGACTCTATCAGGAAGATATAGAATGGAACAGACCAGTATCAAGTACTGAAATTAAAGAAGCAACAAAAAATATTCCAACAAATAGTCCCAAACTAGATAGATTCATACCCAAATTTTACCAAACCTACAAAGAACTTGCACCCTTTCACAGCAATACCTTTCACAGTAGCAACAAAAAAAAATTCAGAAATTATTCCTCAACACTGAGAAGGAAAGAATGCTCCCCAATTCATTATACAAATCCAGTATCACCTTGATACCAAGCCAGGGGAGGACACAACAAAAACAAAACCATAAACATTGGTGTATACCCTGTAAGCATAGATACAAACATTCTCATTAAAATCTTAGCAAACCAAATGCAGCTACACATCAAAAAAGTAATCTATCATGACCAAGTGGGCTTCACCATAGGCAAACACATAATTCAACCCATAAACAAAAGTAAAAACAATGACCTATGATCCTTTTAACATATGAAGAGAAAGCATTTGACATTTAACACCTGTTTATAAGAATGCTTAACAAATTGGTGTAGGTGAGGCATACTTCAAACTTATAAAGGGTATATATAACAAACTCAGAGCCAACATCAGGTTGACTGGGGAAAAACTGAAAGCATTCCTACTTAGAACAGGAACCAAACAAGGCTTTCCACCTTTTATTTAACATAGGGCTGGAAGTCCTAGCTGGAGCAATCAGTCAAAAGAAGAAAACCAAGGGTACTGAAATGAGAAAGAAGAGGTTAATCTATGGCTTTTTCTTGACAACATGATCTTATATCTATAAAAGCCCATAGATTCAACCAAATGACTTCTCAAATTGATAAATAAATTCAACAGTGTGTCAAGTCACAAAGTTAATGTACACAAATTTGTAGTTTTCATATGCACCAACAATAGTCAAGCTGAAAGTCAAATCAAAGATGCAATAACTTTCACAGTAGCACAAAGAAAATAAAAAATCTAGGAATATATTTAACTAAGGAGGTGAAATACCTCTATAGGGAGAATTATGGAACACTGAGGAAGAAAATCACAGAGGATGTATGCAAATGGAAAAACATATCATGCTCATGGATTGGCAGAATTCAGTGTCTAAATGTCTATACTACCCAAAGTGATTTACAGATTCAATGCATTCCCCTTTAACATACCAACATCATTTTTTCCAGCTCTAGAAAAAAATAGTTGTGTGCTTCATATGGAGCCAAAAAAGATGCCAAATAGCCAGTGCAAATTTACATAATACAAACAAATCAGGAGGCATCACTAGACTAGACGTCAAGCTATACAACACGGCTATCAGAGCCCAAACCGCATGAGACTGGCACTAAAACAGAGACATAGTCCTATGGATCAGAACAGAGACCCTAGAGATGAAACTATTCTCATATTCACATCTGATCTTTATATATCAGAGAAAAACATACACTGGGTAAAAGAATCCTATTCAATAAATAGAGCTGGAAAAACTGGATCACCACATGTACAAGACTAAAACAGGGTCTGTGCTGCACCTCTCCTCACTCTCAAAAATTAATTCACTGTGGATAAAATATTTAAGCCTAAGGCAGGAAATGTTAAGCATTCCACAATGTATATCAAATTATAACACTATACTCCATAAATGTATATAGTTATGATTTAATGAAAAAAAAAGAATTCTAAAAGAAAAAGGTGGAAAAACTTTTATAGATATCAGCCTAAGGAAAGTATTTATGAGGAAGACTCCAAAAACAATCACACTACCAACAAAATAAATCAATGGGACCTGATTAAATTAAAATGTTTCTGCACAGTTAAGGAAACAATCAATCGAGTAAATAAAAACCTAAGGAATGGGAGAATATATTTGCATGCTGTACATGATAAAGGGCTGATAAACAGTATCCAAAAAGAAGTCAAACAAATTAGCAAGCAAAAAATAAAAAAAAAAACATTAAAAAGTAAGCAAGAAAATGAACAGAAACTTCTCAAAATACAAATTTTTGAACACAAAATTATGTAGGAAAATTAATTTCAAAAATCGTAACTCATGGCAATAGAACACTTGCCTGTAGGATAGCCTGATTAACACAGAATCACTGTGAGGTCAGGTTCACGGAAGATACATAATTTTTCAAAGCTAAACCGATAATTATCCCCACAACTCTGATGAAAAGGTGTTAATAGCCTAATTTTCCAGATCATATCATTTTTTTCTCTTTTGCTCTGACATTCTCTCACTTGATATTGGAGGTTATTACAACATAGCCCTGAAATATTTACACCCTATTGAATCTGGGGAATATAACTGCCAGATATGTCTATAGTTAACACAAAGAGAAATTAGATTTATTTGAAATATGGGAGGCTTTTTCATCTCATGTCCATGTATCTTTTTTAAGTTCAGGAAATTATAATTTTATTGTGTTTTTAACTGCTGTTTTTGTTGTAATTAGTTTGGAATAAGTCATACATCTTATGCTGAATTTCTATTTTCAATGTTTATCTTTTCTATTTCTTTTATTTTAGTATTTAACTAATAAACAAATTTGTCCTCTACATTATGATTTAATTTCCCACCCAGTTACCTTTAATATTATTATCTTTGAAGCAAATTTAAATTTTGACATTTGATTTTGAATTTAAAGATTGTCTTTTTTTTTTTATTGTTGGGGATTCATTGAGGGTACAAAGAACCAGGTTATATTGACTGCATTTGTTAGGTAAAGTCCCTCTTATAATTGTGTCACACCCCCAAAAGGTGTATCACACACCGTGACCCCCCACCCCCTCCCTCCTTCCCTCTCTCTGCTCTTCCCTCACCCTTTTCATCTCTTATTTATCTTTCCTTTCATCTTAAGTTGTTGATTTTTTCTTCAGCCTCTTACTTTTTATGAATTTCTACATATTTCTCTAGTTGTAATAAATAATTTTTAATGGCTTGCTTTTCTCCTTAACCTATAAGATAATACTTGATTTTGCGTTATTTACCGATTTTTTCCCCATTAGTTGTGTATTATTCAAGAATGAGGAAGTATTTATAATCCCCAGTAGATATCCCTATTGAGCTAGGTATGGCAAAACATGTGTAGATTGCCTGTGCCCCCACATTTGTGCTAATCAAATCCCATTATCAATTAGGTGAATAATAGGTTAGGATATGGAATACATACATATACATCTCCTCTATAGAATAGCTTTAAGTGGTCCATAATACAAGTTGAAAGAAATAATTAACAATAGCTCTCATGTAATAACACAAGCATTAACTGTTAATATGAGACACATATATGAAGTTGAGGGTAGAGATGTCAAAAAGATTACACAATGACTTATCTCTTAAGAAATAGGTCTGGGATAGCAACTCTTTTTGACTATTTAAATAGTAAAAAGTTAAAATGTCCTTGTTACTCTCATTGCTTTTGAAATTACAATTGTTTTCCTTTGTTATTATCTACGGTCAAATAAGTAGGTTGCCCTCCAAAGACAATGTGAATAATAGTAACAAGACTTATCTCAAGTGGTTTCCCCTCAAGTATAACATTATATATTACAAAGATAATAGCAACTGAAATGTCCACAATTTAGTTGGCTACGGCCTTTGCCATTGTGGTTCAGTTCCATACACACAGATGAGACCTGGTCTTGGTTGTGCCCTAACTCATCAGTGCACTGAGATGTTTGGTCAGGGTCCCTTGATATCAAATCTACACATAGATCCTGTAGCTCTGATCCCTTATGTTCTCTTTTGCAAAAGAAGACGCAGGATTTTTTAATCTTCCTAAATCTATGTTTTAACAGTCCTCAATATCTAAACCATATCTCAAATTATCATTTGGTTACTTGGAACTTGATCAGTTACAATCTTGAGAAATGATTATTTTGATTATAGTTCTTAAAATATCTAGGAACTTTTTGAAGTATAACCACCACTGTTATATACCCCAAACTTCAGACTTTAGAACCAATCTGGCCCCTTATAAAATAGGTTAAAATAACACTTTTAATATTTATTAGCTCTGAAGACTTTGCCAGACGACATAACATCTGTGAGACTCAGTTTCTCTAACTTACAAAAGGGAAAGAAGGAGAGCTATTAATAGAGAGAGAAAAAGGATGAGAATAAAAAGAGGGAGGAAGGAATAATTCACATCTCAGGACACTGATAACTAGAAACATTATGTGCAAATAAATTAACAAATAGTAATAAATTAAGACATAAAATGGTTTTATTTTATAAAACCAACTAATGTCTTTAAAAGCAGCACAAAAATCTTTTTCTATTATTCCTAAGCCAATTCAGTGTACTACATTAGACCATCTAAATCTGATTCCTGCTTTTCCACCTAATATGTGTGCAACCTTGGGCAAGATATTTAACTTTTCTGCCTTAGGTATCTCTCTGATAAAATAAGGAAAGCAGTCCCTAAGTCATTGTGCTGGGAGAATTAAGTGAGTGAATTATGTAAAGTACATAGTAAACGTGCTTATTATTTCCCTTTACAAAGAAATTCCTTTCTATACCAGGCAGAGGTAAAACGTACCAATGAGATCATTTGTCCTTTTCTATGAAAACCTAATATGTTCCATTTAACTAGAATTTTGCCTGTTGCAAAGCACCCAGTAAAAAATATTAAAAGTATGCACTTTGGTGTGAGTTAGTTTTATAATTTTGTCCACACTTATGTCACTTATGAACCTTAGATGCTGAGTGAGTCCCTTAACCTAAGACTTAGTCTCTTTATCTCCCAAAATGGTTTTAATGATAATATCTCCTCCATAGATCTGCAGCAAAGATTAACGTTTCTAAGCAGTTAACTGGGTATGAGCAGTGCTGGTGCATGACAACTCATAATATAACAAATAATAATAAAACCATCAATGATCAAATTAAAAATGAAAAAGTTAGATTTTTAAAAATGTGAACTAAATATTGCTCTTTCAATTTATATTCCTACTAGTAAAAGTAGATATTATCCCTATTTTTTCCATCATTTTATAGCTGAGGTCCAGTGAAGTGAAATGATTTCATTAAAAACAAATGAAGGGCAGGTTATAGTAGAAACTGAATTCCTCTTTATACATATTAAGTAACACTCTCTCGGCTACCTCTCAAGTTTCATAAAAAATAAGCATTATCTGATGTGAGAAGTAGTTTGGAAGACTGAAATAAACACATTATCCAAAGGTGCATAAAATAGCTGGAAAAAATCAAGCAGAGCATCCTCTTTAGGGTCATTCTGACACAATTTCAACATAAAATTAGCCTTTGGTGGCAATTTTATAGGTCATTCCACACAAACTCTATCCTGTCATTTTCTCAATAACAATAAAGAATAGGCATAATTGTCCTCCGTGATGACGTTTCCCCATCATAAAGATGAAGAAACTGAGGTCTGGAGAGCTTAAGCAATCCGCTTTTACTCAGTCACCTTGCTAGAAATTCGGTCAGAACCACCTACTAAATCTCACAGTGTTCCCACCATTTGATACTGATGCAAGATTAAAAATAAATCTAGCTCTCCATGCCTCCCTCCCCTTCACCAGGGCTAGCTAAAAGTCCCTTAGAAATTCATTCCAAGTGCTATCTCTTTTTCTCTCAAAAAAGCATTCTGAGGGATATAATAGTCTGAAACCCCTTTGTCACTTAACATTTCAAATACACCAACAGATGGCTTCTCCCAGCTTCAGGCAGATGATGGTTCAAAAATAAGTGGTGTTGGGAGATTTCTTGGGAACGCTCAGGGACGGGAAAGACAGCTGTCACAGAGTATCTTAATTACAGCATTTACAAAGTTCTAATTAATGGAATGGTACTTTTATGATTATATTAATGTTATGACCATTGGGGCATTTGTTGCTGAACTCATTTGGCAAGATAATTTGGAAGTCATTGCATATTTTAAGGGTAAGAAGTGTTATAGGAACTTAAAGATCTCTGGCATTAAAGTAGAAATAAAAAAGATATTTTGTGCTTAATAATATAACTGAAAATGTATTTTTAAAACACGCAATTTGCTTAAAATATGAATTGAAAAGGATAGAAATTTAGATATTACACAACAAATATTATAGTTGAACATACTGAAGAAAGAACAGTTTTTTTGAGTCTAGACGGCTGGGCAGATACTAACATATATCGGTGGTGTGATCTTGGACAAGTCGTTTTATCTTTCCTGGGCTTGATTCTTTCATCCCAATTAAATGGAGATGACAACAATATTATTTCCTCTTCTTGGATGCTACTATAATAATTTAGGTTGTGTCTAAACTTTTTTTTAGGTTGCAGTTTTTATTGTTGTATAAGGAACAGCACATTTTAATATATTTGAATCTCTCAGTGGAAGCTAGCTGAAACAAAAATGAAAGTTCTGAATTCCCTAATGCCTAATTCTTTCTCACAAATAAATTATGGTTTTCTTTTTTAAGCATTTTTATTGTTTCTTTTTTTCTGTTATTTGAGGTAGAATATTTTAGGGGAGAAGAGGAGTCTTGGACTAGAGTTGAGTTTAAATCCAGCCTCTGATATTCATGTATGGGATCCCGGGCACAGTCATGATCGTCTCTAAGCAATGGCCACTTTAAAGAAAAGTTGTTTGGAACATATCACAAAACACACAGTGTGAACCTAAATGGAATATCGTGCGTTAAAGCACTGACCCATAGTGTCAGATACAGACCATTTTATCAATTAGCTTTCCGTTTTCTTTGTTTCAGTACAGTTATGATTTATAATTTTTAGATTGCAGATAATACAGACCTAAACACTGAGACAGGATAAAGCTTTTTAAATTTCATTTGCAAATAAATGATTATTTGTGTGATTCTTTTTATCATATATCTTCTAGTAGATTTTACATTTCATAAGGGCAGAGGCATGCCTATATGACTTAGTAAATATTAAAAAACTTCTAAATAAATAAAGAGGTTTTTTTTTTTGTATTGTATCTTAAAACTTATTTTCACACATGATACAGGCCAATATGAGTCCAGGAATAAAATATTTCAACTGAATTCACCATTAATTTCAAGACAATCACTGGTCTTTTTTACTTTTTAGTTGAATATACTCATCATTTATTTAAATAAATTCCACCTTGGGACCTCTTTTCCTCATTATTTTCAATAACATCACACTGCCTATTTTCTCAACAGACATTTTAGAATCTAAAATTATTATTATTTTTTAATATTATCTATGCTTTTATCCGTCCCATTGGGCTGTGAGATTTGCCTGATTGTCGAACCACGTGCCCCCCCCAGGAGGCCAGGGGGTTACCAACAAATGTCTCCTGTGTGAGTGAGCCCTAGGCAACGTAGGCTTTCTCTATGGCCATGATATGCTACTTTCTTGACTCAAAAACGAATAAGCGATTCAGCAAAAGAAAAAAAAAACACTAGCAAAAATACTGTTTGGAATAACATAGATATACTGACTGTCCAGAATACTGTTTACATATTTAATTTTTTTATACTCATAGTTTATACCCTACAATTGGGTTAAGCCAAATTGAAGAAATGTTTCTGTAACCAGCAATATAATCATTCTAGAGAATTAAAATTTTATATGGTAAGGAAATCTAGAACTGGACAGTAATGAATAAAAGAAATTTTATTCACAAACTATTGTAATAAGGGAAAAGAAATCTTCCTATGTAGCAGTGGACTCAATTTCAAATACAGCACATGGATAGTTGGGGTTTATTTACTGCCAAGAAGCAGGTTTGGGAGATGGGAGATTGTGGATGGAAAATAACTAAGAGGAGACATCAATGGTAAGAGGAAATCTTGCTGAAGTGGCCTATCTGGGTTTCATGCTGAAGGCAGGCCATGGTGGTCAAATATCAAGGGTCAGGGATTCTCCAGGAATGGCATCAGCAGGATTCTTTTTTTTTTTTTTAATTTTTTTTTATTAGATCATAATTGTGTACATTAATTCTATCATAGAATACAATGTGTTGCTTCCCTATACAGTTTGAAAAACTCTCCTCCAACTGGCTAACATAGCCATAGTGTCTGGGGGAGGATGGGGGAAGAGAATGATATTGTGGGGATCACGCCTATGATTTATCCTATTAGGGTACATGTGAATTTGTCTAAAGGTCGAACATCAGCAGGATTCTTACTAGAATTGGGTTATGCAAGTCTGAGCACAAAGCCCAAGGATGAAGCTTAGTTGTGAAAGCATTTATGAGAGGCTAACAAAAGCTTGGTCCAGGAGAGTCTTTGTTACTAAGTCACACTTGGGAGAGCAATTAAAATTCAGTTAGAAGATAAAGTAAGTCCATCCTTCCTGGCAAGTATTTATTGAGTATCCATATATGCCACGCGAAGTGATGAGTGCTGGAGGTAGAAAAGAGAATGAAATGCAGTTTTGACCTTCAAGGAACTCAGTTATCTAGCAGCTTTCTATATTCCAGGATGGGAAAATATGCTAAAATATGTACACGTTGGGAAAGTGTGGAGTGAGGAAGGAGCATTCAAGAAAACTTATAAAGAGGATAGTGCTTGAACTAAACTAGAAGGAGGCAAAGGGATTGGTGAAGATGACAACCTGGGTCTTTGGGTGGTCGTGGGCTGAGTTTCCAGGTAAAGTTAACACCATGTGCAAAAGCCTGGGCATGTAAAGGAATCTGACAATTAGTGACCTGGTACATGGTGAGGGATGGGGGAAGGGGAGAGCAGAGAGAGGAAAGGAAGGAGGGGACCGGGTGTGTGTCACACCTTTTGGAGGCGGGACACAAATGTAGAAGGGACTTTATCTAACAAATGCAATTAATGTAACCTGGTTCTTTGTTGTACCCTCAATGATTCCACAACAATAAAAAAAAAAGAAAGAAAGAAAGAAAAGAATCTAAATGCGATAGCCTGAGGGAGCTCAGGAGATTCTGAGAAGTGGCAAGAGATGAGGCCGGAAATTTAGGACGTAACTCCTGAAAGCCTCTGGATCTCATCCTAATGAGACGGGCTTTTATGACGAGAAGTAAGTCAAGAATTTGAAGTAGAGAATTTTTATGATTGGGCTTCATTTTGGTGTTGTTAATAATGTTGCTTTTAGAAAAGTTACTCTGGGCCAGGCTTGGTGGGTCACGCTTGGAATCACAACACTCTGGGAGGCCGAGGCAGGTGGACTGTTTGAGTTAATGAGGTTGAGACCAGCCTGAGCAAGACTGAGACCCCATTTCTGAAAAGAAATACATTGTGGGAAGCGCCTATAGTCCCAGCTACTTGGGAGGTTGAGGCAAGAAGATCTCTTGACCCCAAAAGTTTGAGGTTGCTGTGCTGGTGAGAATGGATATGAATGAGATCAAGTTGAGTTAGGAATATATCACTGTGTCCAGGGAAGAGAAGTTGTTAGTAGGAACTAAGGCAGAGAGCAAGGAATGGAATATGAAAGGATTCGTAAAAGGAAGGAGTATTATTAGTAGGACTGGGTTACTGATAGGATGAAAAATGATGTAAAAAGAGGGATAGGGTTAAGGGAACCTCTGTGGGATAACTATTCTTTCGGGTGAAGAATCGGAAAAGTCAACCTCAGGTCTCATTCAAACTAGTCTGCCATGGAGGGAAGGGTTTCAGTATAAATAGTGACGGATGCACATTATACTTTGAAAAAAGTGTGAAAATCTTTTTTTCTTATTTTTGAGGTAGAGCCTCACAATGTTATAAGGCTGGTATCAAACTTAGAAGCTGAAGTGATCCTCCAGCCTGAGCCTCTTGAATGGCTAGGATTATCAATGCCAACCACTGAGTGCAGCTGGCACATAGTACTTTTAAGTAGAGACACCTTGAGTGTGCAAAGGCACAAATCTGACTAAGTAATTGTGGGAAGGAATAATTTGGATCACTGCTTGGGAAGCTTAGCCAAATACATCAATTAGGTTCTATCATGCAAAATGGGTTGTTTTATTCATCTGGAATTTTCTATTAAACCACTTGTCTTTATTGATGGGTTACTATGATCTGCTTGGTTTTGTCCAATAATATTTCATAATTAATGAGAAAACTAGGACAGGTCCTATTACTCCATAGTATTTTAATTACTTCATGTCAAATGCTGAAAAATTAGCAGGCATTGTAGGTAGTAATAGACCACTGGTATCATTAAGTCAGCTTGCAGCCTCATTTGTCTAACAGACATGACCAAATTATTAAAGGGTACTAAACTTCCACAGAGCCAGGTGGCTTGGAGGCAAATGAAGCTGAGAAATTTGGCATCCGTAATATCTCTTTTTCTGGAAAGAAAAGAAGGAATTGCATGGGCTATCCTCCATTTGGTTGCCCTTAGATTCATCCTTGGCCTTCTCTTCTCCTTCCCTGTGTTGAAAGGTTGACTTTTAAAACCACATCACCTTAGCAATTATGAATTGAGCTGCAATAAACGTTCTGGTACATATATCTTTGTTGTAATGTGATTTTTGGTCTTCCAGATACATACATAGTAGAAGAATTGTAGGTTTGAATGGCAGGTCTGTTTTTAGATCTCTAAGTGTTCTCCAAACATATTTCCAAAAGGAATGTATTAGTTTGCACTCCCACCAGCAGTGTAGAAGTGTTCCCTTTCCTGCACATCCACGCCAACATCTCTGGTTTTGGGATTTTGTGATGTGGGCTAATCTTACTGGAGTTAGGTGATATCTCAAAGTAGTTTTGATTTGCATTTCTCTGATGATTAAGGATGATGAGCATTTTTTTCATGTGTCTGTGGGCTGTGCACCTGTCTTCTTCAGAGAAGTTTCTCTTCAAGTCCCTTGCCCAGCCTGAGATGAAATCACTTGTTCTTTTCTTGCTAATACATTTGAGTTCTCTATGGATTCTGGTTATTAATTAATCCTTTGTCAGAAACATAACCTGCAAATATCTTCTCCCGTTCTGAGGGCTGTCTTCTTGCTTTACTTACTATGTTCTTGGCTGTGCAGAAGATTTTTAGTTTGATCAGGTCCCAGTAGTGTATTTTTGACATTGCTTCAATTGCCTGGGGGCTCCTCCTCATAAAATATTCGCCCAGGCCAATTTCTTCAAGAGTTTTCCCTGCACTTTCTTCTAGTATTTTTATAGTTTCATGTCTTAAGTTTAAATCTTGAATTCAGTGAGTGTCTATCTTAGTTAATGGTGAGAGGTGTAGGTCCAGTTTCAGTCGCCAGTCAGTTCACCCAGCATTATTTGTGAAATAGGGAATCTTTTCCCCACTGAATGTTTTTAATTGGCTTCTCAAAGATCAAATAACTGTAAGTAGCTGGGTTCATCTCTTGGCTCTCTATTCTGTTCTATATATCTATCTCTCTGTTTTTGTGCCAGCACCATGCTGTTTTGATCACTATGGATTTATAGTATAATCTGAGGTCTGGTAGCATAATTCCTCCTGCTTTGTTTTTATTCCTGAGTAATGTCTTGGCTATTTGAAGTTTTTTTCTGATTCCATATAAAACAAAGCATTATCTTTTCAAGATCTTTAAAGTATGACAGTGGAGCTTTAATAGGGATTGCATTAAAATTGTATATTGCTTTGGGTAGTTGGACATTTTAGCAATGTTGATTCTTCCCAGCCGTGAGCGTGGTATGTTTTTCCATTTGTTAACATCTTCAGCTATTTCTTTTCTTAGAGTTTCATAGTTCTCTTTATAGAGATCTTTCACATCCTTTGTTAAACTCCCAAATATTTCATCTTCTTTGGCACTACAGTGAATGGAATATGGTCCTTGACTGTTTTTTCAGCTTGACTATTGTTGGTATATATAAAGGCTACAGGTTTACGAGTGTTGATTTTATAACCTGAGACACTGCTGTATTCCTTGATCACTTCTAAGAATTTGGTAGTAGAATCCCTGGTGTTTTACAGATATACAGTTATAATTGCTAAGTCATGGAATTGCTAATTCAAGTGCCCATTGATCCATGAATGCATCAATAAATTGTGGTATATGTACACCATGGAATATTATGCAGCCTTAAAGAAAGTTGGAGACTTTACCTCCATGTTTACATGGATGGAGCTGGAACAAATTTTTCTTAGCAAAGTATCTGAAGAATGGAAGAAAAAGTATCTAATGCACTCAGTCTTACTATGAAATCAATTTATAGCTTTCTTATTAAAGCTATAACCCAATTATAGCCCAAGAAGAAGGGGAAAAGGGCGAGGGAGGGGAGGGGAGGGGGGAGGATCAGTGGAGGGAGAGTAATTGGTGGGACCACACCTACAGTGCATCTTACAAGGGTACATGTGAAATTTCCTAGGTGTAGAATATAAATGTCTTAACACAATAACTAAGCAAATGCGATGAAGGCAATGTTAACCAATTTGATTAAAACATTTCAAATTGTATATCAAACCAGCACATTGTACCCCATGATTGCATTAATGTACATAACTATGATTAAAAAAATATATATCACTTATACCTCCCTGTCTTCTGGCTTCTAATCAGATTTGCACAATGGAATTCATCAGCAAACTCTCAGAGGAGAAGAAAAAGCAAAAGTCAAAGCATTTCTTTCTCTAGTCTTTGCTGGAATGCACACCAAGGCTCCAGCAGTGGCTAAATCACTCACTGATTTCTGTAGGGAATCTCCGACTGTATGAACATGGAAATCTCAGAGCTCCAGAGTTTCCTTTCCTTACTCATTCAAAGGCAGAATGATCTTTCTAAACTATGCACACTCCTCTATAAATTGTTTCTTCATTAAATTTCCTCCCCCAAAACAGAATTTGAGTAAAATTCTGTTTCCTTTTGGTATTAAGTCTGAAAGGGCAATTTTTATTTATTGATTTCCTACTATGTGATATGTTGGTAACTGTCATGTGCAGTATCTCAATCCTCATGTTGTTATTGAGAGTAAAAAAATTCACACTGTTTACTGACATGGAAACATAAGCTCATGCTGAACTTACCCAATGTGTAACAAAAAGCAAGTAGGTAAGACACATCCCATTTAACATGCAAACCTTTATATATTCTGTATATGTTTTAGTAGAATTACCTCTAAGTATTTCATTATTTATGATATAATGAATAGCATTGTTTTTCAATTATAATTTCAGATTTTTCATTTCTGGTTTGCAGAAATATAATCACTATGTTGTTCTTGCATCATACAACTTTGTAAATACTATAAAAGCTTATACATTTCATATGATTATCTACATAGGTGACCATGTCATCTGGAAATAAAATTAGTTTTAATCTTTTTTTACAGACTGGATATTATTCATTTGAATTTTAGCCTGATCTTTAGTAAAAAGTTAAATGAAAGTGGTGAAGACAGACATCATTCACCTGGTGGGATGGGTGAGTAACTCAGCCTTTCACCAGTAACTATGTTAGCCATAAACTTCCATAGGTTCCTTTATGAGGCTGAGGAACTTCTGCTCTATTCTTAGTTTGTTGAGGTTTTATCAGAAATAGATGATATATTTTGCAAATTCTTTTTCTGAATCTATTGAGAGATTTCCATATTGTTTCTTCTTGGAGTTCTATCAGCTTTTGATTTATGTATTATAAAGCTGTGTTATCAGGTACATAATCTAGTCCTTTAACATCCATGTGCTATGTAAAAAGTCTAAAAGAATTAGTAATAACCAAATCCACTTATAATTGAAAGAATAATTCCCAAGAGTCTTGATGAAATTTGTTCTTTCTCTAGAAATTCAGTATTTGTTTAACAGCCAAGTCAATCAATATAATCATCCTATTAACAGTATAAAGGAGAACAAGGCTATGATTACCTCAAGAGACATATGAAAATTGGCTGTTACAATTTAATTCCATTTTATAGTAGAAAATATTGGGGAACTAACAATATACATAAACTTTTAAATTTATGTATTAGTATATATAAAAATTCCAACAGTAAATATCATATTTACTAAAATAGTAAGCATTTCTCCCTTTATTTAGCAGCAAGATGTAGAAGTTTAGAATATGATAGAGCATATTATAAAAACAAAACAAAGAGGAAAAACATTTATAAAGGAAGAAATAAGAAATAAGACTTTTAGTATTCCAAATTGCCATTTTATATATATAGAAAATGAAATATAATTTGAAGACAAACTATTAGAACTAAGTGATTTAGAAAAATTTTTGCTTAAGTTTATATAAAATATCACTGAATTTCTCTATGTAGTCAACAATTAGAAAATATAATTTTTTGACTATATAAACTTTTCATTAATTAGAGTTCCCTTTTATTTTTTAACATACTTTCTTTCCCAAAGTTAATGTTAGACTAAAAGGACAATCAGTGTCCTGATGGTTATAGATTCTAAGGGTTTTTGATTCATTTTTTAATTTCTCTTTATTTCAAATTAAAGTGAAGGTACTAGTTGTTAGATTACACTGTTCTCACTTCCAAGACAAAGTTCACATTGTAGTTGAGCCCTTCACTTGGGGCCATGCTGTACATCCTTTTACCCATAAACAAACTTGGCATGTGTGTACTATGGAGTATTGTTCAGCAGTAAGAAACAATGGAGACTTTCCATCTTTCCTGTTTACCTGGATGGAGTTGAAACACATTCTTCTTAGTAAAGTATCTCAAGAATGAAAAATATAATGTTAAAGATATAATTGTTAATAATAGAAAATGTCAGATGTATAGTAATCTAATGTATGATATGTAAAATATTTTTAAAGAGAACTACAACATATTATGTAGAAAAAAATAGAAAAGATTTGAATGAAAGGAAGGGTATTCCATGTTCACGAATGGAGAGATACAATACTGTAAACATGTTAATCTTGTCCAAATTTACCTACATATTTGATAGACTCTAATTAAAATACATGCAGGAGTATATGTGTATGAAGGATCATAGAAGTT
Organism: Otolemur garnettii; assembly: GCF_000181295.1. Classification (NCBI taxonomy): domain Eukaryota; kingdom Metazoa; phylum Chordata; class Mammalia; order Primates; family Galagidae; genus Otolemur; species Otolemur garnettii. The sequence goes on from NW_003852396.1 coordinate 20,574,245, forward strand.
CTGAACTGAACTTAGAAATTCAAAAGGCTAAGAAAAAATCCTATACAATTTTGAAGAAGAACAAATTCAGGAGATTTGTATTATCAATTATGATATCAACACTTAGAAAGGCACAGTTGATTAAAACTGTATACTATTGGCACAAGAAATGAGAAAATAGAAAAATAAAAGAGAGCAAAATGAAACAGACATAATGACAGTTTTATATAGAATCTGAAAAAGAGTGGGTGAAAAGCAGTCTTTTAAATGAATAGTGAAGTGTCCAGTCCATATCCATTAATATGAAACTGGACCCTTGTCATGCTATATACTAAAATATGTCCAAGGAGATTATAAACTTAAATGTGAGAAATAACTAAGAGACTTCTTACTGAACTTGGGGTAGCCAAATATATCTTTAATAAGACACAATATTAGTTAACTATACAGGAAAGGTTAATAAATGGGACTGCATTAAAATTAAGAAGTTCTTTTTCCAAAGACTTCATTAAGAGAAGGAAAGGAACATGAGTCATGGCCATTACAATGTTTAATTCATATTCAGACTATATAAAGAACAAGTGCAGATCTGTAAGAAAAAGATAGTTGTCTGGTCCTTTGGGACCACAACAACTTACCACCATCTTAGTATTTCAAAACATTATACATTTATTATCTTGCAGTTTTGCAGGTTGGAAGTCTATTACAGATCTACTGGGCTAAAATTAAAGTGTCAGCATTCCTTTCTGCAGGTGCCAAAAGGGAATCCATTTCCTCGCTCATTCATCAGTTTTGGTAAAATTCAGTTCCATGTCGTTATAGGGCTTAGGTCTCCATTCCATTGGTGGAATCTCCCCAGTTCTTTTAGAGGTTCATCTCATAATCAATACTAGGGAATCAAATACTTCTCATATTGCCATCTCTTTCACCAACTTGTCAACCTTCAACTTCCACTTTTAAGATCTCATGTGATTAGACTGAATCCACCTCAGTAATCCAGGATAATTTCCCTATCTCAAGGTTCTTCATCTTAGCCATATATAAAAGTCTCAGTTTTCCATATAAGGTCATATATTTTTATATATTTAAAGGTTTTATGGATAAGGGTATTAACTTTTGGGAGGCCCATTTTTCTACCTATTTAGAACAGTCAATCTAATTATAAAAATGAAAAAGTGGCGTGAACAGGAACATCACAAATAAGGATCCCCCAGTGCCTTGTTAGTGTCAACGAAAGGAATCATTCTTTTCAATTATCAGAGAGATAAAAATTAATGCTGTAAGCCAATGCTAATCTATACTCAACTAGACTGGTTAATATTAAAATGACTGAAAATACCAAGTGTTAATAAAAATGAGGGAAAATTAAAACACACATTCCTTCTTGGTGGGTATGCAAACTTGTAGAGCTCCCTTGGAACTCTGTCTGGCAGTTCCTACCAAAATTACCCAATTACAATGGTTTGACTCATAATTTAAAAAAATTTTTTTTAAAAAAATTATAATTTCTGATGGATTTATAAAGATCTTAAATGCATTTCCACTTAGGATATTTTTGACTTACAATGCATTTATCAGAACTTAATACCACTGTAAACTGAGGAGCAAGTGTATACCTAAGAGCCCATCTATTTACATTCTAACTACAATCCCAGTATTACATACAAGGGAAGTCTGGAAAGTATCCAGCCACATATTATGAAAAATAGAGATAAACATGACTGGAGACTTTGGTGCACATGCTCCTGTGTGTTATTTGTAACAGACCTAACACATACCACGTATCTACAAACAGTACAACTACTAAATTACTAGCACATTCTTATAATGTAATAATATGCAATTGTTTGAATGAAAAAATGATTGTCTAATATAACAAGATAGATGGACCTAATAAATATAATAGGGGGCAAGAGATACCTGAAATAGCACACTGTATAATGTTATTTTTATATATTTAAATATAGGCACAATTTATCTGTGGTGTTAGATATATTGATAGTGATTGCCTCTGGGAAAGAAAATATGGTACATCTCGAGTACTATCAATAATTTAATTTTAAACTGTAAAAAGTCTACAGGGCTTTCTTCATTTTCTGAAATTTTATCACTCTCTACATTTATAATTATTTTGACTTTTATTGTATCAAATTGTGTGTGTGCACACTTATGTATGTGTGTATATAATTAGAAGACTTCTCATTCCCGAGAAATACATGGAAAGACAACATTCGAAGTCTGTCACTATTTTTCTAAACGCTAGTAATACTCAGATTTCTTTTAAAGCAAAAATACAGTTTGTAATCCTAAATGTTCCCTAGAGTTCAGGAAAACAATTTGACATGAAGCATTTCATACATTTTGTAAAACAAAGTGAACGACCTCCCCCATACTCCTTAAAAAACAACAAACAAACCAACAAACAAAAAATTACCTCAAAAAACCCAGAGCCTGTGACTTGAGCTGGGGGAGGAAGGCGATTGTAATCTAACCAAGAGTAGATGGGCAGGTTATTGTGCCCTTATCCAACTCAATTGCATTCTATTTTGTGTATTCTGAGAGAGAGAGAGACAGAGAGAGAGAGAGAGAGAGAATACGAGTATTCTCAACTGCATTTATTTTACCAGCAAGGAAAAGCATCATTTTATTTGGGATAGTGTCCTGAATGCTCCTCTGCCATTCATGTGAGTTCCAGGTTTTGATCCTCACAGTCTAATGAACATCAATTATGGGCCCAAAATGAGACTGACTGATTGCAATGGGATATTTGTTTAAAGATAAGAACAGAGTAGGTTTTGAAAAGCAAGAGTTATTCCTGGTTTTACATGTGTTCACTATAAAAATGAAAAATGTATGATTTTGATGTAGATCATCAGGACTAGTCCTTAAATCTGTTCTTGCATTTATTTCCAATAACGTTCCTAATGAATGTGTATAATTATCTTGATTTACTTTCCATAAAGTTGTATTTTTCAAGTATTATCTTTCCTCAGAACTCTACACAAAAGAAGGGAAAGCTATAACTCACTCTTCCCTCACCTCCACCATTATCTCACATACATAGACTATGTCCTTTTCCTGACTTTCTGTATATGCTGCCTGCATACTGTGAACTTTTCTAAGAGGAGACCTGATGTTTCTCATCTCCCAGGTCTTTAGCCAAGTGACTGGCATATGTGAGATTTTCAATAAATATTTGTTGAAAAATGAAAAAAAAATGGACCTTAGAAGTAAGAGATGCCAGTTTCCACAAAGGCAAAAATCAGCCACATGGAATTTGAGCTCAGTCCAGGATAAATTCCAAACTTTTCCATTAAATCATGCTAACGGGACATCAAATGTCAATGCTTTTGTCAATTTCCAATCCTGCAAATGGAAACCATTTCTGTCCCTAATACTGTCCCCTCACTTCACTCACATCTACATTTGGATTTGCATTGGGTTTCAGGTGCCAGCCAAGGTTTTTGCTGCCCAGGAAATAATGCATGTGGGCAAATGCCAATTTTATAAAACTTAGAAGAAACAACTGTATTTGAGATAATTTACATAAAAATAAAATCTATGCCTAGCCCCACCGAATAGGCACTGGTCAGCAAAGCACAAATCAACCTGTTACTCCTTACTTTCAATTTCCGTAAGTCATTTACATAGTTCATAATCACACTGATGTAACTCAATTGAATTTGCAGAGATTATTTTGTGTGAGAAAAGATTTGCAGCTATTTAAACTGCTGCTATTCAATAGATAAGGCCTTTCAGGTCTGACCTCTGTTTTACATTGAGGTTGCAGCCTACTTTTCATTTCTCAAATGGAGAGTTCACAGAAGCTTTCACACCAGCCACTTTCACATTGGCAGAAGCAGAGAGAAAGGGAAAGAATGGTGCATTCAAGTGTGACAGAAGGGGGCATGGTAGTTAATGAGTTAAAAATATAGACTGTGAGGTTACTCGTCCCTATTTTCTTAATTTTTATTTTTTTTTGATTACTACGGGTATATAATTGTGGTATATCTTTATACGGTACATAGAAGTTTTGACACAGCATACAATCTGAATAAATCAAATCAGGGTAACTAGGGTTTCCATCATCTTAGATTTATCATTCCTTGTGTTAGGATCATTCCAATACCATTCCTTTAGCTCTTTTAATGCATACCCCATCTTATAAACACATGTACTCAATATCAAATTGGAACTAATCAATTACCATTTATGTGCACTTATGGACATAAATTTCAATGAAAATCAAGCTGTGGGGAGGAGGTGGAGGGAATGGTTAAATTCAGAGATATTGGTACTATGCACACCGAGTGAAAGGCACACTTAAATATCTAATTTTGACTCAGTCTATACAATAACAAAGTTGGTAACCAAAGAGTGTGTACCCCCTAATATTCTGAAATAAAAAAGTGATTTTTCTCAATGGCAAAAGAGCTGTATTCTTTTGAAAATTTTATAACCTTTAACCTGTATTTACATTTTTTTAAATTTCAGATTATTGTGAGGCTACATAAGCTTTGGTTACATTGCTTGCTTTTGAAGATTAAACTCACAGTTATAGATGTGTCTATCTATTTTAATCTCTTTGTTAAGTATATCTGACAGTCTTCTCAATTCCTTCTCCACATTGTCTTGAACTTCAGGGCAGCTATTTTGAACTCTTTATCTGAATCATCACTTATCTCCATTGCTCCAGGTTTGGTTACTGGTTCATTTAGTGAGGTCATGTTTTCCAGGATATTCTTGATGCTTGTGAAGCTTTGTCAATGTCTGGTCATTGAAGAGTTAGGTATGTATTTTAATTTTCTCAGTGTGGTCTTGTTTGAACTCACTGTTCCTGAGAAGACTTTCTAGATATTCAACGGGAATTGAGTGCTGTGACCTAAGTATTTGTTCACTGAGTCTGTGTCTACATTTGAAGTGCCCTAAATCTAACAGTGCTGTGACTCTTGCAGACTCTGAGTGGTACAGGATAGGATTCAGGAGAATCCCCCAGGTTCTCAAACTAAGTCCTTCACTCTCTTCCCTTACTTCCTCTCACTCCCTTTTCTACAATTTCATTTTCTGCGGTTTCAGCTATCTGAGGGAAACCATGGCCCAAAAGTTTTAAGATATTTTAAGAGAGAGAGAGAGACCACTTCACATGACTTTTATTGTAGTATTTCATTATATTTGTTGTGTTTTATAATTATTGTTGTCAACCTCCATACTTGCCAAACTAACAAATTAAACTTTATCATAGATTTGTATGTATAGGAGAAAATATGGTGTATGTAGAGTTCAGTACTATCTGCAGTTTCAGGCATCCATGAGAGATTTTGAAACGTATCTCTCATAAATAAGGAGAAACTGTTATATTTTTCTATTAATTGCTAAAGAGTAGTGATTGAAATGGGGAGTTCTGAAGTCAGGCTGCTTACTTTGGATATGGACTCTACTCCTGGCTAGTTGAGTAACTTTGAGTGATTTATTTAACATGTCTTTGAGTAAACTATTTAACATTTCCTAATCGGTAAAATGAGGATAATGATAGCAACTATCTTAGAGTTTAGTGAAGATTAAAGAGATAACACAAGTAAAATTCTTAAAATTGTTTATAGTGCATTTTAACAATTCACTGTTACCACGTAACTGTAATAAGTATAGTAATACAGCATTAATGAATTATTAACATGTCACATAAATAAAAACATTCTTTAACCATAACAGGCTTTGCAGCTAATGAGTGCTCCAAGTATTTCCCTCTTTCCATTCTTCTATCATTAGGAAAAATCATGACATTATATGTATGAAAAGCAGGAGGATTTTCAGTCCTCTTGACTCACCAATTCCATTGTTGAAAATACATCTGAAGCAAATAATCTGACACATCTAGGAGGTTTTTGCTCAAAGATGCTAATTATAGGATCAGGACACTATACAATGATGACAAATCAAACAGTCAAATAATGTAACATGTTACAAAAGGTTTTGTAAGTATGATAATGAAGTATGAAGATGGGTAAGAAAAATTATATATTTTTTTTAAATTTTGGATTAATGTGAGGGTACATACAACTAGGTTACATTGTTTGCATTTGTAAGGTAAGTTTGGAGATATAGTTGAGTCCCTCCCCTAGGAGGTGTGCCATATAACTTTACATTGTACCCATTAGGTGGGAATTTATCAGAGACTTTGCATCTTTTGTATTTATCTGAATGCATGTGGAGAACATTCTCCTAAATATCAAGAATGGAAAACCAAGCATCCCCTATACTCAATACTAAATTGAAATTAGGAGATAAACAACTACAGGCCTACATAATAGGAAAACACAAATAAATTCAATTCAAGAGAGAGAGTGGGGAGAGGGGATTTGGTTGGAGAAATTATAATTAAAGAGAAAATACGAGACATGGTTTAATCCATCAACTCCCAGTTGGTCAGGCAGCCACACTCTGACACTGTAGACTGAGTGGGTTGCAGACAATAGACATTTATGTCTCACAGTTTTGGAAGTTGGTAAATTTAAAATTGAGGTGTTCTCAGATGCCATGTGTGGTGTGGGTCCACCTTCTGGTTCACAGATTGCTGTCTTTTCACTGTGTCCTCACAGGGGGAAACGGAGGGACATCTCTGAGGCATGTTTGATACGGGCACTGATCCTTCCCTAGCTGCAGACTACAAGCTTCATGGATCATCACACAGCCTAGAGAGCACTAGCTAGCTCGCTGTCCTCTTCTTACAAGTGTACCAATCTTATTCATGAAGTTTTCACCTTCATAACCTCATCACTTCCCAAAGTCCTCACCTCCAAATACCATTCGAGATATATTTCTGCAATTCTGTGGATTTGTTTTCAGACCATCACAGTAAAACGAGTAAGATAATAAACCCACATGCAAGTTTTGGTTTTATAAAACCAGTGCATATAAAAGTTATGTTTAAGGCTGGGTGTGGTCACTCATTATTGCAATCAAAGCACATTGGGCATCCAGGAGTTTAGATCAATCTGGGCCACATAGTGATATTTCATATCTATCAAAAAAATTGCTTTAAAAAGTTACACATAGACTCTACTGTAGTCTATTAAGTATGCAGTAGCACTTATGAACCTTAATTAAAAATATCTTGTTGCGGGTGGCGCCTGTGACTCAAAGGGGTAGGGCGCCAGCCCCATATACCGGAGGTAGTGAGTTCAAACCAAAAAAAAAAATATATATATATGTATACATATATATATATCTTGTTACTAAAAAATACTAATAACTGTCTGAGCCTTTAGTGGCTTGAAATCTTTTTGTTGGTGATGGGTTTTGCCTTGATCTTGATGGCTGTTGACTAATCAGGGTAGTGATTACTGAAAGTTGGGGTGGCTGGTGAAATTTATTTATTTGTTTTTTATTTATTTAATTTTATTTTTTGTAGCAGGATCTCACACTGTCACCCTGGCTGGAGTGCAGTGGCATCATCATAGCTCACTGAAATGTCAAACTCCTGGCTCAATGATCTTCCTATCTCAGCCTACCAAGTTGCTGGGACTACAGAAACATGCTACCACAGCTGAGTAATTTTTTAAAAGATTTTTTTATTTTTTATTTTGTAGAGACAAGGTTTCACTATGTTGCTCAGGATGGTCTTGAACTCCTGGTCTCAAGCAGTCCTCCCAACTCAGCCTCCCAAAGTGTTAGGATTCCAGGTGTGAGACAGTAGCACCAACTGCAAATTCTTAAATTCTTAAAATAAGATTACACTTAATTTTGCTGCCTGGATTGAGTCTTCCTTTCACAAAGGATTTTCCATAGAATGTGATGCTGTTTGATAGTATTTAACTCACAATACAATTTCTTTCAAAATTGGGCTTGGTCCTTTCAAATCTTGGTGCTACTTGATCAACAAAGTTTATGTAATTTGCTAAAATAATTTGTTGTCACTTCAACAATACTCATAGCATCTTTACCAAGAATAAATTCCATGTCAAGAAATTTTCTTTTTTGGCTGGGGATAGGTTTGAACCCACCACCTCTGGCATATGGGGCCAGCGCCCTACCCTTTTGAGCCACAGGCACTGCCCTAGAAATTTTCTTTATCCATAAGAAGTAACTTCTCACTTTTAAAAAGTTTTACCATGACATTCCAGTAATTTAGTCACATCTTCAGCCTCTACTTCTGATCATAATTATTATATTCATCACATTTGCATTGACTATTCTCAGTGAAATGTTGAACACATGAAGGTGATTTATGAGGACCAGAATCAACTTTTTCTAAATTCCTACTAATGTTGATCTTTTGGCTTCCTCACATGAATCACAAATGTTACTGATGGTTATGTAGAGTAATGAATTCTTTCCAGAAGGATTTTGATTTACTTTGACCAGATCTTTCAGAAGAATCACTACCTTGGCAGCTAGACCTTTATAAAATTTATTTCTAATTAAACAGTAAGACTTGAAAGTCAAAATTTCTCCTTGTTCCACAGGATACAGAATGGATATTATATTAGCAGACACAAATAAAAAAAAAAACGCTAATCTCTTTGCACATCTTTTTTATTTCAATTTCTTGATTTTTTTTTTTTTTTTTGAGACAGAATCTCACTCAGTTGCCCTGGGGCTAAGTGCCATGGAGTGGATCGTAGATCACAGCAACCTTGAACTCTGGGTTCAACTGATCCTCTTGCCTCAGTCTCCCAAACAGCTAGGACTACAAGCACCTGCCATGACACCCAGCAATTTTTAGAGACAATGTCTCACTCTTGCTCTGGCTGGTCTCAAACTTCTGAGCAATCCACCTGCCTCAGCCTCCCAGAGTGCTAGTATTATAGGCTTGAGCTACTGTACCTGGCCACTCTGTACATCTTAGTCAAAGCTCTTGGAGAGGTGGATGCATTGTCAATGAACAGTAATATATTGACAGGAATCTCTTTCTCTCTCTTTTTCAGCAGTAAGTCTCAATAGTGGGATTGATATTCAGTAAATCGTTATGTAAACAAATGTTTTTTGTTCTTTCGTCCACCTTTGGTGTTCCCTTTCTAGTACAGAGTTGATTTAGCATAATTCTCAAAGATGCTAGGATTTCCAAAATGGTAAATAAGTATTGGCTTCAACTTAAAATCATGAGCTGCATCAACCCCTAACAGGAAAGGGTCAAGTCTGTATTTGGAAGCTTCGAATTCAACTATTAGTGTCTCCAGCTATGAAAGTAGAAGATGGCATCTTCTTCCAATGTCACTGTTTCTTTGACCTTGAAAATCTGTTCTTTGGTGTAGCCACCTTCATGAATTACCTTATCTAGATCTTCTGGGTAACTTGCTGCAGCTTCTCCCTCCACACTTGCTGCTTCACCTTGCTCTCCTGTGTTATGGAGACAGCTTCTTTCCTTAAATCCCAGGAACCATCTGCCATCTTCAAGCTTTTCTTCTGCAACTTCCTCATCTCTCTTAGCCTTCACAGACTTGAAGAGGGTTAGGGCTTGCTCTGGTTTAGACTTTGTTTTAAGAGAATGCTATGGCTACACGGGTCTTTTATCTAAATCAGTAAAACTTTCTCCATGTCATCAATAAAGCTGCTTTGCCTTCTTACCCTTTGTATATTTGCTAAAGTAGCACTTTTTTGAGGATATTTACACTTGCATATTTATATATTTACTTTTGACTTTCAGATTAATATGTGGGTACAAATGATTAGGTGACAGGGTTTGCATTTCTAAGGTAAAGTTCCAGCTGCAGTTGCACCCTCACCCCAGGGGGTGTGCTGTATAACCTACATCATGCCTGTTGGGTGAGAATTTGCTGATCCCCCTTTCTGTCTTCTCTGCCCCTCCGTCCCCCTACTTGAATATAATTGTGTTTTTCTCTCATGTAATTTTTGCTCTATTGGTTTCATATTAGTAGTGAGTACAATGGATATTTATTTATTTTTTTCATTTTTGTGTTACTTTAGTAAGAAGAACATGCTTAAACTCCATCCAGGTTAATACAAAAGATGTAAAGTCTCCATCTTTTGATGGCTGAATAGTATTCCATGGTGTACATATACCACAGTTTACTAACCCATTCAGGAGTTGATGGGCACTTGGGTTGAATCCATATCTGGGCAATTGTGAATTGAGCTGCAATAAACATTCCAGTGAAAATGTCATTATGGTAAAAAAAAAGAAAAATTCCTTCTGGGTAGATACCTAGTAATGGGGTTGTGAGAGTAGCAATTTTAAAGTCTTTCAAGAACTTTTCCTTTGCTCTCACAACTTGGATAACTATATGGCACAAGAAGCCTGGCTTTAGGCCTATCTCAGCTTATGGCATTTCTTCCTTACTGATCTTAATCATTTCTAGCTTCTGATTTAAAGTGAGAGATTTCCTTTCACTTAACACTTAGAGGCCATTGTAGGGTTATTAATTGGCCTAAGTTTAATACTGTTGAGTCTCAGTGAAAGGGAGGCCTATGGAGAGGGCGAGAATGAGGGAACAGCCAGTTGGTGGAGCGGCCAGAGTACACAGGACATTTGCCAATTATGGTGCCATCTTCACATGGGTGTGGCTTATGGTGTCCTTAAACAATTGCAATCAAAGATCATTGATCACAGATCACAGATTATCATAACAGATATAATAATAATGAAAAAATTTAAAAGAAGTATCAAAATATGACACAGAGACAAAGAGCACATGCTATTGAAAAATGGCACCAACAGACTTTCTGTACACAAGGTTGGTGAAACTATCCATTTGTTAAGAAAACACAGTATTTGCAATGCTCAATAGGGTGAACCACGATTAAACAAGGTATGACTGAGGACTGGGCTTTAGGCTTCAACACATGACTTCTATCAAGGCACGAAAATTTGGTCTAAGGCAAACTCCATTTTTTTCCTAATTTTCTTGTAATTATTTATGTAGGCATGTATACACACATGTATGTACAAGTACGTATATATATGTATATGTATGCCTCTCTCAGTATCTGTCTAAAAAGAAATTGTGTAAGAAGCATCTAAATGAATGCAAAACTATTTAAATCTAGTTTTGGACCAAATGAAATCCTGAATCACTGGAAGAAATTGAGGTCCATATTTTCTTCCCATAATTTAAATGTTGCCCACACTGTGACTTCGGCTCTACCTTTCTTTTGAGTTGGTTCCGCTTTTCCCAGAATGCATTTCATATTACTCTAGCCCTGCAGAATTTTCTGTGATCAGATAATTTTGGCAAATGCTGCATATTCTATTTCCTTACTAGAGATTCACATTACATATGACATCATATGACATAACAAAGCATAATAAAGGTTTTTTTAATTTGGGGGGCATTTTCCTACAATTAAACACACATGCATTTACGTTTGCTGAGATTGTTTTCAAAATGTATTTGTGAAAGAAAACTACTTTTTTGATATTATAGGTGGATATTCTGCACGCTTAACCTCTTGACTCTTACTCCAAATACAGAAATTTATCAGAAGTTTGATATGCATTTCTAATAAAATCTAATTTGCACATCTCAGCATAATTTCTCTTAACCCTCAGGATGGGAAGGCAGGAAAAGGCAGGAAGTGCACAATCCCATTTTCTCTCTTGTTCGTGCAACCAGTTGAGTTTGAAAAGCTCCTCAGAGCTCAGAAGGTTTCTTCTTGCCTTGCATATCTCTGATGACTGGGCGTTAGTCATTCTATGTAGGAATGTTGCCTGAGTTGGTGAAACCTCTGCCTGTGGCAGGATCCTTTCAGACCTGAAAGCTTCCTTCTTCCTGGCCCACAGTTTTTAATTCTCTGAATCATTGTCACCATTCTTTTAAAAAATTTTTTTTGAAACACAGTCTCACACTGTTATCCAGCCTAGAGTGTCCCAGCCTCGTTGCTCACAGTAATCTCAAACTCCTGGGCTCAAGCAAGCCTCCAGAGTAGCTGGGATTACAGGTGCTGGCCACACTGTCTGGCTAAACATTCTTGAAGAACTTAACTAATTAGTTGGCAAACTTTAGTTTCGAGAATGTTTATAAATCTCAGGCTGCGCTGATTCATAAGCAATTTTGGTATCAGCAGAATTGCATTCTTCTCAAGGGAGATAAAGCAATGTTAGAGAAAAATGTGTTTGAACATTGCCTCTGCCGTTAGCCTTTCATCATTGCAGAGAGCCCAGGGCTTCACTCAGAAGCAGTGCCACTGTTTTCTGAAGCACAATTAAGAACATGTTGTCCTACTCTATTAAAATAAACTACAGTAATTATCTTTTTCTTCCTTTCTTTCTCCATTTCAAATCATTGTTCTCAGAAGCAATGCTTTGAAAGTGAAAATAAAAACTGAGATGTGGGAAAAAAATGACTAATACCACTTAGGCATGTACAACTATAATGCATCCTTAAAAAGGAAAAATTTAAAAGAAATTACAATTACGACTCAGCTGGAGGGTGGGAAAGTATAACTTTTATATATTTGACTAAACATTAATTAAGCACTTGATATGTACACACAACACCTTCTAGAAGATGAATTAAGCACAATCACTGTCTTCACCATGCTATTTTTAGTGGGGTTCACCCCTTAAACAACTCCTTAAATTGCACATGAACTTCATGGCTCTGTATATATTGAAAAATAATGACAATAAAATGCAATTGAAAAAAAATAAAAAAGTTCATGACAAAATTTCATTAGTAAGACTATCTGCTTTTTAAGCACCCTTTTTTACCCCATAAAAATCTATTGCAGGAATATTTAAATCCTAGCAGGATTATGACTAATAACAGATATGGCCAAGAAATTCATTGACGTATATAAACATATCTCAAAATAATACAACAATGTAACAATTAACAATTAACATTTAACATTTAACAATTTAACAAATTGTTTAACAATTGTATTTTAGATTTTACAATCTAAAATACAATAGATTTTAATGAATATTTAGCTGTAATTTATATGAGTTATTTTAATTTTTTAGAGAAGTTTCATTGTGATAATTACCAATAAATAAAACATGAATTTTTATCACACCTTGTCTTTATAAAATATTCTTGTATGGGAGGTAATTTGCATGTTTCTGCTTTCTGTAGAAAACAGCAGGTGCTCAGGGGTTAAGGTGAAGAAGGATTCAGCTTATACTGTGATATTTCATGTGTGAAATATCATGTGAGCTGAAAATTTTATACTATCAAAAAATTTGGTGTTTGGGGCTGGGGCAAAACTATTAAATTTTTTTTCTTGTGCTCCTATTTCATAGAAACTCATAATTCATAGAATATTCCTCACTTTTTACTAAATATTAGTTTTGTGCTCGCGATGGAGATTTTCTGGTTTGGATCCATTTTGCAATAAACCCAGAATTATTGTTTTCTATGGACTTCATCCTCTCATTGTATTCTTTTTGGTAGAAATCAAAGGAGTAGAGGAAAATAAGTAAAACCTGCATGAGAATTAAAATTTGAATATGTTGTTTAGGCATTTGCTTCTGTTCTCTCCTCAACCTTGGCTTCCAATGATTAATGTCTAACTTAGGGTCAGGGGAAGGGAGGATACTTTGAGAATCTGGTAAAGAAACAACAGGTGGCTTCTTACCATGAAGGTAGAAGGGAAAAGAACCTTTACACTCTCCTCGAGCTCTTTAGAACTCTTTACACTCTCCCGGCCCAGCCTCCCTGGAACAGGTGATCAGATAAGTCCTCGATTACTGGGAGCTTTACAAATAAGACCTTGGAATTCTGGCCAAGTAGGTGAAAAACCAATTCCTAGAACATTTGAAGAGGAACAATTTGGAAGTAGTACAACTCAATCCAGACAGGAATACATTGTGGCAACAAATCATTTCAATATTATGCAGGTTAAAGTTGTTTATAATACACAAAGCTGGATCTATGCATAATCCTGTAAGTTTGTAAAATAAACCTGAGGACACATTCTACCTTGACTCAAGACTGATATGAATTAACTGCTACTTTTGAACAAAATGCTGAATGCTGAGATTATCAAATCAATATTCATACTTTCAGAAAGGATGAATATATTTGTTAGATTTCCTTTGAACCTCAGATGGCTAATATTGTCAATGCTTTTCCCCATTCACTATGGTATCATTAAATATGAAAAGCAAAATATCGACATTTTCACTGAAATATAACTAGAACTATGTTTAGATTTCAAAAATAATTTTATCTACAGATTTTCTTTTTGTTTGCTACAAGATATCAAACATTCAGTTTGACTGTTCTTCCTGTTGAACTTAATTAAATGAGAGCAAATCTGAAGAACTTTGGATAGTTGGCAATCACCACATCAGTTTTTTAATAAATGCTTTTATTTAAAAAAAATTTTACAATAAACCAGATTATGTGATTTGAGTTTAGATGCCAAAGTAACTGCTTTATGGATAAAATGGAATTATCTAATTTAAATGGATGTGTGGCTATAATTAAAACATGATACCATGCATTTACATAGCTGCAGAGTTTCTTCCTCAATATTTTTAACCTCAAGGTTGTAATTATGTGAAATTGATTTTGGTTCTATTAAAATAATTAGATTACACTGATGCAATTTGAAATGTGAGTGTGTGTATTACGGGATTAATTTTGAGCAATTAGCTTCCCTGTACCTGCTATCATCATTGTAACTCGAATCTTGCTCCAGAAAGACACTGATCACATTTCTTGATGAACATTCTTTATCTGGAGTATAGTTGACAAACTCTGTCCTGAACTACATCAGTACCACGTCATAAACATCCAGTGTCAAACTATGATTGTCATTTTCTTTTTCACTTCCAGCATAGCAACAGTTCTCAACCAGTTGTTTACATATTGACAAATTATTAAAAAGTACATCCCTCCTGCTTTTGTGCCACTCCGCGTTTGTATGTGTCTGTACAGTCCTGTCATGGCACTGACAACACTTCATTTTTCTTGTTTTAGTTGGACTACATTATACACACAGACACTGTTATACACACACACACACACATACCCATACTACACTCGCAGGGGTATCCAACATTTTTTTGGCTTTTCTGTACCACACTGGAAGAAGAAGATTTTTGTTCAACCACACATTAAATACACAAACACTAATGAGCAGAAAAAAAAAAGAAGAAAGTTCTGTGCACAATTTTTGTGATCTCTGCCACCACAGATAAGCAAAGATGTCCTCATATAATCTGCCTGAGGCCTGTAGGCCACAGGTCGGACACCACTGCCTGGGTTTAAGAAAGTAAAAAAAGTTGATTGCCCCAGTCTCCACTTTTCAAAAGATTACATTTTCCCTATCCAAGATGAACTTAATTTAGATGCCACTATATCCTGTGTGTCCTGTATCATATCAAATTGAATTATTTTATCTGTCACCACTTTTTATTCAATCTCATCTTGCAATACTCCCGACAATGTCCTCTCTGCTACAACTTGACTAATTTCATTATTTCCTTTAATCTTTTTGGTGGGTTGTTATTGTTTTAGTCCCCTTTTTCTGCAATTTTGTTGGTTCAATGTAGAAAAAAATGACTATCATATTATCCAAACTCAACATAGGAGTTTTGGTTTCATTTCTGCTTTTTTATATTTTTGTGATACTCTGGTCTCTAGGTGTCTGATTCTGATTATCCTCCATAAACTCAGAGTTACATCATTGGCCCCCTCATACTGCGCTCGTGATTATGAAATGATTTGCAAGAGCTGAGCAAATTGTCTGACATCAAACAGGCCTCATTCCTCTGTACAATGCTTCCTCTTTTATAAGCTAGCGCACTTTTCTGTTGGAAGCCTGTATTATTATCACCCTTATGGAAGGATAAATTCAATAAGGCAAATATTTATCAGGACTTTATTCTGTACCAGGCACTTTTTCAGGCTCTGGGGGGATATAATAGTGAGAAGACAGAGAAATTTCCTTCTCACACAGCTCACATGTTTGAGGTGGTAAGACAACAGCGAATATGGAATGAAAGAAAAAGGTAATTTCAGCTAGTGATACAACTTGTACAAGGTCATGAAATAGAATGATATGATCGAGACAGACTGAAAAGAAGGAAGGCTGGGAAACTGCTTCTATATATTCATGGTTGTGTCATGTAATTTCAATCTAATTCATGGATACATTTTTGGTTTTTAAGCTATATTCAAAACATTCATTTTCTCTTATTAAAACCTGTTGTAGACAAAATGTAAAATGGTTTTGGTTTATTGAGGTTTATTATGCAGAGTTAGGAAAATGCACTTTTTAAAAAGATAGAAACCCATCTGAATTTAGATTGATCCTTACTCCCAACTTCAAGTTCAAATTTCTTCCTGTCCAAATTGGCAGTTATTTTATTCATAAGTTGGAGTAAAGCAACTGGCAAAATACCTAACAAAAATATAGATATGACAAGAGGTTTGTTTTCCTCTTTTATGTCCTTAGTTTTCACGGGTCCCTAAAATCTTTTATTTCTTTAGTTTCCATGAGCCCTGCATTCTATTATTTATAGAACCATCCCTACCTAATACATGAGTTCATTCTAAAATATTCAAGTTATTTCAATTTCAAAGTCATTCCCACTCATGGCCTTTCAATTTCAGTTTAAATACATCTATAAATAGGAAAACACATTTCACTCATGCCTGTAATCCTAGTACTTTGGGATACTGAGGCAGGAAAGATTGTTTGAGGCCAAGAGGTCAAGTCTAGCCTGGAGAAGATGGTGTGAGAGCCCATATATGGAAAAAGTTTAAAAATTAGCTGTACATGTGGTATGCACCTATAGTTTCAGCCACTCGGCAACCTGAAGCAGAAGGATCCCTTGAGCCCAGGAGTTAGAGGTTACTGTGAGCTAGAATTACATCACTTCACTCTTTGGCCTGGGTGACAGAGCAAGACTCTGTCTCTGAAAAAAAAAATATTCTGTCCTTCATGTAACATCCTCTTTGAGATTTCAGAATAGGAAGGTGTCAAATGGGTAGAAATTATTATCAAATGAAGTAAGAAAGACTGTTATTATAGGTATTATATCTTATTAAACTAGTGTCCAATATTATAAATATCGAACTAAGATTATTAGAATACTAACTGGATATAGTATTACAGGTTTTCATTAATGATTGCTTATTTATTGTATGACATTTTCCACTACTCATAGATAAAAGTGTTTCGGATGGGGTTAATGGTAGAACGTGTGGGAAAAGCTAAGGAAAAGAAACTCATTTTTTCTTGTGAAAATCATCTATTGTTTCAATAACTGTTATATTTGAAAACCCTGTCAGCCAGTTCCTTTATTCAAGAACATTTATTCCCATATGTTTTGTAGTCCCACATCATAAAAATTACCTATTGGAAGAGTTATTGCTTCAGGCAATAATGAGACCATAAATCTGTTAGCTTCTGTTAAGGTCCCTGGAAACAAACAAGAGCTGTTGTTTCCCTGAAAAGTGTAAAATCATCGTTTTTGTTGATATTCATTTAAATCAGGCAAGTTTCTCCACTTGGGGCAGAATTGCTTTGATAGAAACTAAATCACGAGGTCTCCAACCCACAGCAGTTGGAGACACTTTGATTGAACAAAGCAATTACGGTATTGAAAATCAGATTGCTTGACAAAGAACATCCAAAGCACGTATTACATGGAGTTTGCATTTGGAGATCACTTGTGCTCTAGACAAGCGAGACTTATCTGAGAATTTGACCTCTAACTGGCAGACTTCTAGCAGAGAGTATGTGGAAGAGTTGTAGTGGAAGTGTCCACGTTTTCTTACTGCTTCTTAATTTCTCTAATAAAGGACCAATATTTTTATTTTATTAAAATGGGTAAATTTAAAATTCCACAAGTAGAATTAGAATAATAGGAAATTAATTAATTGATAAAGCTGCATCATATTGGGAAAAAAAATTGACTTCGAGATCAGAAAAACTTGGTCCAAATTAGCTAGCTAACCTTTTCCAGCTGTTTTAAACAAGCCTGCATCGCTCCTCGGCCTTTTGGCTTAAGATCCAGTGCAGAAACAAGCCTGCCCGAGTCTGATTTCTCATCTATCAAAATACAAGTAATGTCCAGAGTGTACACAGGGGAAAACTTGCCAGGTCATTGCTCACTGATTCTTGTACATTCAGACCCTGAAACCTTTAGGAGCAAGGATGCCTGCAAGCGCCTCTTCCTCTGGGCTGTCCCAGATGCTTAGCTACATCTGTTACCATTTTGAATTTACTTCTGATTTTCCATCCTTCTGAGTGAGTGTTTTCTCACCCATATTACAAAATGTGCTTAGAGCGCCTCTCTTTAGTTTTCTTTCAGATAGGTTCAAAGGTCCATTTAATTTTGAAGATATTAGTTTTATTGCTAGTCAACTGCAGAGATGCAAGTTATAGTAAAGGAAATGGTAAATAGAGAAAGAGTTTATAAAGTCAAAAGAGATTTTACATTTACTGAACATCTACCTTATTTGTTCCTTCATTTATTCCTTAGAAAATGATGTTAGAAAAAGAGGCTTAAAGAGGTTAGGTGAGTTGCCTAAGATAAGGCACATACAGAAGAAAGATGGAATTTGAATTCTAGTTGTTCTGGAGCCAGAGACAATGCTTATAGTACGTTGCCCAGTGGAAATAGCAGTTTCAGGATCTTTCGGGATTTCAGTATCTACTGGTCTCATTTTCTTAATTCAGGTTACTTTGTGCCTTTTTACTGCACAGGACAGAGTTTATCAAACAGCAGAGTGAACCATTCCTCTCTGATTCCTACCCGCCATGCCAGTGGTTCCTCAGAATGCTACAATGTAAAATATTGGGAACAAAACAAACCTTAGTCAGACTTCTGCTTCTGGCATTTACAAACTGCGAATTTTGAGGTCCCTCTACAGAATCAACCTGAGATACTTTTTAAAAAATCTTTAAAATGTTTGTAGTACTTTAAGTTTGTAAGAGTTTTTACCATCACAAATGGCCAAGGTTATTGCTTACGTATTTATTAAAAAAAAAAAAAATACATGTTAGTGGTGTGGAAAAATGCTGAGATGGGAACACATCCAAACGTGTAAACACGCCCAAGTATATTATTAGCATAAAAACACCAGTTTGATTGTGCATTCTATCTTCCCACACTCGAGCCCCTCGGCCATGTGAGGTTTTTGAATGGCTACGTGTAAGAGAGTTGCTTGCCTCATTGACAGAACCAGCATGACTATACCTGGTCCCTCATGAATGAGCATTTTAAATTTGAATAGTGAACACAGAATTAGTTAACCATTAAAACATTTCAAAAACATCATAAGTCTAATATAGCAAATTAATTTAAATATTCCAAAATCCTTAAGGATACAAAAAATAGTATAATTATTAAAAAATTATTAGAGTACCTACTTCAAGATGTCCATTCTATGTTTTTTTTTTTCATTTCATTATTATCTCTATACCAATATGATTTTGTAGCTCCCTTGGGTTGGAGTTTTATTCATTTCTGTCTGTTAATTTTATCAATCCCCAAATCAAACACAATGTGATCTCAAACTAGGTGATATTGCAGATTCGATTTCTTTGACCTGTTCATTCTTTGCTGTGTCAAGGGATCTGTTTACATCTTCTAACTAGATTTGAAACCTGGATCAGTTTTTATTGGACTTGATATCTTCCCAGGTAAAAGTTTACTTGCTATATAAATGGTGCTCATTATACGGATTCTTTTAGAATCTAAAGCTGAATCATAGTTGCCTCCATATTAAAACAATATTCTTTACCTCAGTTTACAATTAACTTGATTATGCCCCATTATCACTTAATACTTTTTCACAATATCCATAATTTTATTTATTTTATTTTTTACACATTTAAAAAGGGAATCTGTCTGAGAAACATAAAAATATGACAAAACGTCATAGGTCACTTAATATAGCAAAATAAGAAATGGTAACATACATATTTTCAAAGTCAAAACACTCAGTTGTACTGACAGTCACATAGATAAAACATGTATGAGCAAGCTGTGTTTGTATCTTTATAAGGCCAAAAGGAAAATGCATAAACTCAAATCACTATAGTTGGTAATTCTACACACCCAACGTTATAACTGGTTGTCTGACACACTGTGATAGCTATCCAAGTGTTTTAAAGATTAATCAGAAACTGCCAAAGGTCACCACTGTATATGTACTTGTCGAAAGAGACACGACCTTAAGATATTTTGTATTTTACAAATACAAATGAATGGAAAGGACATCCCTTCATTTACTGAGAGAGTTTCAATGTTTAACACACAATGCTTACACACAAAGTCAACATTATATTAATGCACATATGTGGAGATAAATTTGCAATAACAAAATGCATAAAATGAATGAAAACTCTCTAAAAGTCTTTACACGACTTAAACCTTCAATATTGAAAATTATGTGAAGATAAAATACATAACAGCAAATTGGCATGTTGTCCAAAGGAGAAGAATTTGTACACATAATTTGGCAGGGGAGATTTCCTGTGTTTTTTTCCTACTTTTTCCCTTTTTCTGTTGTCTTCAAAACTCCCTAGACTGGCATGTGGTCTACAAATTTGTAAGTAGATGCCATCCGTTTGAAAATCTGGTTATGAGTAGCCTGTGGCAATTAAGCAATTTTCTGCTTTTGCAGCATTTATAACAATTAGCTTTTAAACCTCATCTTTTGCCACTAAGCATCCTCATACCCTCAATTTACCACAGGTATTCTGAGGGAGCAATTTTAGATCTCTGACATCCTCCATTGTGTTTTAAGGAGTAGAGTAAGAAGGAGTG
The DNA here is from genome assembly GCF_000181295.1 of Otolemur garnettii. Taxonomy (NCBI): domain Eukaryota; kingdom Metazoa; phylum Chordata; class Mammalia; order Primates; family Galagidae; genus Otolemur; species Otolemur garnettii. The sequence continues at coordinate 20,594,916 of NW_003852396.1, forward strand.
CTATTTGGGTTCCTTACTCAGTCCAGATTAGTGAATGTCTTTCAGACAGATAAAACCAGTAAGATGCATACTTTGATATATAATGGGGGATTTTATAGGAACATGTCTAAGGCAATAAAAGATAAGTCTGGCCCAGCTCTGAGTGAGACCACTTTGCCATCTTTCTTTGTTCTCTCCAGGTCCCCAGGTGACTGGATGGTGCCCACCAACCCCGAGACAGAGCTTCCCGATGCACTCTACTCAGACTCACACACTGATCTGAAATACGCTTGCAGGCATACCTAGAACACAGCTCCATCAGGCTTCTAGGCATTCTTTAATCCAATCAAATTGACACTAAAAATTAAGTTTACAAGTCCACCCATTGCCAACTGGACACCTATACGCATCTACTTAAATCAAAATTAATTTTCAAACAAAGGCTGTGTACACCCAATACTGTGCTAAGCCCTTTCCCTAGAATTGGGCTTTCAGAGTTTCAATATATTCAGTTTTAATCTTTTGATGTATTCTGGGACTTTAGACTTTAGGGATTTTGCTCTTTCAGTATTTCAACATTCAGTATTATGATGATCAGGGTTGTATCTTTCAGGATTATGATTGGGCCTAATCCAACCTCTATTGTTAATTGTGTTTTATACTATTTTATGCACTGGATGGAAGATCAAGTTTATCAGAATGTCTGTTTCAGTATTAACAAAATCTCAATTATTCCTTGCTCTCTAAAATGAAACTGAGTACCCCTAAAATTCTAAGTCTTTAAACAGAAGACTATTTGTTATGCATGTGATTGACAAAATAGGGATTATAATTACCAGCCAGTGATACATAAATTCAACAATTTTGTTGAGCACCTAATGTGTGTCCATCACTGTTGTCAGCACAGAAGAAAGATCATAAATGACAACACAAAGCCTTGCCCTCTTTTATCCTGATCAGTGAATATTTGTGATAATGTGGTCAGGGAAAAAACTCTTAGAAGGTGTGTAAAGATACTATTGGGTCTCACAAACACCTGGACAAAAAGCATTCTCCTGTATTTTTCTCCCTGAGTTCAAAGAAAGTTCTCTTACTTTGGATGTTTTCCTGTTGCATAGATTAGATTAGTCTTATAGCTTAGACCCTTATGCAACTGCTTCATCCAGTGAAATAAGATGAACAGGGCCACCGTGTACGACTTAGAGGAGACCCAGAACTCTCACCATGTCTTCTGTTCATCATGGTTCATCGGCTCCAATCACGTCTTCATCTGTTCCACATCACTTATTAGAAGCAACTCCTCTCTTTCAGAAGGAACTTATTACAATGAGAGGCTCAATTTATCTTCTTACACTTTCAATATAAAAAGTTATCTAGAGTAAAATACATAGTTCAAGATATAAAATTGAACTTCGGAGAAGTGTGTGAGGTCACATCACTAAGGTCATGATATAAAACATCCTACCAGAAACATTCTCTGGCCCCATTCCAGACAATGTGTGGTCTCCATAGGCAACCACAGTGTGATTTTTATCTACGTAGATAAGTTTTGCCACTTCTTATACTTCATGCTAATGGAATCACGTACTGTGTGAATTTCTGTGTGACTTTCCTTTCCCTCATCATATTATTTTGTAATATCTGTTATGTTGTGTACATCAGAGTTTACTATTATTATCACTTTAATTATTACACAGGTACAAGTGCTTTTGGTAACATAGATTGCTTTGTTATGCTTGATTCCAGGCTATAAGGGTGCCAATCACCCATGTAATGTTCATAGTGCTGACAGGTAGGTTTTTACCCATCCCCCGTGCACTCTCCCCTTCTTGATTTTCACTGACTTTTAATTCCCTCTGTGCACATGTGTGCTCATCAGTTAGTTCCAATTTACAGTGAGTATATGTGGTGTTTGTTTTTCCATTCTTGAGTCACTTCCCTTAGGATACCTGTCTCCAGTTCTATCCAAATTGTTCCAAAAGGAATTAAGCCATACTTCTTCATGGCCAAGTAGTATTTCATGGTCTACATAGACCACATTTTGTTATTTCACTCATGAATTATGGGCAGTTGGGCTGATTCTATATGTTTCAATTGTGAATTGTGTTGCAATAAACATTTGAGTGCAGGTGTCTTTTTCATTAAATGACTTCTTTTCCTTTGGTTAAATGGCAAGCAGTGGGATTGCAGGATCAAATAGTAGGACAACTTTTAGTTCTTTGAGGATTCTTCATACTTTTTCCCCTAAAGGCTGTACTAGTTTTAAATCCCATCAATAGTGCATCAGATGCACTCCCACCAGCATCTGCAGCTTTGGGACCTTGTTTGGTGAACTACTCCAACCGTGTTAGGTGAAATCTCAAAGTGTTTTTGATTTGCATTTCCCTGATGGTTGGGGGTGTTTGTGGGCCGTTTGTCTGTCTTTTTGGAAACGGTTCTGTTCATGCATGTTGTTTACCCATTGCTTGATGGGGTGGTTTATATTTTTCTTGTTGATTTTCTTGAGTTTTTTGTATATTCTGGTCACTAGCCCTTTGTCTGATTTGTAACATGTGAATATCTTCTTCCATTCTGAAGTTTGTCTATTTGCTTTGTTGATTGTGTTCTTAGCTGTGAAGAAGATTTTTAACTTGATCAGGTCTCTGTTTTTGCTGCTGCTGCAATTGCTAATGTGGTCTTCTTCTGTAGGAGACACCAACATCCGAGCAAGATGATCTGCAGCTGAGGCGTGGACCTCGGGCCATTCCTCCACAGGAGTTCCTTGTGGAAGGAGCCCGTGCCCTCAGCAAGTAGTCATTGTTAATTACTCCCCTCACCTGTATCATTCCCTTTCAATAAAAGGCTGGTGTGGAGGTTGCTCGGGGCTACCCGGAAAGTAAGGGCTAGCCCGCCTTCCACAAGCTTGTACTTCTAATCCGCTTCTCGCCTTATTCCTTCCTGCGCTAACCAAGACCAGGGCCACAGGAGCCCGACAGGTCGCGACATTCTTCATAAATTATTGCCCAAGGCTATCATTAAGAATTTTTCCCACTCTTTCTTGTAGGTTTTTTGTCATTTTGTATCTTAGATTAAAATCATTTATCCAGTGTAAATTAATTTTTGTAAGTGATGAGAGGTACAGGTCCAGTTTCAGTCTTTTGCATGTGGCTAACGAGTTCTCCCAGAATCTTGTATTAAATAGGGATTCTTTTCCCACTATATGATTTTGTTTAGTTTATTAAAGAATAGATGGTGATAAAAGGATAGTTTTACCTTTAGGTTCTCAATTCTGTTCCATAGATCTATGTCTCTATTTTTATGCCAGTACATGTTATTCTGATCATTATAGACTTGTAGTATAACCTAAAGTCTGGTAAGAGGATACCTCCAAATTTGTTTTTATTTCCTAGAATTGCATTAGGTGTTTTTTTCTGGTTTCATATGAATTGAAGAATATTTAGAATATTTTTTCAAGTTCTTCATAGTATGACATTGGTGTTTTAATGGGGACTGCATTAAATCTATAGATAACTTTAGGTAGTATAGACATTTTAACAATATTGATTCTTCCCAGCCATGGCATGGTGTATGTTCTTCCATTTGTTAATGTCTTCTGCTATTTCTTTTCTCAAGGTTTCATAGTTTTCTCTGTAGTTATTTTTCACCTCCTTCATTAAGTATATTACAAGATATTTCATTTTCTGTGAAGCTACTGAGAAAGGTATTTTGACTTTGACTTGGTTTTCAGCTTGACTATTGTTGGTGTGTATGCAGACTACTGATTTGTGAGCATTGCTTTTATATCCCAAGACAATACTATATTTCGTGATCACTTATAGGAGGAGTCTACGGTCAAGTCCTAGGGATTTTCTAAGTAGAATATCATTTCATCAGCAAATAGCAAATGATTGGCATCCTCTGTCCTTATGTGGATACTCTTGATATCCTTCTTTTGCCTGATTGCATTGGCTAGGAATTCCAGCACTATATGAATAGTAGTGTCAATAGTGGAATCCTTGTTTGGTTCTAGTTCTAAGTGGAAATGTTTTCAGTTTTACTCCATTCAGTATAATATTGGCTGTAGTGGGTTTATTGTAGATAGAGTCTATCAGTTTGAGAAATATTCCATCTTTGCTTATTTTCTTAAGTGTTCTTATCAGATAAAGATACTGAATTGTATAGAATGTTTTTTCTGAGACTATTGAGAGGATCATACAGTCATTGTTTGCTTTTTCTTTTATTTAATTTTTTTCTTTCTTTCTGAGATGATCTGGAAGCTGTTTTCTCTAGTCAGCCATCCTGTCTCTTCTTTCCATAAATTTTATACTTAAAATTAAATTTATGTAGATAATTTTCCTCATATATTATGCATCTATCATTATATCATAATCTATCATTACATTGTGCACTATTGAGTATACTCACTAATCCTTGTGATTAACTTTTTTTCTGAAATTGTAGAAATAATGCATACTATAATTTTAATGTATTACATTTATTGAAATTAAATTGGTGTATTCTCACTTATCAAAATTAATTAAATACATATTATGGCTTAATATATCTCCTCTACTTTTATATTGAGTTTTCATTCACTAAATATTATTTGAAATTTTCTATATTTCTTATGTAATTACAAACATGTTTTTTCACACACTCAAATAAATTTTATTAATTATATTTAAATTCCACTTTTTGATACATAAATTATTACAACTAATCTGTTGAGAACCACAGTTAGCCAAATCCTGTCTTTTTGGTACTGCTCAGAAAATTTTGAAGGCATTTTAGATTTCTTGCAAAAAGAAGACATGGGTTCTTGTTGGTCTTTTGTTTTGTATTCAGAAGCTTAAGATCATCTCCAAAAATGTTTAATTCCTTTGAATGAAAATTTTTTTCAATCATCAACATCAGAATGCTGTGGACACTTACCAGATTGTTCTACATGAAGAATTTTTTAGTAGAATGTCTATGATGCTGGATATTAGTGAAATATATTAAAAGGTTGGTCATTAAGATCATGTGTTCATGTTGATTTTCTAATTCAGTAGCAAGTTAACATTCTTTTAAAAATATTCTAATCTGAACATACACTTACTCTTCAATACACTTGGGGAAAATTCACCGTGTTCTCTTCCTTATCATCTCAGCTCAGGACTCTGCATTTGCCAGCACACTGTGAGCCATGCCATCTCACTCAGACTGATTCCCAGTCAATAAGCTCATAATTTTAACATTTAATAAATAGAGAGGTTGCTGAAATAGAACTATTTACATGATTAGGGCACTCTCCCCTGCAGACAGATATATGATGAAAGTCAAATCAAAACAAGAAGGCTGTTTGGTGAGCATGGAATCAAAATGACTATGATTAGTTATAATAGACAAATCTTTAAGCCTGAAATTTATTCATGTATCCATGCCCAAAACAGAGTTTTTCATGCCAGTAGGACTAGCATAGATAAGTCCATAGACATAACACCACAATCTCTGGACGGCTTAAGAATAATTACTGCCAAACTTAGTGGAAGTATCAAAATTTAGTAGCCAATAAGAACACATATAAGCTTGTGTCAATGATAGAAAAATTATAAAAGGAAGAAAAAATGTAAAACAGTAGACTTCAGAAAGGTTCAAATACAAAGAAATAGGGAGGTAGGACTTCCTTAAACATTCACTTCTTAGTGGAGTTGAACATTTCTTCTGTAATCTGGCCTCAATACAAATGTCACTCTTAATTCAGTACTTAGGCAAAAATCCTTATATGAATTTTCAGAATTAAACACAGCACCAAGAACATAGCTTCTGGTTCTGGAATACATATGACTAAAATTTTAAAGAACTTGGAGATTATCTTGTTTGGATGAATATAATAGAAGCAGGGTATGATGAGTCGTGAGGACAACCTGAGGTCATTTTTCATGTCCCTTTGAGTTCTAGCTGGGTTTGGGTTGATTTCTTCACTACTTGTTGTTTTATGAAAGACCTTGTTTAGGTCTTATGCCTCCTTGTTGAGCAAGTCCTGCCATTTCTCTTTCTCACTAATGCTTTGGAAAATTAGTGTGTAAGTTCTATTTTCTCTATCAATGATTTTAAGAAGTATAACATGTGTCAGTGACATCAAAGTCAAAATGGCCTTCTTTAAAAAAAGCTTCAGCATTTTTCTTCACTGGATACTATTTTCATTATTGTTTTCAATGAGAAAATTTGTTTCTGTGGCAGATAGCAAGTGAAAATAAAATAAATATGAAAAGAAGATCTCATCTAGAAACAAAGTAGAAAGCGTTTCATGAAGAAGGTAGGGATCCTGAAAGAACCAGTTAGCACATCTAGAGATGGAGGAAACAGAAAAATCACAAAGAGAACAACGCCTGAGATAAACATGGGGGTCTGGTAAAATGATCTACTTTGATGATAAAATATTAGGTTATGATGTTTGTCTGTGGCGAAAACTGGAGGTTAGTCTAAGATTGCAGCCATGTCACAGTGAGCAGTGAACAACAGTGGTGATTTTGAGCAGAAGAATGATACCTAGAACCTCTTCAGGAAATTTAACATAGAAAAAGCATATGAGAAACCTTGTTGGAGAATTGAAGGACTACATGGAGTTTATTTGTGGCTTCTTTGTTAGGTCTATGAAAGAAAACCAAAAAGCCTTGTTTGGATCAGAGTAATAACTGTCTCCTCCTTGGAAGTGGGAAAGAAACTGCTTCCTGTTAGTCAGAAATCCGCCAAAGGCAGAGGTCAACATCAAGAATGGACATTCCACCCCTGCTGTGAGCAGCCTCCCAGCAGTTGAGGGCTGGATGTGTGGATACCTCATCTTTCTTCTCTCTCTTCCAGGCCTTTGTGTTCCTGCACCTGCAGAGACTAGCTGCCATTTCAGCCTGGACACGTGCTGTTTGCCTGGACCATACCTTGCTATGACCATAACCTGTAGTCAGATTCAGCCTTCTTTAAGAACTGCAGGTCAATCAGCTTCCCTGCCACCAGTTTTGTTTTCAGTAAGTTTAGTCCTCGCTTTTCTTCACTTTCCTAAACTGCTGTGAGGAGGCAATCAGTGTTATATGGAGGTCTGAGCTACTAAATGCATTAGCACTGTGCCAACACACCCTGAGGGCTATGTACTCAAGGAGTGGCTGGGAGTGGCGTAATAAGTAATAACATCTTTGATGCATATCGTCCTTCATAATGTACTCTACAGTTTGGCAAGAAGCCATATGCCATCCTCACAGACAGTGGCAAGCGGGGCAGGAGACATTCATCACCTGTGATCACATTGGAGAGAACGAACTAGGGAAGGTAAAAAGGCTTGTCCGTCTGAGGCCTGAGGATGTCTTGTGCTCTGTCCACTAAAGTTTCTGTTCTGCTCATCTCTGTACTGCCCAGGAACATGTTCTGAGCAATGTAGGAATGGGTATTAATTGCAGAGTGACTGGTTAGCTGCAGAATGGTGGGATGGATCACAGTGTTATGTTTTATTCTAGCAAAATAGTATTCCTGCTAATGTACTTGCCTTAGCCATTTTCACTGATTCTGATTGACACTTGTGCTTCTCTCAGCATTCCCAGGATAGTACAGGATTAGATCAGTGGCTCTCTTTAGCCTCATAGCACTAAACCAGCAATGCTAAACTATATGTGTTCCAATCACTATTTTGTCACTTACTTTTGGAGTTGGTGTGTACTGCTCTCTTCTGAAGTATCACCCCTAACTTGTCATTAGGATGTATGGCAAACACCTACATTTCTCAATTACCTAATCTTATTTAATTCATAATATGTTATTGAAATTACTTCTTTATGACTCTATCTGCATATTGAGCTATGAGTTTTGTGAAAAGCAGAATGATATCTTTTTCAACTTTGTATATCAATGACCTAGTACGGAACCAGACACACACTAGGATGTCAATAAAGATTTCTAGAATAATTAATAATTAAATAGAGGACAATTAAATGGAAAAATGAAAAGAGTACCAAAGTTGAATTAAATCTTATCTTTGTCACTCAATAGCTTGACAATTTCTTTAACTTCTCTAAGATTCACTTTCCTAACGTATAATATAAATTATGATAATAATATCTACCTAATCTGGCTGTTGTGCAATTTTTAAGAGATAAGTACTGAAATGTAATGTGCTTCATAAATTGTATTGCTTTGCACAAATAGTAGTCACTAGTATTTTTATTGATAATTTATTTTTCATACTTTTCCTAGAGTCCTTGAATGTTTGGCTACATTTTACAGAAATCTCCATCCTTTACAGGAAAGAAAAATGAGAATGTTCAACTAAAAGAAGGAAAAGGTCCAGCACCTTCTCTTGGCCCGAATAGATTTTGCTTGTCATAGAACCTGTCAGAGGTAGTAGTTGAATTTTGAAATCCAGTAAGTTTAGAGTCAGTTGCTTCTCACGGGGGATTCTCTAATACACCTGCCTAAAAAACCTTGTTTCACAAGCTCACTGTCAAATTTACTTCCAATTACCCCATTCACTCAATGCAGTCATTTAAACTTTTGGAACTCATAAGCCAAAGTGCAGGTCTTTTCTGGGTCCTGGTTTCATGTATATTTGCTCACTTATGAGCAAATAAATTTGGGGCCTTTAACCTCATGCATGAGTCATACTTTGGAAAGGTTCTTCCTAGCATCTAAGTCCTATTTTTTGAGGTCCACATTTGCCCACTGTATGGCTATTTCATAGACTTGAGCAATTAAAAAACATCAGTTTGAATTCACCAAAATGATCACAGGGCTAAAAGTTAATTGGACATAGATTCTAACTCATGGAAGGGGAAGTAAATCAACATTTATTGAGCATGTATTCAGTGGTAGGTATTGTGATATGAGCTTTTCACTTAACCTTCACAGTAGTTCCAGGGGGAAGTCAAGGATTATTGATTCGTTTGAAAATTAAGAAATTTTTATAGATTTTAAATAATTGAGTCAAAGTTAATCAGAGGCAAAGTCAGAATTCAGGTCCATCCGAAGACAAAGTCTAAACTCTTTCAATGCAGTTCTCAATTTCCATGGGATCTGGTATTTCCCAATTGCTATGCACACCAGCAACATTTATAAACTACTGGAGTATGTCTTATAGCATGTCAGCTGAGTTAATAATTTTCTGTTTGATTACACACAATCATTTAATCTTTTTAAGCATTTTTTTTCTTGGCCATAAAAAAAAAAGGAATAAAATCCATCTTACATTTTTGAAAGGATTTGTTCAATTCCATAAAATATACATTCATCATGATCTATCAGTCAACTCAGCTTGCCCAGGGAGGAATAACTCATCTGCATAGAGTATATTTCCTAATTATGTAGTCCTCATTTTGCAGAATATATGACATCTAGGCAAGTTAACTGCCTTAACCTGGATTAAGGGTAAAATATCCTCCTTAACTCCAGATTATGCTAAATAAAGTTATTGCTATGAAAAAACAGTAATTTAGAAAGAATTTTATCCAAACATCTCCAATTTTGTGGGTTGTCTACTTGTTTTGTTGATGTCATCCTTGGTTGTGCAGAAACTTTTTAACTTGGTCAAGTCCTATTTATTTATTATATCATAGCAGTGTACATTAATGCATTTGTGAGGTACACTGTGCTAATTTGATATACAATGTGGAACGCTTACAGCAAACTTGTTAACATCACCAATATCTCACTTACTTATTTGTTGATGTAAGACATTTATACTCTACTCTTAATAGTTTTAAAGTGTACCATTGCATTATGCACAATATATGAGGTCCCACCAAATATTTGCCTTCCACCTGACCTCCCCCTCCCATTTCCCTCCTCTTTCCTCTTTATTCCCGGACTATAGTTTTGTTTTACCATTCATATGAAAGTGTAGGAGATTATATATTGGCTTTGTAATAGTATTAAGTACATTGGATACTTTTTCTTCCATTCTTGAGATACTTTAATAAGAAGAATATATTCCAACTCCATCCAGGTGAACATAAAAGATGTGATGTCTCCATCTTTTTTATGGCTGCATAGTATTCCATGGTATAAATATACCAAAATTTATTAATCCATTCATGGGTCGTTGGACACTTAGGCAGCTTCCATGACTTGGCAATTATGAATTGGACTGCAATGAATATTCTAGTGCAAATGTCTTTGTTGATCATCTGGGTATATACCTATTAGAGGAATTGTAGGATTGAACGGTGAGTCTACTTTTAGTTCCTTGAGTATTCTCCAAACTTCTTTGCATAAAGGAAGTATTAGCTTGCATTCCCACCAGCAGTGTAGAAGTGTTCCTGTCTCTTCACATCTATGCCAATATCTGAAGTTTTGGGATTTTGTGATCTGGGCTAATTTTACTGGAGTTAGATGATATCTCAAAGTAGTTTTGATTTGCATTTCTCTAATGATTAAAGATGATGAGTATTTTTTCACGTGTTTGTGGGCCATGTGCCTATCTTCCTCAGGGAAGCTTCTGTTCAAGTCTCTTGCCCACAAGGAAATGGGGTTATTTGTTGCTTTCTTACTGATTAGTTTGAGTTCTCTGTGGATTCTAGTTATCAGACCCTTGTTGGAAACACCTATAAATATTTCTATGCATTCTGAAGGTTGTCTGTTTTATTTACTTGCTGTGATCTTGGCCGTCCAAAAGCTTTTTAGTTTGATCAGATCCTAGTAATATATTTTTGGTGTTGCTTGAATTGCCAGGGGGTCCTTCTCATAAAAAAAATTCTCCCAGGTCAATTTCTACAAGTGCTTTCCCTGCATTCTCTTCTAGTATTTTTATAGTTTCATATCTTAAGTTTAAATTTTTTATCCAGTGAGAATCAATTTTTGTTAATGGTGAAAGGTGAGAGTTCAGTTTCAGTTTTCTACAGGTTGCCAGCCAGTTCACCCAGCACCATTTGTTAAATAGGGAACATTTCCCCCAATTAATGCTTTTGATAGGCGTATTAAAGATCACATGGCGATAAGTGTCTGGATTCATCTCTTGGTTCTCTATTCTGTTCTATATCTCTACCTCTCTATTTTTATGCCAGTACCATGCTGTTTTGATCACTATAGATTTATAGTATAGCCTTAAGTCTGGTAATGTGATGCCTCTTGATTTTTTTTTTTATTTCTGAGTAATGTATTGGCTATTCATGATTTTTTATGAATCCATGTAAAACGATGTACTATTTTTTTAAAGGTCTTTAAAGTATGAAAATGGAGCTTTAATAGAGATTGCATTAAATTTGTAGATTGCTTTGGGTAGTATGGACATTTTAACCATTTATTTATTTTTGTTGTTACTGAAATTGCCATTGGAGTCTTCTTCATAAATTTTCTCCCTAGGCTAATATCTTTAAGAGTTTTTCTCTCACTTCCTTCTAGGATTTTTATAGTTTCATGTCTTAAGTTTAGATCTCTTATCTATTATGAGTTAGTTTTTGTGAGATGACAGGTGAGAGTCCTGTTTCAATCTTTTACATCTTTTACACGTGGCTGTGAAGTTTTCCCAGTACTATTTATTGAATAGGGATTTTTTTTTCTCACAATGTATTCTTTTGTTAGCCTTGCCAAAGATCAGATAGAAATATGATAATGGCTTAATTTCTAGATTCTCTGTTCTGTTCCATAGGTCTCTATTGTTATGCCATGCTGTTTTGATCATGATAGTCTTATAGTATAGACTGAATTCTGGTAATGTGAGGCCTCTAGATTTGCTCTTGTTTCATAGGTTTACACTAGCTGTGTGAGGTCTTTTCTGATTACATATGAAGCACAGAACTATTTTTTCAATATCTGCAAAATATGATGTTGGCATTTGAATGGGAATTACATTGAAATTGTAAATTGCTTTGGGTTGTATAGACATTTTCACAATGTTGATTCTGCCAATCTATAAGCATCTGTTAGCATCCTTTGCAATTTCTTTTCTCAGTGACTCATAGTTCTCTTTGTAGAGATCCTATACCTCCTCTGTTAATTATATTACAAGACATTTCATTTACTTTGATTCTACTGTGAAGGATATTATGTCTTTGACTTGACTATCAGCTTTACTGTTGGCATATATCTGATTTGTGTACATGGATTTTGTATTGAGATGCTACTGTATTTATTTATCTATTCCAGAATTTTCTTGGGTGAATCTTGGTGTTTTCTATGTATAAGATCATATTGTCAGCAAAGATAGTTTGACCTCTTCTGTCTGCATTAGAATGCCCTTGGTATCCTTCTCATGTCTGATTTCTCTAGCTAAAACTTATATCACCATATTAAGTAATAGTGGCAATAGTGCAGATCCTTGTCCAGTTCCAGTTTTAAGTGGTACGTTCTGATAACCAGTATCTGCAAAGATGCCAAGCAAATCAATAAGAAAAGATCAAACACCCCCAATGGAAATTGAGCAAGAGCCTTGAATAAAAACTTCTTTCAAAAATAGACTAATGGCCAACAAACACATGAAACAATGCTTATCATCTCTAATCATCAGGGAAATGCAAAGCAAATCCATACTGAGATATCACCTACTCCCAGTGAGAATGGTTCACATCATAAAGTCGCAAAGCAACAGATGCTGGCATGGGTGCAGAGAGAAGGGAACACTTACGCACTATTGGTGGCAATGCAAACTTGTTCAACCTCTATGGAAAGGTGTATGGAGATTCTTCAAAGAACTAATAACAGAGCTACCATTTGAACTTGCAATCCCACTCCTAGGTATTTACCCAAAGGAAGAATAAAAAAAGGCACTTTATCATAAAGACACGCTTGAATGTTTATAGCAGCAACATTCAAAATCGCATAGATGTGGAAATAGTCTAAGTACCCTTAAACACATAACTGGATTAATAAATTGTGGCATATGTATAGCATGGAATATTATTTTGCCACAAAAATGATGGAGATCTAGTATATTTTGTAACAACCTGGATGGAAGTGGAGACCATTTTCATAAGGGAAGTATTGCAAGAATGGAAGAACAAATACAATAGTGCTCGATACTAAATTGAACCAATACCTATTATACTCATATAAAAGCAACACTAAATGAAATTCCTGTGGGGAAGAAGGAGAGAAGAAGAAGGGAAAATTCTCACTAATGGGTACATTGCATTGGTATCTTGCATACTTTCTGGGTGAAGGACACACCTATAACTGACTTTAACCTTACAAAAGCAAACTACGTCACCAAAATATATGTAGCTCCATAATAATCTGAAATGAAACAGAAAGAAACTTACCAATTGCATAAAGACTTCAAGGATTTTTAGAAGTAAAAATCAACTTCTTGCTCCCCAAAAAGGTTTTTCTCTTTCCTCATTTAGGCTGTGATTTTAGGGGATTGATCACCTCAATCCGATCAGGAATTGAGTAGTTCTCTGCTAATTTTATCTTTTCAGAAAACAGATCAGTATTAACCTTCTCCACTCAACAAAACTTTGTTGATGTACCTCTGCTGTGGAGAAGTTTTCAGATCTCCAACATGCTGCTCCAAGAAACTTTGGATTCTAATAAATATTGGGGGAATGAAAACATCTGCCATCTACTCCAGGCAGGTCCTTTATGAAACATTGTTGTTTTCTAGGCACCAAAACTGTAGGAGATTTTTATCTGGCCTTGTGTTTTTAATTTCTCAGCCTCTCAAGAGCCCAGAATTCTGTGTTTGTAACCAATTTGGAGTTTGCAGTCCTCTAGGCATCTAAGTTGTTATTTCAGGCCTATAGGGCCACAGAATTGCTGATTTACCTTGTCTTGCAGAGGCTCTCTGCCTGACCAGACTCACTCCTTAGGCTATGTAATAAATGGGAAAATGTCAGGGTGGGAGATGGGGGACAGAGAAGGGGAAGAAAGAAACAGGTCAACTAGATATAATTAATTCACCCACCAGTGGTTCTCAGATTTGGAATTTCAATTCATTAATTCCTGATGATTGGCAAAGATTTGTGATAATGTTAAATGTACAACTTTTGTAAAGTATCTAGATTTTTTCACAGCTGTAAAGACAACTTGGCCTCCTATGACCAGCTATATCCTCTTCAAGTGGTGAAATCTATTGTAAAGTATTTTTGGAGTATTTTCATTTGTACAATGAAATGTACAAATTTTAAGTGTACAGTTAGATAAATTTCCATAGAGTAGCTACATTTGTGCCGTCACTACTCACATGAATATATAGAGTATTATCAGTACCCCAGAATCAATTTTTGTGCTTTTTCCCAGTCCCTAAATTTATTAATTAGGCACTTTTTTCTCTATGTTGAAGTATTTTAATTTTGGCAGATAAACACTTGCATAGAGACTAGTTTTTAACAACTATTAGCTACTTTTTTACCTGCTTTGAGTGTTGTGTCATCATCATCTAGGCTTCATACTTCAGAGACAGCTTGTTGTAAGTGATTTCAACTGAATATATAACTCCAATAAAATCCATCAGATATTATTCCAAAGAATATGTTTGGTGTAGTACTTCTCTTTGATAATGGTTAAACTCTAAATTATCTCAGATCTTTACTTCTGTATTTTTTACCTGCCAGACTGATACTTCCATTCTCATGTTCCTCTATTCTGAGCCCATCACGTTGCTTGATTTTGTGCCAGTGTTATGAACTTGGGTATTTGATGAAAAGTTTGGGTTTAGGGCTAGACTTGTTTAATACTGAAGTTTGATCTTATTACTTTCTAGCTATGTAATCTTATAGAAGGTGGTTGAATTCTCTGAACTCATACCCTACAACTATAAAAGAGAATGGTTATATCTATTTTATTTGTTGTCCTGATTAAATGACATAAGTCACATAAAAGTCACTCATAAAGAAAAAAAAAAAAAAACAGCTCCAGGCTAGAATCTATGAACTATTTTTCTTTAAACCATTAGTTACATTAACTTTAAAGCAATAAAATTCTGTCTTTTCTCTGAGTCATTACATTCTATATTTTATTACAAGGCAGGCTCAGGGTATAAACCCCATTAAATTGATTGCCATGAGCAAGCAAGAGACAAGGGGAAAGGGTATTGTCAATTTTAAGAGTCTGTAAGGTGGGGCTTTGAATCAGACCATGCAAATTGTTTTCCAAAAATAACTAGTTATCAAAAAAAAAAAGTGTGTTTTTTTCTATAGAGTAAAATTGTTATTGGGAAGTAGGTATCCAGTCAGGAACTGTTTCCTAGACTGCTCCTCAGTACTTGAATATAGATGTGATCTGATGGAAGTTCTTACCAACAAAAATAATTGTAATTTCCAGGCTGAAAAGGTTAAGAAGTGGATGTGCATAATGTGCCATTTCTTTCTCCATACTCCAGTAAAAATCACGCATGCATTCACACACACACACACACACACACACACACACTCTTTTGAATCTCTAAGGCAGTGAGTAATAGATATTTTCTGTAGAGGATTAGATAATAACTATTTCAGGATTTGAGGACCAGACAGTCTCTGTCACAACTACTCAACTCTCATTTTAGCATAAAAGCATCCACCTTAGACAACATGAAAACAAATCCATGATCTAAAACAACTTTATTGATGGACACTAAAATGTAATGTTATAATTTTCTCAAAGAACTATGTTTATTTCTTTTTCAACTATTGAAAATGTAAAACTCATTCTTAGCTCATGAGTCATATGTATATAAAAACATGTCATGAGCCAGATTTGGCCTCTATCCCCTGTTTTAAAGGATAACTGAACTCCTGAATCACAAAATAGAAGTGGCTTTATCCTTCAGTGACCATAAAAACGGTCACATGGAAAATACTTGTGTGCAATGGCTACATTGGCAAAAAATGAGCTATCTATAAACCAGAAAATTGGAACTAATTATTTCCATCTATTAGCTTTACTAATGCAGAAATTGGTACTGGAGTGGAATGCTGCTATAAGATTATCTAAAATACATGTCACTGGCTTATTAGACTGACTGATAAGGAGCTAGAAAAGTTATCTGAAAGGCTAGAAAGTTGAAAACTTGTGCACACAGTGAGAAAATTTTCATAAAAAATATCTCTTGCATTAACTAGCAGTGTACCTAGTGAGCCCATATCTCTATGGAAAGAGTTTAGAAAGAATGAGAATATTACAGTGTGTTGATTATTCCTTGTAGTAAATAATGAATGAGGAGAATAAGATGAAATCTGGAAAGAAGTGACCAGTCTGTAAGCCGAAATGTTAAAAAAGAAAAGTTAGAAAGGTTAGAATTTGACTCTGAAATATTTGGAAAAAAAAACAAAAAACTAGAGCTTCTGAAAACCTTATGAAAAAGAATTTGTTCATGTGAAATATATACAAGTAATATTAGTGATACCAGTGGGGTCCATTGTACCTAATTTTCATGTTTTGAGTTTTACTGTTTTCAACTGCAATATTTTAGTCTCTAATGATGATGGTGAAATTTATCCACAAGTAAAATCTTAGACTTAATTTTTTAGATCAAGATGTCCAGATGAATGTTTTCAGACCCAATAATTAAACTAATAGAACAACCTCTCTAAAAACCAATAAAGGATAGTAGACTTTAACAGCACCAGAGACCAAATGAAGCTAAGAGACTATACCAAACATTCACCCAACAGTGGCAGAATAAACCCTTTCTTCAAGTGCACATAGAACATTCTCCAGGATAGATTACAGGTTAGGCAACAAAACAGGTGTAACTGAATTGAAGAAAAGTGAAATCATACCAAGTATCAAGTATCTTTTCTGACAACAATTGTGTAGAAGTAGAAATTCATGACAGAAGGAAAATTAGAAAAATCATAATACGTGGAAACTAATAATACATTTCTGAAAAACATGGATCAAGAAAAAAAAATCAAAAATGAAAAAAAAAAGAAAACAAACAAAAAAAACTTGTCCAAACACAGTGTCTCATGCCTTTAATCCTAGCACTCTGGGAGGCCAAAATGTATGAATTACAAGCTCACAAGTTCAAGACCAGCTTGGGCAAGAGGGAAATCCCATCTCTATTAAAAATTGAAAAATTAGCCAGCCATTGTGGTGGAGGCCTATAATCCCAGATCCTTGGGAGGCTGAGGCAGGAGAATTGCTTGAATCCAGGAGCTTGAGATTGTTGTGAGTTAGGTTGAGTCCATGGGACTCTAGCCTGAAGCAACAGAGTGTGACTCTGTCTCAAAAAAAAAAAATAAATAAAAAATCCTGAGAGAAATGAAATGAAAACAAAACACATCAAAACTTAAAGAATGTAGCAAAAGAAATACAAAAAATGAAGTTTATAGCAATAAAATCTATATTAAAGAAGAAGAAAAATATCAACTAGTCTAACTCTAACTAGAAAAAGCAGAACAAATTGAGCTCAAAGTTAGCAGAAGAAATGAAATAAATATTTGGGCAGAAATAATGAAATAGAGACCAAAAAATAACAAAAATCAATAAAACTGAAGGTTATTTAAGAAAAAAATAAAGGGAATGGACAAAATAAACATAGCTGACAAGTGTTCCCTAGACTACGAGAAAAAGGAAGGAGACTGAAGGATAAACGACGCTAATGAAAGGGACGCCATGACAGCTGATGACATGGAAATAGAACAGGATCAGAAGAGACACAGTCATATTTTATTTGCCAAGACATTGAATAACCTGGAAGAAATGGGTAAATTCCAAAAAATTCAATTTGCCAAAAAAGAATCATGAAGAAATAGAAAATCTGAGCAGATCAATAATAAGTATGAATATTGAATAAATAATCAACCCCCAACAATATAATGCTCAGGACCAGTGATATTACTGGTGAATTCTACCTATAAAATAAATATAAAATCCCAATCCCCTACTGACTGAGCTGACCCTCTCTCGGCTGAGGAGATCCCAGAGAAGCCTGAACAAGAGAGCTCCTGGCTGTGACTGGAAGGGCGGTTGGAAGTACCTTAGTCTACTGGCTCCTTTTTGGCATTTAGATGCACGACTGAACACCATTAATGTTAAAGTGGAGACCACAAGACTAGTGACGGCTCAGTCCAGAGACAAGAATGGCCACCTGTCAGACAAACACCTTTAGGAGAAAGCAGGAAGTGACAGTTCACATGATGAATTTGTGAAATATTGTACCAAAAGGCATTTGGAACATATGGGAAGAATTCAAACAGACAAATAAACAAACAAAAAGCAAATATAAAGAAGGTAAGTATTTTTTTAGGAAAAAACAAAAAGAAAAGAAATATAATCAAATACATCCCAATAATCAGATTGTGAATAATCTTCCACGATAATAATGTAAAGATGTCTATATGACATCAATAAAAATTTAATAATGCTAATGAGACAATAGGAGAGAGGGTATAGAAGTTCTATATCAGATGCCTTCACATGTACCTTCGTAGCAATTCAAAAGATAGTTTTTAAACTTGGTTAATAAAAATGAAGCAGTGGAAGGGGTTGTCTTTGGGAGGGGTAACGAGGACAGTAGAAAGATACAGCAGCTCTCTGTTGTAACCATTTTGCATCATTGGATTTGTTAAAGTAAGCCTTATGATACATGACACATACGCCATACTAGTTTTGTTAAAATAATTTTCATTTAAAAGCAGTTCAATCTGGAATTTATTCCATTTAAAGCATAAATTTTACAATGTTATAAAATCTTATAAATAAACAATTGGCAAAGTTATATTCACAATAAGAAACTGATTTTTTTTGTCAAAATGTACAAAAATATTTAGTTTGGAATATTCAGTTTTTTAAAATTTTTTCATATTTATATAATGTCAGGCATTATATAAATGCTCTTACACTCCTCTACTTTCCTTAAATGTGTTCTACAAATATTACAATTTTTCACATACTTCAGTTTGAAAATATTTTGGAAATGCTGATCAAAACTATCCCTCTCTCCAAATTCTAGGATCAGAAAATAATACATGGTAGAAGAAGTATTTGCTGCAGTTAATACACATTATTTCCTAGTCTTTTTCTTTATTTCTGAAAAGCTGCCTGTGGTTTGAAGGTAATAAAATCCAAAATGATGACTAGCATTTGAACCTACTGTCCATAGCCTATTTGCTCCATTTTACTGCTGAAAATTGTATAGTTGCTTTTGGTTTTAATTATTTCTATTTTTCTAATTTCAACACTGTATCTCTTATCTTTAATAATACACTAATACAATACTACCTAGCACTGTGTCTGGAAAAGAATAGATGCTTAATAAGTGTTTGTAAACTCAAGAAAGCATGTTAGCCACCCTGTGAGGGTACAGAAACTTATCGGTCAATCTAGAGGATTGATGATTCCTTTAATTGTTGACTTGTTTCTGTATGACTAGGATTCGCTTTTAAATTTGACTTTGCTACTAATAAAATCAGATCCTATTTACTGAGTTAAGAGTCAAGTCATTTACAGTATGAGCATCACCCAATATGAATGGTGGCCTCCTTGATGAAAGTTAAATGATTTAATATAGTAATGATTAAAATAGTACAAACAGCACATATAGCACAAGGCCAGGCATAGGCACTCAATCAGTTCTGATTTTATGAGTCTTCTTTGGAGAATATTGTTTCAGAGTCTTAAATAATAATCTATATAAAAAGTTATACAGATAAAAGGAATTTATAACTTTGGGTATTTTTATATATGATTTTAAATTTCCAGAGTTAGACAGAAAGTAATAGTTTTCTGAGCTTCTGAATCAGCAAAAAAAAAAAAAAAGAGAGCAAGAGCACATTCAGTAGCATTAATGCCGTGTGTTATGTGTCTTATCACTATTGAGTGAAGAGGCAGGAAATTACAGGCCCAGATAAAATGATGGGGTGTTGGAAATTTTATCGGATTTGCTTGTTCACTTCAGTGACAGTTGTAATCTTAGTTCGGTGACACTGCGCTCATCAGTTTCACATCCTCAATTGGATGCTTGCTCTGTCCTGCTATCATTCTGTAATTATAGAGAAACAGAAATGACTCAAGCACTTTCTTTGATTCTATAACCTGATGTCACACCACCCATCTGAACTACCCCTCCTAAGCCTCTCTCACCACATTTCTAATACAGTCCTGGTCACCTACCATTCCCAACTCAACTTTCTTCACCATCAGTCTGAACTGCACCACCACTATAACCCATTGTCCCCACAGTGTCACGTTTCTCCACTCTCGCTCAGCTTTTGCCATCACCACTATGGGCCATAAAATGGGTGCATGAGTAGAGTGGCAGGTGGGAAATATCGTGAAGTCCAGGCACAGCTTTTACTGATGGAAGACCAGTGTGCAATACTGTCCTCCTTCCCAGAGATGCCCGCTCGTATCAGACCATTAATTGACATCCTTTCCTTCCTGATAACCTAGTGCCTTCTTTTTACCAACATTGCTAAGTTATTTCCTACTGTTTTCATGGTCCCAAAACTGATTTTGTCTTCACTGTCCTGTAACTTCAACCTCTGGTAACTCAAGATAGTTTTTTCTGGTCACTGTTATGCTCATTTTCATTATCTATTGATGGCATAGAACTTAGTTTTCAAAGTACTTTCATATGTCACATTTATTCCGGCCCCTGGTGTCATTTATACATGGGCCTTCCTCTCCCTACCCTAAATCATTAAGCCTTGTACTTTCTTCATTTTGGATGCCTTTTCCATGAAGCCATCTGTATCAGGAAGGATTCCAATAGGAAACAGATGGCCCTGTTGAAATTGGATTATTTGAAGAAGATCTATTTAAAAGGTGGTCAATTACAGAAGCTAAGTGTTGGAGAACTACAAAGATGCAGTAACAAAGGATTTACCATTTCTGTGCTCGCTTAAAGAGATAAGTAGAAGATAGTGGTCACAATATCCAGAAAAAGTCATGTAAGTCATGTACTTAGATAAATCTAGCTAGAAAATAGAGGGCACTAAAGCAGACAGCAGTTTAAGAAGAGAGAGGAGAGTATATCTGGAAAGCTTAATGCAAGTATTTAGTGCACTATCCTTGTTTCAATGGAGTGACTTATTTACCTCTTTCTTATTCAAATCTTGAGTTAAAAGTCAGTGATATTTCAGGCTCATTGTCTGAAAAGGTGACAGGATTCAGTTATTTACACTACCTGAGTTTCCTATCTTTCCATATATTTCTGTGTCAAAATGTATTTTTAAAATACATTTTGAAGAAGGTCAAATTTTATTTTCAATATTATCTCTTTCATAAAAAATATTTTTTCTAAAAACTTTCAACCCATTTTTTTCTCCTTTTTATAATCAGCATTGAAACTCATCAGTATCTTATGCTACTTTGATATTACCATAAGTAGAATAATTTTGGTTTAATTTTTCTTCTCTAATTGACTGTACTATCTAGAGCAAGTAGTTATTAGAAAGAAAAAAAATAAAAAGGGCAGCTCCTATAGCTCAGGGGGTAGGGTTCCGGCCACATACACCAAAGCTGGCAGGTTCAAACCTGGCCAGGGCCAGCTAAAACAACAATGACAACTGCAACAACAACGGAAATAACAGGGCATTGTGCAGGTGCCTGTAGTCCCAGTTACTTGGGAGGCTGAGGCAGGAGAATTGCTTGAGCCCAAGAGTTTGAGGTTGCTGTGAGCTGTGATGCCATGACACTGTATCAAGGGTGACAGCTTGAGACAGAAAGAGGAGAGGAGAGGAGAGGAGAGGAGAGGGGAGGGGAGGGAGGGGAGGGGAGGGGAGGGGAGAGGAGAGGAGAGGAGAGAAGAGAGAACTAGAACCCAAGATTTTCCATTGAATAACTATCAGATTTTGAAAAAAAATTACTGCTCTGTCCTTCAAGTTTCTCTTGTATAAAATTTAAGATTTTCTGAGTTATCAATTAAAAACCTCATAAAATGATTAAAACATTTCCTGGTACAGAATAGAAATTCAGTGTTAATCTACATACTCATTGCCTTTTAAATTGCATCATTTGAAAGTAGTGTTATAATCTATGACAACAGGTACCAATTAAATGTCTAAAAAGACCCCTCTCCCCGAAACCATGAACTTGTGAAAAAAAGGTGCTTTGAAATTGATGTCTTCAAAATTAAGTGAATGTTTTCTTTTCTGTATTAATACTATTCCTTGATAGTTTCATCCTCGTAGGGTACAACTGTGTTAGCTACGTGAAATTAAACATATAAAATTTTCTTGGGTTTGGCACTCGGGTTTGTTGCACGCCTACAAAGTGATGAAGTCCTGTGGAAACTTTCCTTCAAACCAAATCTGTTCCATCATTTTCTCAGAACTATTAAAGTCTTGTTGTCATTTCTATGTTTTCATGATTAGTAAAAACTAAACATTTCTAGAAGGGAGGAGACATGCAAAATTAGCAAGGGATGAAGATGCAGGCTTTGCTTCATTTGATAACACTACTCATCATTGAAATACAGATGATCTCAAATTGTCAAATTTAATTCACTTTGTGACTAAGTTTTTTTCTTCATGTTATAAAATATGTGCCTTGCCAGTTTTTCCTAGTGAGTCTGATAGCTCTGAAAATAAACACTACTAAAATGAGAATGAGAATAACATTCTAAAATGCCAGCAAAATTTACAAATGTCACTTGGAATTGCTAAAACAGAAGTGATCTTTCCTAGAGGAAAAAACATCTCTGATATTGTGTCAGGTTCTTAACAATTTACAGCACATTTCTAGGTCCACACACTATTTGATATTTTCACCAGCACTGGTAGGTTGGTGCTGTTATCCCGATTGACCAGAATAAAAACGTAAGATTGAGGGAATTTTGATAACTGGCCTAATTAGTAAAGGAGAGGCAGAATTGAAAACCTGTTTTTTGATGAATAGTTATGTTCATTACAACTGGTTACCTCGTACATATTCAGAAGTATTTATAAAATTTGAATCTTATTTTTCCTTTCTGTTTCATGACTGTATTTAAGTAGATTATATTTTTAAAGTTTCTTTTCTTGAGATGTAGAAGGGTTGCTATTCTGAATTGAAGATATTAGAATTAGATTCGAAAGATGGCAAACTTGTGCAAAAGCTTAAGTAGCTCTATACATTTAAAAATTTAATAAGAAAAAATGCTATAATATTTAAAAATAATGCTTTGAAAGCATAAATGACTGTATTCAAATTCTAGTTCTGCCATTTACTAATTTTGTGGACTGGCAGAGGGAATAACTACTTTGTTATTCCCTAATTTCTTCAATAATACTAATTTCTTTTTCTGATTTCTTCAATAATAAAATTTTCTAAAGGCGTTTCTTCGAAAATTAGTCAGAATTTTATATCCAAATCATCTAATGTAATACTTGGCATATAAGCGGTCAATGTAAAGTAACTGATATGATTATGTATATTTTTGTTTTATATTTAACATGAACATGCATGTTTATATTCACATTTAATGTGAAATGTAAATGTATATTAAGAAGCAGTGACTGTACAGACACATGCATACACAGGGTCAGGAGATTTCACTGATGCCAATTTATATTTTATTTTCAACTTAGATTCTTTATTTTTACGTATTTATTTAGAGATAATTTCTAGACTTAAAGAAAATTTACAAGCACACTACATCGAATTACTATTTACTCTTCACTAAAATTATATAGATAGATACATACCACATACACATTATATACACACGTATGTATACATACACGTAGCTATTTTTTAGAACCATTTAAGTGGGTAGCAGATAATGATGCTTCTTACCCCATAAATAAGTCACTTAATTATCTAAACAACAACCAACAAAAAAATCCCCAATTTCATCTCATAGAAGCTCAGTAAGGTTATCATAATTAGGAAATTAGCGTTGAAAAAATATTTTTAAGCTACACACTTAACTCAGACGTCACCATCTTCTCCAGATAATTGGCCTGTTTCAGTTGTCCTCTATCTTCTTTAATTTGGAAAAGTTTCGCACACTTTTAACTTTTTCAAGGTTGACATTTTGATGAGTACAAACCAGTTGCATTGTAGAATCCTCCCAATGTGGGTTTATCACACATTTCCTCATTATTACACTAAAGTGCAGTTTCTTGCAGTATAAGAAAAAAATTCATACTTTTTCTTTCCTCAATGTCAGAGCAGGAAGCAAATGCTATGATGTCACAATAACGTGTTCTACAAAGGCTGATGTCAACTTTGGTCACTTGGTTAAAGAGATGAATGCCAGGATACCATTTTTATTTTGTAATGAACAACTATCTTGTGGGACCTGCAAAAAGACAATGTAAATTCCCCTTTATTCCTAAAACATTTATCCATTACAGTTTACATGGAATGATGATGACTTGTTCTTGAGTTAATAATTATTATTTGATGGTGACAAAATAGAGAGTTTCTAATTCCATCATTAGTTTCTATGTTGGAAAGCTTTCTGTTATGTTTTGTCTGTATGGTCTCACAGATTTTTGTTGGATTCTATAGTTTATAATGCACTACTGTCATTATTTATCTCCTTTTGTGGATTTTGACAAACTGATTTTAAAATTGCATGGAAAACGAAAGTCCTAGAATAGCCGACACAAAATTGAAGGAAAACAAGTTGGAGCACTAATGCTACCCAAATTGTAGACTTACTATTAGGCTACAGTAATTGAGACCTGACCTAGCATTGGTCAGGTAATGCATACATGAATCAGTGAAACAAAATAGAGTCTGGAGAAAGAAACACAAACATACAGTCAATTGACTTATGAAAAGGAACAAAGACAATTTAGTGGAGAAAACAATTGCTTTAATAAATGATTCTGGAACAATTAGTGTATCATATAGAAACAATGAACTAAGGTATAGCTCTTAAGCCTTTAATAAAAACTATCATTAACTGAAACAGACTTAAGTGTAAAATGTAAGCAATAACACAACTATTAACAAGCAATTAATTACAACTAAATATTTCCCCTACATGAAAGTCACTGATTAGCAAAGAAAAAGACAAAGTTCAGAAAGGAAGAAAATGTTTGTAAAACACATATCTGATAAAGTATTTATAGTCAAAATACATGGGGAAGATTTAATATTAAACAATAAAAAAACTGTTTAAAAATGAATCAAATATTTGAATAGGCAGCTTGCCAAAGAGTATTACAAATGTCAAATAAGCTTATGAAAAAATATATCATTTGCCACCAGGGAACTGCAAATTAAAACAATAATGAGATACTTCCACACACTTAGTAGCATGGCTACAATTTAAAAACAAAACCTATTCATGTCAACTTCTATCAAGGCTGTGAAACAGGCTGCTCTTGCAGTGGTTATTGGTGGGGACCTCACTGTGGAAAAGTTCGGAAGTTTCTACAAAGCCAGAGGTAGTTGTGCCAAATGATCCATTATTTATGCACTTGAGTACTTATTCTACAGATTTGAAGTCATGTGCATGCCAAAAGAATTGCAGTGAAATTTTTGTAGCATCTTTAATCTTAATTGAATGAATACACACTCTCTGAGAGGTCTACTCCATATAATGATATTCAGTGAATAAAGAAATGGGCTATCAAGTCACACGAGCGTAGATGGACAGTAAATTCCGGTAGTGAAGTGAGAGAAGCACTTGTGCAAAGGCTCTGCACACACACCGTGTTCAATAGATACGACACTTGGGAACGGGAGACAGTCCAGAGATAGAAAACATCAGTCATTGCTCTGACTGTTAAAACATTGTCGGGGGAAGAAATGTTGAATTGGTGACACACAGGAAAACCTTCAGTCTTTCCTCATTAAATGTGATCAAAGCTGTCGCATTTTCGTCGACAGTCCTATCAGTTGAGGAAGCCTGTGCTCCCCACAAAAGGATCACAGAAATCGGCCATTTTTACCTGGTGCACTCGGAGGGAGCCCTGCTTCAGTATCTGGCCATACCCTCAGTATTTGTAATGGGCATTTATTTCTTTTCTTTGAAAAGAAAAATGTCTCTTGGGCACTAGGAATTCCAAACAGGCCCCTAATTTCTCTATAACGATTTGTCAAAATTTCAGTTTTCTTCTTAATCTTTTTATGGCCATCAGGTTCTCACGTTCCACCAAAGGGAAAGTCAATTTGCATGTCTGCTCTTGCCTCAAAAATCCTCGTCACATTTTGGAATTTGATTCATCTGGCTGTGGGTAACCTCTGATCTCTGATGACCTAAGTAAAATGCAATGATTTTGTGGATTGTCTGGCTTTCTTATTGCTAGTTTGAGAGTGGAAGAGAACTGAAATCAAATATTTATACCACAAATATTTTTGATCTTCAGCCATGTGCTAAGTACTAAATACTAAATGCATTAATCTAAATATTAAGTACTAAATATTATTATTTTTTATTTTTTTATTAAGTCATCTGTACATAGATCATGAATACATTTATGCCATTATTGGATTCAATGTGTTGATTATTTATACAAATTGGAGTGCTTACATCCTACTAATCAACATAGCCTTCACCTCATTTACCCAATTACAGTGTTAAGACATTTGTATTCTACACCTGATAGATCCAACTTGTACTTGCAATATGCTCCATAGGTGTGGTCCGCCTACTAACCCTCCCTCTATCAACCCAGCCCCTCCCTTCCGCTCTCCCTCCCCTTCCTTCCTCTATGCTAGGCTAGAGTTCACATTGAATTAATTCCTCACTTGAAGTAAGAATCCTAAGGCCTGATTCCAACTGTGCACCTTCTCTTACTTGCTGTGTGCTGATTCTCAGCAAGTTGTAGGGCCATTCTATGCTTCCTTGTAATTTTCTATAAAACAACACTTACTTTTTTGTGAACATCAACATTTATAATATGACCTTTCAATCTAATTCTGGTTCCGTGATCTGACAAAAAAATGTCTTATAATCACCACACCCCTAATAACAACAACAAAAGAAGGTACTAAAAGTGGCAGAGGACTATAAATTATTTTGAAACATCCAATTGGTTACAAGCTTCATATCTGAATTCCTGTAAATTACCTTTAGGGATGAAATTGCCCTGTCACTATATATTATTTATATATTGGCCACAAGTGGCAACAGGAATCCACATATGGAAGAAAGGTAATCGAATCCCCCCACCCCTGACGCAATCCTCTTTAAAATGTTAAAACAAGAGGTATAAAGATTTGTTGAACTCTTTAAATTAGAAGGATAATTCAAAAACAGGAAGAGATTTTTCACTACAAAATTCTCACTTTTGCAGTGGAAATAAAGAATGCTGAGAGGGTAAGGGATGTGCCCAGGCTCTCACAGAGAAGTTGCCGGGTGATGAGATGACTCCACAAGTCTCGTGATTCTGTGAACTCTCCACCAACCTATGTTGCTTTTGTGTAACAGAAACATGCTTCACTGACTCATCATTTTAAATAAACATTTGTTTTTGATACTATTTTATATTTATAGAAGAATTTTAAAGATAGTAGAGAGAATAAGTGTTATGCCCAGCTCCACTAATTATTAACATTTTACATTACCCTGACAAATTTGTTAAAATTAAGGAACTAAAAGTTTATTAAGGTTTCTTTAAGTTTTACTTCATGTCCTTGTCAGGATTCCATCTAGAATACCACATCATATTTCATCTCTATGTCTTCTTAGGGTCCTTTTGAATGCTACAATTTCACAGATTTTCTTGTTTTCATGATGGTCCTGGTTTTGGGAAGCACTGCTCAGTTACTTGACAGAATGTCCTTCAGTTAAGGCTTCTTGGCTATGCATCTCATGTTTAGAACAGGGCTATGGATTTTGAGGAAGCCATAAGGCACATTTCCATTTTATTTAAGAGTATATTCTACAAATATGCCTTCTAGCTGTTGTTATTGACCTTAATACCTGGTAGAAGTGGTGTTCGCCATTTTTTTCATCATAAAGTCATTTTTCCTCTAATTTTCACACTTTGGAAGAAAATCGCTATGTGTGGTTCCCATGTAAGGAGTGTGCAGTGATACACTACCTCCTTGAAGATGGAGTGTCTTCCTAAAATAGTTGAAGTTCTTATTTATTCCTCTTCTCCTCCATTTATGTACTGATTCACTTATTTTTATCAATGTTGGTGCACAGATATATATTTTATATTTTAGGTCTCTTCAACACACCCCACTATCATTTGTGTGTATGCATATGTGTGTGTTGGAATACTTTTTAAATTTTTGCCTCATAACAGGCTCTAGGTCAATCTTGTATATTTTCTGCTGTAGTCTCAGAATCAGAGTTTTTCAAGGATCCATTCTATTGCCAATGTGATATTAGAACCAAAATCGAAGCACTGTATATGCACATTACAACTGGGTGTCATGGTTTCTAGGCCCTCTTAGCTGACAGAGCAAAAGAAGGAAGAGGAAATATGTGCATCCCATGTATCTTCAATTCTGTGTAAATTCTGCTTTATATAACCATCTGTGACAGTATTGGGCTAAGGGTTCCTACTGTATCTCCAACTCTAATCTATATCCACATGGTACCTTCTGATCTTCTTTCCTTGGTTATCTACAAACGTCAGCAATGAAAAACCACGCTCACATCACCTTATATCAATGTATGTGTTAAATCTTGGTATATATGTGTACTAGTATTAGAATATTAATACATATGTGTGTGGAAAAATGACTTCAATAATTAGCCTATATTGGTTATTGGCAGCATTTTTGTCTACACTTTTACAGATTCAACACCATTCTAAAGGTACCAGGTATAACTGATATGTTAAGATATCAGATAAATTAGAATCAAAATAAAATACTCAATTAAAGGCAGAAAAAGTGCAAAAGGAAAATGAAAAAATGATATGAATAGATCATAGTTTAAAATATGGTAGATATTTACTCACCTGTGTCAACAATCACTTTAAAAGTGACTGACCTATAAACAATTAAAAAATATAGAGTGGCAAAGTAGATAATAAAGAACAAGACCCAACGATGCATTCACTACAAGAAACCCAGTGTAAATATGAAGACTCATATATTAAAGTAATCGGGGAAGATAGACTATGTCAACAATAATAAAAAGAAAGATATAATGGCTAAATTCAGATAATTCAAACTTCAAAACAAGGTAAATTGGGGATAATGTTGCAATACATGATTAATTTTCCATGAGTCATAACAATCCTAAATGTCTAGGCACCTAAAATCAGAACATCCAAATAAATGAGGCAATAACTGATAGGACTAAAAGGAGAAATACAGAAGCCTACTGTCTGAGTGAGAAGTTTCAACATCCCTTTGTCATTCGTTAATTGACAGATCAAGCAAGAGCATAGTGGATGTGAACATCCTTATCTCTCTCTTTTTATTTTTTTTGAGACAGAGCTTCAAGCTATCCCCCTGGGTAGAGTGCTGTGGCATCACAGCTCACAGTAACCTCCAACTCCTGGGCTCAAGTGAGTCTCTTGCCTCAGCCTTCCAAGTAACTGGGACCACAGCCACCCGCCACAATGCCTGGCCACTTTTTGGCTGCAGCCGTCATTGTTGTTTGGCAGGCCCGGGCTGGATTTGAACCCGCCACCTTAGGTGTATGTGGCTGGTGCCTTAGCCACTTGAGCCACAGGTGCCAAGCCAAAATCGTTATCTCTTAACTTGACTGACATTTGTAGAAAAATCTATTTTAAATTAACAGTTTATATATTCTTTTTAAGCTCTAATGAAAGGGTATGAATCTCTTAACACAACAATTAGTAAATGAGATAAAGGTTATGTTATCTAGTTTGATGGAAGCATTCCAAATTGTATATAAAATCAGCACATTGTACTCCATAAATGCAGTAATGTACACAGTTATGATTTAATAAAAAATCTAAAAAAAGAAATATTTAGAAAGACAGATTACATAAGAGGCTTTAAAACACTTGCTGATAAATTTACAATAACAGAAATCATACACATTATGTTCTCAGACTACAATGGAATTTAAGTGGAAATCAATAAAGAGATTTGTAATCTCCAAATATTTGGAGATTAAGAAAGTCTTCTAAGTATCACATGAGGAAAAGAACAAATTTCAAAATAACTTAAAATACTTTTAAATAAATGAAAAGAAAACACAACTTAGCAAAAGGGAAGTAATGAAACATAGCAGTTCTAGGAGGGAAATTTAAAATATTAAATGAATATCATAAAGAAGTTGAAAAATCTAAAATCAGTAACATTCCATTCCATTGTAATAAACTACAGAAAGAACATTCTAAGTATAAACCAAGC
The DNA here is from genome assembly GCF_000181295.1 of Otolemur garnettii. Taxonomy (NCBI): domain Eukaryota; kingdom Metazoa; phylum Chordata; class Mammalia; order Primates; family Galagidae; genus Otolemur; species Otolemur garnettii. Next base: position 20,624,931 of record NW_003852396.1, read on the forward strand.
AGAAGAAAAGAAACAAAAATTAAAGTATATCTTGATAAATTTGATAAATAAAATATAGAAAATTAATAAGCCAAGATATGCATCTTCAAGAAAATTAAGGAATTTTATAAGTATCTAGCCAGGCTAAACAAGAATAAAAGAAAAAAGGCAACTATTTTCAGGGTCAGAATGAAATAGGCATTATCATTCATCATCTTATGGGCATTAAAAGTCTCTGGTAGTGTATTTTCTCCTACCAAAATAAAACATTTTTTCTAATTAGTAAGTGTACTCTGGAGATATTTCACAAGGATTGCTTTTCCTTCCCCTGCCAGAGCTGTAAGGACATGTTCGCTATGATATTCTGCAGGACTCCTGGGGACAAAGTTTATGACTGTGTGGGGCCCCACTAAGGCCTATCCCTGCAGGAGGTCCTCTCTCACTTTAGTCCATCCTCAGCCACCATCAACTGCTTAAAAGTCACTCTACAAGTGTTCTTACCAGTTGATCTCCAGTGAAGCATATCTTGATTGTATCACTGAGGTCTTGTATTTATTCAGATTTTGGTGTGATAATTTCCCTGCAATTTGAAAACCTATCAGTTTTCTGATAGGTCCACACAAAGTCTCTAATTTTACTATTGTAAAGATAAATATTTCAGCTTCCAAGCTCACTGGAAATCTCATTACCTCTTTGAACTAAAAAGATCACTGTAGTAAGGACAATTAGTAAATTTTCTGCTTTCAACATGTATTTGTCTGTTCCAGGGGAATCAGTTTAAAAGAAGTGTTCCTTGATTCTTTAAAGGAAGGATATTGGTTTCATGATAGTATGGAGTACATTAGATACTTGCTTTTACATTCTTGTGATACTTTACCAAGGAGAATGTTCTGCAACTCCACCCAGGTTAATAGAGAAGATGCAAAGTCAGCATCTTTTTAATGGCCGAATTAAAAAGTGTGTGTGGGGGTTTATCACAGTTTATTAACCCATTCATATGCTGATGGGTACTGTTGAATCCACAGTTTGGCAATTGTGAATTGAACTGTGATAAACATTCTAGTGGAAATTTCTTTATGATAAAACGATTTTTTCCATTTCTTTGTAGTTATCTAGTAAAAGGACTGTGGGATCAGATGGATGGTCTACTTTTATCTCTTTGAGGATTCTCTACAGTTCTTTCCAAAGAGGCTGTATTAGTTTGTAATTCCACCAACAGTGTAAAAGTGTTCCCTTCTCTTCACATCCGTGCCAGCACCTACAGCTTTGGGGGAGCTGGCACAATGTAAGGGGATACAACACACCCCAGATGAAGGGCTCAACTGCAACCTGCACTTTACCTGACCAATGAAAACAATGTAACCTAATCGTTGTGCCCTCATATTAATCTGAAAAATAAAGAAAGAAAATAGTTAGAGATAGACAGATAGAAATAGAGATAGGGAGATGGGAAGGGAAGGGAACAGAGGAAGTAAGGGAATTGGGATAATGGCGTTCTTCGTGATTCTGAGTTAAATAGGCTATCTGCAATGTCTTGTGGTACTCAGCCAATATTTTTCCTTCTCTCTCATGTATTTCTCCCCTCCTTACTTTCATTTTCCACCAAGTAAATCCTTCTCTCCCAGGTAAATCTGAGTCACAGAGACACAGTAATTTCTCTTGCACATACTGAAGCAAACTCGATGAAGAGAAAGACCAGGATAAAGATGATCTGAAAGACTCATAATCTAATTAAGAGACTGAGTCATATCAAAGATCTAAGCCAAGACTGATATGCAGATGGGATTTGAGGTGGCAAAATATTTAAACTCAAGGGAGTATGATTATACTAGAGCATGATATTTTAATTTGGCAAGTCTAAGTTGTCTCTGCTATCCAGTGGGCTGCAAGCCCGTGAGAAAGATTACAGAAGGTTTAGAGAACTGAAAACAAAATCTTTTCAAGTATAAAGAAGTATTCTATCTTATATACACAATATATTAATACCTACGTATGTATATTTTTGTCTCAAGTGAAAAATCATGTCTCTTTAGATTACTTCTCCCTCTACGTATTCTATTATCTGGTTATGTAATTGTAATGAAATATTTATTAAAAAACAAACTGAAATAGCTTGTCTAGGGTATTTAAATAGCAGTACTAACTTTTAAAATAGTTTAGCACAAAAATAGCCACCAGACCACTGAGAGAACATCATCTAAGTAATTTATTACCAGATGTTTGGGATTGAAGGTAACAGTCTCTGAAGAATGCAAATACTTCCTCTGTTCATGGAACAAACACGATTTTAAAAATCCCTTCCGGATTACTTGGTAGTTGGAACTATTTTCCTGTATGAATGTGAGGTGGCTTAGCAGGAGTGACAAGTTAAAACCTAGGTTTCTGTATTGTAATTTCCATATAGCTATGAATGTTCAGGAAGTAAAGTGAGGTTTGCATATTAAGGCAAAAAGTTAGGGAAAAGAACAGACAAATTTCTCATCAGGCAAATCTTTTTTTTGTAAAATAAAGAACACAGAGTTGAAATTCGGAGACCTGGGTAATGAAATAAGCTGTCGTGGAACATTCGATGAGTTCAGAACTAGGTCATGTACTTATATTCTCCACTATAAAACAGGTGTGAACTATATAACATTTTATTATCAACAAGGGATAGAATATTATAGAAATTAGAATGTAATGTGTTAGAATTTTAAGAGTGTCAGAAAACTATTGTTCCTATTCTAAAAGAAAGAAGCTGAATAGTCTACAAAATCATAAGTTTTTCCTCTAACAGAGACCTGAAATGGCAAGGTAATTTAATTACATACATATGGATGGTTTTAACTTCCTCCAGTAGAGAGTAGTATGCTTGAACTATAGTCTCTTTGAAAGAACCGTGAGATGATGTGGTAGCCACCATAGACATGGATAAGAAAAAAAATAGATAAAATTTCAACAAATTCTAAAAGGCAAAGTATGGCTGGTATGACAATTTAGAATCCCTTGTAGCTTCAGAGAAAATGGAAATCTGTACCTATGTGCCATGAGAAATATTATGGCAGGTCATTTAACATGATAAACCCCTTCTTTGTTATAAGCTTGCTGGTCCTTACAAAGTTTGAGAGTACAGTCAATTTGGATGGAATTAGAGAACATTGCTATAAGTGAAGTATCACAAGAATGGAAAAACAAGCATTATATGTACTTAGTACTAAATTGAAACTAGTAGATTAAAAACAACATGCTCATGGGAAAGAAAAACTCAATGAAATTCAAGGAAGGGGGAGAGGGGAAAGGACTGGGTAATTTCCACCCGACGGGTACATTGCATGGGTATTTTGCCCACTTACTGGGTGAAGGACACAGCTACCACTTGGACTTTAATCTTACAAAAGCAAACTGTGCGACCTAATCACATGTACCCCATCTTAATCTGAGATCTAAGGAAAAAACACTCTTTCCGAATAAAGAGAAAGCATACTCATTGTGTGATATTTTGGAAACATTTTGACAATTCTTCAAAAGAATGTTTTATGACAATTCTTTTAAAAATGTAATAGGCACTTTTATTGAAAATTTAGAAACTGCAGGGAAGCATAAAAATAATATTAAAATGTTTTGATAATTCTTCCAACCAATGTTTTTTGGTTCCAATCTTTTTTATTTTAGGCAAATTTATGTAGAGAATGTTTTTCTATAAAAATTAATTATGCATAGTATGTTTTATTTAACAGTGTATCATTAATCATTAACATGTTATGGTATCAATAAATATTATTCTATTTACAACATCAAAAAAGCCCACAAAGTTTAAAAGTGAGCAGAAAAATCAATAGAAACCATCCTGTAGTCAGGGTACTGCATAAGTACAGTATATTGACTATATTCCACTCAGGAAATAGAAGAATAGCTATTTTTACACTGGATTCTGTGCTAGGTAGAGAATAGACGGTGTTTGGCTTTAAGAAAAGGTGCAGGACACTGCCTGTTCCCTGTACCCTGCACTGAGCATGAGGCAAAGATCATCTGCTAAAAGAGAATGGGCAGGAATGCCGAGAGAGTGCTACCCAGAGGCACGGGCACAGTAAGCTGCTTACCTGTAATACTAGAACAAGGAATTAAGACCTCTGCTCCAAACTCCTGCTACTTATGACTCCACATTACTGTACTGAGTACTAGGCCAGAGATGTCTTCCAGTGGAGACAGTGCACTGAAAGGTCCTTTCTGTGGCAAAGGTGGTCAGGGTCTGTTTGAATCTGAAGTTAAACAAAAAAAGAGTGATAAACTCGTCAGCATTACAGCCTCTTAGTGAGTAGTCAGCTGCAAATGTAGTTAGATACACTGAATATAGCTATAGCAATAGCAAAGGTCAAATAGGGGTTAGCTACAAAATAAATGGATTCAAATCCATTCCTTATAACCTGACCCAAACATATTCAAATAATATAACTATTAACTGTCACAGTTTCTTATGTCTGACACTCACTTACCAAGTAAAGGTAAATAACATTTTATGCACACAAAAAAGCTAGCAGATGTTGATACCGGATTTTGATACTGGATTTCCAGGCTCTTGGTCTTGGCTGTTTGAAGAATGAAGCAACGGACCACAGGATCAGCAGTAGGTTAGGTTTTATTTAACAAGTGTTACAGCTCTCACAAGGAACCAAACCTCCTTGCAGAGCAGGATCAGCAGTAAGACAGTGTTACAGCTCTCACAAGGAACCAAACCTCCTTGCTCTCCTGCTCTCTCTTGGAGGTCTGCGGAGGTCTGTGTTTCGGCTCTCTGGTTAGGGGATTATATAGCGGCAATTGTCCAATGAGCTTTTGGGTCCTGAAAACAGACCAATCAGGAGTAGGTTTTGAAAACAGACCAATCAGGGATGCACTGGAGGAACTGCCAGAAGTCCACGTGAGGAGATAGTACCGGCACCAGTGTCTTCCTCTGCTTCCCAGTTTGTCAGCGAATTCCTCCATTGCGGCAACAGCAACAGGTCCAGGAACAAGGTGGCCGGTCTCTGTGCCACCTTGTCCAGTATCAATGTGATCCACCATCAAAAGATAAGATAATCAATAGAAAGAGAGGCAGTAGAGAAAGAAACTTCTTTAATTAGATAAGTGATATGTAGGAAACCTCAAGTTCATACCAGATTATTAGGAAATCCTAGACGTTTACTATTATAAAATACTAGATGTTTTCTTTTACAAATTATGCATAAGATCAAAACAAGACCTATATAAATTGTGATATGCACAATTGATCAGAATATTCAGTATGCTTAAAATGTTAATTTTCCTGAAATTTACCTACAGATTCAAGGAAGCGTCAATCCACATTGCAGGTATTTTGTAGAAATTTACAAACTTCTGTGAAAACTTTTTTTAGAGAGGCAAGGAACCTACATTAGCCAAAATCATCCTAAAAGTAAAAAGTAAATGTTTGCAACAATTGCATTAACTGATATCAAGACTTATTTTAAAGTGATAATGATCAAGACTCAGTAGAAGTAGAAACATTTTAAAAAATCAGCAGAATAGGAGGACTCTAGAATTACATTCAACAAATACAGTTCATATTTGATGGCAAAAAAAAAAACCCTGTTATGTTTATGGATAAACCAGTCCTCATGTTAATATGAGATAGATCACAGACCTTAAGGTAAAAAGTATATGAAATAATACAGGTACTAGAACAAAATTCGTGAGGCTATCCCATTAACTCGGAATATAGATTTGTTAGAAGGGTTGAAAGACAAAAAAGATTTAAAAATCTCACCGCGAGTTCACAATTGCCCCTTGTTCTGACTCACCCACAGTCAGCATTTCTTCCCCTGATGTTGCTTTCCTCCAGCCTCAGAAAACAAAAAAGAGAAGCCTGGCTCCCTGTGGGCTTGTCCCAAGAGTTGGTGACACAGGACACACATTATCTGTCAGACCCCCTGGTCATTTTCCCTCTTTGGCTTAATTTCCTCATAGTTACTGCCTGTCTCAGTCTGCAAAAGAAAAGCCCCTTTTTGTCAGATTTCGAGATCTTTGTGGCTTTGGCCCCTTCTGATCCAAGTGTCCTTATTGTGATGATCTTTCTTGTCAATCTGGATTTGGTAAGAAGATTTTCAAAATCTTTTATTTGAAACTACTCTTATAACAGTTCTGTTAAATACATGGCAGACAATCCACAACCTGGGGAAAAAAACTGTAAAACACACATATGTGGTAAATAACTTGAATCCACAAAAGTTGGCTGAATTTTTATAACTCAATAATGAAAACACTAGCAAACTAATAAAAACAATGAAACTTTTGAACAGATACCTTACAAAAGATAAATGGCAGATAATTACACGAAACTATTATCAACAGTATTAGAAACAGAACAATTCAAATTTTAATCCGATAAGATATCACTAAACATCTACTTAAACAGCAAATGTTAAATGGAAGAACGTCACCAAAGACCGGGACGTATCTGTCGTAGTGGGAACACTCAGACCTCACTAGGGGTCCTACAAATGGTCTGCTGTTTTTTCTATGGCTTCTGTAACAAATTACTACACACTTGGTGGTTTAAAATAGCTACATATTTATTATCCCACAATACTGTAGGTCAGAGGTTTGACGTTGCTTCACCAAACTAAAACTAATGTGTCAGCAAGGCTGTGTTACTTTCTGGAGGAACTATAAGATAATCCACTTCATTTTTTAATTTATATTGGGAGAATTCAGTTCCATGTACTTCAGGACTGAGTTCACCGTTTTCTTGGTAGGTGTGTTCTGAGAGGTATCTCAGCTTCTAAAAACCATTCACATTCCTTGCCTCATTGCCCCCTTCTTCCATGTTCAAATCTAGCAACAGTGATACAAATTTTAATCCGTGCTGTCTCTTCTTTTGTGTTACATTTCTGACTTTCTCCCGTACTTCTAAGAACTCATGTGAATAGATCGAGTCCACCTACATAATACTGAAAAATCCATCTCATGATACTTCCTCATTCCCATCTGTAAAGTCTCTTTTTCCGTGTCAGGTAATAAGTCATTAGTTCCAGTGATTAGGTTCTGGACTCAGATGAAGACACACATTCTGCATAACATAAAATATATGATCATTTTGGAAAACTCATCACTTTAATAATATTTTTGAAGTACCTCTGCTTTGTTTTCAAGAAATTCTGCTTCTAAGTATGTAGTTAAAGAGGGAAAGTCATGCCCACAAAAAACTTTATACAAAATAGATCATCAAGGCTTTATTCTTAATAGCCCAATGCCTGAAAGATCCCAGGTTCCCATCAGTGTAAGAAAACGTTGTGACATATGATCAATCAATGAATAGCAAAACACGGATAAACCTTCAAAATATTACACGGATAAACCTTCAAAATATTATACTAAGTAAAAGAAATAGGATACATTTATGTATGTGTACATATATGTGTATACATGTATGTGTGTGCATATATATATATTTTAAAAGTCCCATTTTTTTGTGAAAGTGAAAAGTGAAGAAAAGGCAAAATGAGTCTAAAGTAAAGGCAAACACCAGGGAGGAGGATTATCTAGAAAAGGACATGGAATATTTTATGTATTTTCAAATTTTCATCAAACTGATTAAACGATACGTTTAAGAACTAAGTATGTCACTGTACATACGTTATACCTCAAAAACAAGGTCTTTCCAGTTTAGCTCTGATCCTACACAAAATACCTTATGCTTCCACTTGTTCTTTTTAAAAAGGAAATGGAGATCTTAAAGGTGCAATCTATTGTTTCCAGTATGCAGAGATAAATGACGTATTTCTCAATTTTATTAAATGTTTAGAAAGTGCTATCTTTTTTTTTTTTTTTTTTTTTGCAGTTTTTGGCCAGGGCTGGGTTTAAACCCACCACTTCCAGCATCTGGGGCCGGCGTCCTACTCCTTTGAGCCACAGGCGCCGCCCGAAAGTGCTATCTTTTTTAATCCAGGTGACTAAAAACCTTTTAATTCCATGTTCAAACAAAATAATAAATTCTGAGCTTTTCTTCTTTAGTGCTTTTGTTTTCGAAGCTAAGGTGAATATTAGTGAATGCTTTTGAGCATGGACATTTTTATTTCAATATGGGAAATTTAGTCTCAATACAATCTAGATGAAGAAGTTTGATTTCAGCCTCCAGATGACAATTCACCAACAGCTTTAGATATTGCTAGCCAACCTCAACCCTGCTATGATTCAGAGACATGTTTCTGATTTCAGTGTTATTTCATGTATTTCTGTTCCAGCGCTGTTGAGAACAACACTAACAGCCCGCTGTGGTGAGGAGGGGCAGCTTTCTTTTAGCAAACATTTTCCACGGTGGAATACGACTTAGAGAAAGACAACTCGGAGGTTAGAAATCTTCTGCACATGAATAACAAATCTGAGCTGGCAACAAAAGGACTTAAGTCTTTCCAGAACCATAAGAAATCTGGCCAGCAATTTTCTCATATAAAACTGATTAATTACATCAGAAGATCTTTTATTCAGTGCAATTAATGAAATACTATATCCATTAATTGAAAAGATCAGATAATGAGGAATAATATAATATCATATATAACACCAATGTATTAACTTAAAAAATATAAATATATAATTATTCACCCATTTTTTCTATAATGCCAAGGAATTGTCATTAAACCCGGGTCATACAATTGCATCTGGTCTGTTTCTTTTCTGTAGCTTCTGTCCAAAATTTCATTTTATTCTTTAAAGTTACACTAGAATATAAAATAAATCTAAATTCAGGATATTTGTAGAGCTCTTATAAATACCTCAAGTATTCTCCAGCATTTTTGTTGCTTAATTTATTTAGTTTTATAAATCAGTTATTTGAATTGGAACAATATTTTAATTTCTATACCATATTTTAATGTTTTACTTACTAATCATGAGTATGAGTAGCAGAATGGGTTCAGGAATAAATACAGCTTATTTCAACCTGAGGCTGCTTGTTCAGCTCACCTGGTGGAAGAAGTAGGGAGGTGTCCTGGAAAGTAACCTGTAAGTTACACACATTCAGTGGAGGGGGGACATCTGCTCAGGTGCTTCATGGGGAGAGAGATAATTCTGGTCTATTTCTTAGGAAGAGGTTTATTAAGGGGGTCTCTGTTGAAGTAATGGTCAACATCATCTTGTGTGGTAACCAGCAATCCCACAATCCAGACCCTCATTGTCCTTAACCTTCCTTAACCCTGCTCTCTTTCCTGGTCCATTGCATCATATTTAGCGGTACTAAGAGGAGGGGGCAAGATGGCTAACTAAAGACATCAGTTGCCAGACTCCCCCCCCAGCCCCCGCCAAAATAGAAAAGCATTCAGCTGAAAAAGCATAACCCAGGGGGAGTGCTGAGGGGAAAGTGCCAGAATTTACCCTCCCCAGAGATCCCGGGAAGAAGCTGCACAGAGGAACAAGGGGCAGGTTTGGCCTGTAACACCCGCTGAGCGATTTGGAGTGTGGTGGAAAGGGCAGGTGGGGTGGGCCCTCTTCCTGCCCTCCACCTATGGCAGTCTGCCAGGGCTCAGCCTGTCACATAACCTTTCTCCCTTCACGAGTCCAGGTGATGCTGCCATCAGTGGACTGAGAACTTCCTAAGAACACAGCACCGTGCTGCCTGTATGTGCAGGGTCACTTGCCCCGCCACGGGCTTGAGCTGAGGCAGCAGGCGACATACTGCTTGCACTCGCACTGCTCTCTCCTGCTTGGGAACGCTCAGCCCTCAGACTCCTTGTCACTGGATCCAGTGTGAACACTCTGTAGCATCCACTTGGAGTGTGACGATCACAAAGAAACAGGGAGACACGGGAGAACAGCAGCATTCCTGAAGTTCGGACTTGGGATAGGCTGGGGGCTGGAGAAGTGCCATGGTATTTCTCAGTACAACAGACAGTTCCAGATGGTGGAACATACACACAGTTGCTCCCAAGCATGAGCTTTCCGGATGGCCTGTCACAGGGTGACCAGGTCTTGACCTGCAGGGAAGTATGCCCCACTGCTATGCTGCTCATTGTGCTCATTCGAGGGGAGGAAAAGGGCCCACCCCACCTTATAGAGGGCATGGCTCATTTCCCTTCACAAACAGGCAGCATTTTTGCAGCGGTCCTGACCAGGGACTCTCAGACACTGGGTCTACAGATCACTAGGTCCGCAGGCCACACTCTCCAGCACTCATTCAGCAGCAGCCTTGGGGACCATTGAGTCCCAGGGGAGCTGTGAAACTCCTGGAGCTTGGGGATTTGCCATGGGCTGCTTCTAGCTGAGAGGAGAATACAGAAGACCAGAGAACCAAGTAGAATGCCAGCTTCCTCCCAGGGAGTCCTCCCACCCCTCTCCTCTGCCAAGGGCCACAGAGACAGCCACAGCCACTACTCAGGGACAGTGACGATTCCACAGGAGACAATTAAGTGAAGGACTTGGGAGCTACTGTCCCTCCTCTGACAGGTTCCTGTCATGTCAGGTTTCCATGGAGTTTGCATCTCACTCCTTTCCCATTAAAAGGCCACAGCAAGTGTTCTCATCTGCCCCAAGGACAAAAACTACCAACTCTGCTGAGGGAAAGCAGTGCTAACAGTCCCCTCCGCAGCCACCTGTCTTTTCTGGGTTAAGCCGTACTCCTCAGAGGAGATTCTCGGCACAACTATCTCTTCCCTGCAGGAGCAGGTCAGCAGTCGTCCTCAGGCAGTCATGCTCTCTGCTGCAGCCAGACAAGGAAGTGAGATGACAATCAGGCACTTTTTTGTACCCCATGGTTAAAAGATACCACTTTTATTAAGAGAGGGCAGGTCTAGAAGTCTTCGTATTCAGTTACTTGCCTTTACTAGGAGAAGCCTGTTCCACCTGGAGGCCAGTCTGAGACGTAACTGGCTCCCTGCCTATGCACGTCAGCCACAGTCCACAGCTACACTGCACACAGGGTAGAATGCACAAGGTGGCTGAGCTGCGGCTGCAGCCTCTGCTGTTGCTGAGCCAGGTTGGGAACAGATTGTTTGGATGCATTTGTGTACCCAAAAGTATAGAGACCATCATCACTGCTGAGAAGGCAAAGTGTGAGCAGCTTGTGTGCCCTAGAGCTGCCTGCCTTGGCTAATCTTGTCAAGAGAGGCCAGCCCAACTAAGAAGCTTGCAATACATCCTCCCTTCTCTGGCCTGAGCATTCTTCTGGACCAGGAGATCACCCCACCTCTCCATATGCCAGCCAGCAGCTGATTTCAGGGAGGTTTAGGGAAAATTTGCCAGCCCAATCTTGGTCTGGGATACCCAGAACGCAAGAACATCCAGGGATCTGGGGGCCTGGGGATTACCTAACCTATTCCACAATGTCTGGCACCTGAACAAAATCCCCAGATATGAAGTCCAAGTGTCCCAAATTGCCAGCAACACCATAGTTGGTACTGACCCGCATAAGACAAAAGGCAGTGTGCCTCCCTTCTTACACTGAGCCACAGAGCTGTTGGCAGGTTAACTTCTTACACTGAGCCGCAGAGCTGTTGGCGGGTTAACTGAAAAGCTATCTGTTTTGAGCTGAGGGAAGACGTTCCAGAAGAGAATGATCCCATATAAGTGCTCTGTCAAGTACTTGTCTGTACTATGACACCCTTGAAGGTAACAGTAGTTCTCCATCTTTGGAAATGTCAGGTATAGAATTCAAAATTGGATTGTAAGTAGGTTCAATTGGATCCAAGAGAGAATTGAAAACCAACACAAGAAACAAACAAACAAAAAATATAAAACCATTCAGGATATGAGTGAACAATTCATTAAAAAGATAGATATTTTTAATAAGTATAACAGAACTAAAAATAAGCCATTTAGGGAATTTCAAAATACAGTGGAAAGGTTTCACAATGGACTGGAACAAATGGAAGAAAATATTTTAGAAGAAATACATCAGAAGAAAATGTCTTCAGTTTGAAGAAAGGCTTCTTAATTAACCCGACCAAAATAAAGGAAAAAGAAATCAAAGTAAGTGAACAAAGTTTTTGAGAAATATGGGATTATGTAAAATGCTCAAACTTAAAAATCCTAAGTGTCCCTGAGGTAAAAGAAGAAAAAGCAAAAGAGATGTTTTGAGGCAATAATAGAGGAAAACTTCTTGGTCTTCCTAAAGATTTATAAGTTGGGCTATAAGAAGCTCAATGAACTCTCAGAATATTCACTGCAAATAGGACAACAGCAAGTCACAAGTCACACAGGCATCAGACAGGTCAAAGTCAAAGTGAAGGTGAAAATCATATGAGCTATGATACAAAAGCATCAAGGAACTTACATAGGAGAACAGCCTAACAGCAGACTGCTCAGCACAAAATTCACAAGCCAGGAGAATACGGGGTCCTATCTTCAATTTCTTTATCAGAATTACTGTCATCCAAGAACTTTGTATCCTGCAAAACTAAGTTTCTTAAGTGAAAAAGAAATAAAGTAATTCCTAGATAAACAAATGAGGAGGGGATTTGACAGCATCAGATTGCTCTTCAAGAAATGGTCAAAGAAGTTTTAAACTACAAGATGAAAGGTTGATACTCACTAGTATAAAAACACCCCTAAAGTAATAAAAATAAAAATCTTCATAGTTTTTATAAAATAGTAACACAAGAGAGAAAACAAAACTACTAAGTAACAACACAGTACCTGCAACAGTATCTCACATATGAATATTCATATTACATGAGAATAGTCTAAATGTCCCACTTAAAAGATGGAGATTGGTGGAACAGATTTTTAAAAAGTACAGACCAAATATCTACTGTTTCTAACAGACCCGCTTAATTCATAAAGAGTTGTATAGACTTAAGGTAATGGGGTGGAAAAAACATTTTAAGCAAATTTAAACCCACAGCAAGTAAGAGTAGCTATTCTTATATCAAACAGACTTTATCAAAAAAAAGTATGAAGTAATAAAAATAATGTAATAATTATTGTGATCAATTCAAAAAGAATATATAAAATCCTAAATATATATTCCAGATTCATAAAGTGAATACTGCTAGAAAAAAATAAATAACATAAATACATTAATTGTTGCAGATTTTAACACTTTACAGACAAAACTAGACAGATCATCAGGGCAAAAAAAAAGAAAATCAATGGAGAAACACTAGACTTAAATAAGACTCTAAAACCAATGGCCATAACTGGCATTTTCAAACATTTTACTCCAAAGTGCACAATATACATTCTACCAATTAAAACACGGAACATTTTCTAAAATAGACCATATAGTAGGTCACACGCCAATTTCAAGAAATTTTAGAAATTTGAAATCATATCGAGTATTTTCACAGAGCACAGTGGAATAAAACTAAAAATTAATTACAAGAGAAACTCTCAAAATTATAGAAACACATGGAAATTAACGTAGTGCTGGATTATGCTTGGGTCCATGACAAAATGAAGGTGGACATTTACAAAAATTCAAAATGAATAAAAATGATGACACAGTTATCAAAATATTTGGAATACAATCAAAAGTAGTGCGACAGAGAATTTTACAGCACTAAATAATCCTTACGTCAAAAAAGTCAGAAAACTCACAAATTAATGCCTTAACATTTCACGTTAAGTAACAAGTAAGATAAGAACAAACCAAACACAAAGGCAGCAGAAGACAAGAAACATCAAAGACCCAAGTAAAGTTAGATGAAATTGAAACCAAAAAAAGATACAAAGGATCAGAAAACAACAACAAAACCCCCATTCTCTGAAATGATAAACAAAACACATAGATTGCTAGCTAGGTGAATCAAGAAAATAGGAGATATAATTCAAATAAGCTCAATCAGTAATGTAAAAGGATGTCTTATAACTGATAACGTGGAAACACAAAAGATAATCAAAGAATGTGAACACTTCTATGAAGTGTAAGTCCAACCTCTGTGGAGATCAGTATCAGGATTTCTCACATACCTGAAAGCATATCTACCATTCAATCCAGAAATCCCACTACTGGTTAACTACCCTTAGGAAAAGAAGTTCTTTGATAAAATAGGTACCTGCACTCACATGTTTACTACGGCACAAGTCACAATTGCAAACAAAGATCTGGGACCAACCTAAGAGCCATCAACTGATGAGTAGATAGAGACAATGTATTTATACATTTAGCTGTGGAAAAAGAATAACATTAATATCTTGATTATGATCATAATGTCTTTTGAATTGACTTGGATGGAACTGGTTATGCTATAGATTCTATCTCCATTATTATTTTTGCTGCATATATAAATAAGTAAAAAAAAATTATAAAGGGATCTTAGTATCACACAACAAAATTGCATTTTGCAAGACCTCAGGCTGACACCCTAACCCCAGCATAATGCCTTCATCACTTCGTCCTCTCACGATTCCTCCATATGCCCATCTATGTAAACATCAGTCTCTGCTATCCATAACCATTCATTCTTTGGAAAAGGAGCCAGCCACTTACCCCATATACTTATCCAAAAAATGAATCGTAGCCTAATAGCTGAGATATTATCTACATTTGTTCTTGATGGTATTGAACAGATGGTGCAGCCTTCCAAAACAAAATATTCAATGAAGGAATATTCTTAGTCTATAATGTGACAGGAAGAAATTGCCTTTCATGAAAAATAGTCATATTTGAATAGGAATTACATTTGGGTATCCATTAACAAAAGAAGGATAGATTGAGGAAAGCTGTCATAAAGGCAAATGCTTAGCTGAAGAACAGAGACAAGAAATCAGTGGCAGCCAACAATCAAAGGAAATAATACTATAAAATTTGTCCAGGAGATTAATGTCAAAATTAACATCTCCTGTATCTCTCACCCATCAAATCACTTGTGAATATCCCAGTGGTAAGGGTAGGGGGAGGAAATTTTTCAACAACACTGAAATCTAAGGTTTGGTTTACTATATAATACTATATAACTGAATAAAGATCACAATAGCAGCAATGAGTGAACAAATACATACATAAGAAAGGACTAACAAATACACTCAGGCGAAAAAGAGATGACTCTAGTTTGTGAGAGAAAGCTATAGAAGGTGAAAATTAAGAAGTTATTTTCTTAAAAATATTAGAAGAGAGTGCAGGGAAAAAATTGGCTTGGGAGAATTTTTTAGGAAGAGGACCCAATGGCATTTAAAGCAACACCAAAATTATGTTACTGGGATCTGATGAAACTAAAAGCCTTCTGCATAGCCAAGAGCACAGTAAATAAAGCAAACAGGCAGCCTTCAGAATGGGAAAAGATATTTTCAGGTATGTTTCTGACAAAGTCATAGAGAGCTCAAACTAATCAATAAGAAGGAAAACAAATAACCCCATTTCTATAAGACTTGAACAGAAACTTCTCCGATGAAGACAGAAGCATGGCCTACGAACACATGAAAAAAATGCTCACCATCTTTAATCATCAGAGAAATGCAAATCAAAACCACTTTGAGATATCATTTAACTCCAGTAATATTAGCCCACATAATAAAATCCCCAAACTACAGATGTTGTTGTGGACACAGAGAGAAGGGAACATTTCTACACTGCTGGTGGGAATGCAAGCTAATATAGCCTTTTTGTAAAGAAGTTTGGAGAATAATCAAGGAACTAAAAGTGTACTACCATTTGATCCTGCAATCCCCCTATTAGATATTTACCCAGATGATCAAAAATCATTTTACAACAGAGACATTTGCACCAGAATATTTATTGCAGCCCCATTCATTATTATCAAGTCATGGAAGCAGCCCAAGTGCCCATTCACCCATGAATGAATTAATAAATTGTAGTATATGTACACCATGGAATACTATGCAGCCATAATAAAGATGGAGACTTCACGTCTTTTATGTTTACCTGGATGAAGCTGGAACATATTCTTCTTAGTAAAGTATCTCAAGAATGGAAAAATAAAGTATCCAATGTTTTCAATACTACTATGAAATCAGTATATAATCACCTACACATTCATAGGAATGGTAAAATATAACCATATCCCAGAAAGAAGGAGGGGAGAAGAAGGAGAGGGGAGGGGATGTAGAAGGCCAGGAGGAGGGAGGGTATCTGGGGACCTAACCTAATGTACATAATGCAATAATACATTTCTAAACTATTAAGGATAGAGTACAAATGTCTTACCACAACAAATAAGTAAGCGAGGAGATGGTTATGTTAATCAGTTAGATGTAAGCATTCCACCTTGTGTATCAAATCAGCACATTGTACCTCATAAATGCATTAATGTACATAGTTATGATTTAATAAAGAATTTAAAAAGTTATTTTCTTTTTCCACTTCTGCTCAAGCAAGTTTTTTCTTAGTTATTAGAATCATTATTATTTTTTAAATTTTAGGTATCTATTTAGAATTGCCAACTCTTTGTTTAGAATGAAATTCTTAGTCAAGGCTTTTTTTCATTTGCCATGTAATTTTCTCTCCAAGGAGAGAACTTGGCATAGCACAGTAGACTTTTATCCCTTTGACAACAGAATTGCACAAGTTGAATGCTTAGTGGGTTTTAACTGAAAGATGATAAGAAGGAAAAAAAATACATATATATATATATAGTCCAGATGCCTATATCGTTATTCAATGATGAAAGAAAAAAAAAATTAGCAGAGGAAACTTCGGTTACAAATTTCCATAACTCAAGATAAAAGAACTATGCAATTAGAGAAGAGATAAAGGCCACTTTTGAAAAAATATTTGAAACACAGGAAAAAAATTAGGAAATATCTGTTACTGGAATTCAGAGACATAAATAAAGATACATCACTAAGCAGTGACAGAATTCTAATAAGCAGAGGTCAGCCCTTAAAAGAGAACAACATCCCAAGATGAATAAGAAAGGGTCCATTGGAAATCACAGGGCTCCGTAAGAAAAGACTGAAATCCACTAAAACCTCTGCTGTACACTTGCAGTCCATGTGGGCGGCAAGTATCAATACACTGCGAATGACTTAATGTGTAAGGAAGGCATGTGAAATGGTGCCATTATGGAAATAAAAGTTTAAACCATAACCATGACAGAAATTAAAAAAAACTGACATAAATGAAATAAGGTAGAGGTTCAACCACAAATAAACTGCGTACTGTTGTTTTATATTATTATTGTAGTTTGGCCACAAAACTGTATGCAAGTGTCCAATTCATCAAGTTATACAATTAAGGTGATTAAGTTTATTGTATACACACTGTGTTTCAAATCGCTGCTTAAAAATACACTGAAGTATCAACAGATTAGAAATGATGAATCAAAAGTAAATACATAGTGTTATAAGTATATTAGCAAAAATATAAACCAAAACAATACTGAGGTCAAGAAACCTAAACTAAGATCAAAAAGGCTGATTTTGCTGTAGGTAAAGGGCATAAAGAAAACAACTTCTACACACGTCTTGACAATATTTTTTTTTAAATAGAGAGAAGGCATTTTAGAAGAAAATAAACAAATTATATATACATGTGTGTGTATACACAATATATATACATACATATTTTTATAGTACACACATATTGATTTTTTTCCTTTGTGACAAGATGCTTTTAAATATTTAAATTTTCAGAAGGTGCGTCATTAATATCCAATAATTGAACACATATTTAAGCTTAATAAACTATCAATAAAACTTAAAAAACAATGAATACACTTCTTATGAAAATAGACAGCAAACATGTCAAACATAAGTTACTGATTGTAGATCAATTTTTAAAATATTTATCATAAATGGAACACAAATGTTAAAAATAGCATAAAATACAGTACTGATGCTAATGAGAAAGAGATGTCCATACATAGAATTTCACACAGACATCTAGGTTGGACTTGGAAAAAGAAAATAAAGGTTATGTGCCAATTTTTATTTCAAAAAATATGGGTTAAATATTACTTTGAAAATTATAGATATCCACTAGTAGAATTAAAAAAGCTGATTACTGTTTACATTACTGTAGTAGGCAAAAACCAAACACATATATCCTGCTTTTGAAATGACAAGAAACAAAGGCAACGATTAAAAAACCCAGAAAAACCCAAACTGAGAGCGTAAAACAAAGTGACAGAGTTAAGGCTGCACATCACCGCGGCCACGGGAAAGGAAATTGCTTTAAACTAATCTGCGATTCGGAAGCAAATAATCTCAGGAAGACTTAAAAAGCGACATCAAATTTTAAAACACCTACCAAAACAACATAGAAACATTTTAAATAAGGGAATGGGTAAAAGTTTATCACGCATGGGGCAAGAGAAAGCAGTGGAGCTGGGAAACGCTAACGGTAAACCAAGAAAAAGTTAAGGCAGAGAATGAACGGAGATGCATGAGATCGTATTACAGTCGTAAAACTGGCACTCAGTGTGGTAACCAAATGGCGTGAAATTCTTCTGCCCTGATAGATGTAATAGCAAAACGGAAAAATAAAAGCTAAGGAGTAGAACAATTAACTAATAATAAATTACATATATAAAATATGTACATAATACATTGTCAATACATTACTGTTCCTATTAATACATACGAGTTCCAATCAAAGCTTTTACAAGGGCTATAACTTTATTATAATTACCTATGTAAAATCTGGGGGGAAATTGCCTCCCCTGGCTGAAAAGACTCACTAATTCTAAAATGTGACCATCATGCTTGCCACATTATTTGAATGAAACTTCAAGCACCGGAGAAAGGCTGAAGATGGCTGAGTAGATGCAAGCGGGAGCCTCCTCTGTGGACAGGAACCAGAACAGTAGGAAGAGACTCACATTTCAAGCAGGTCATCTAGGAGAGAACGCCAGATTTCACTAGAGAAGGGACTAGAAACAACAGCAGGAAATAAGGAGAGGGTTCCACGCAGCTCCCCTGGCTGAGGACTGGCTGAGAGCGGACAGAAGCTTCTGGATGTGGAGAGGCAGCAAGCGAGAAACCGTCAGGGCCCCACACTCCCAAATGGGCTTTTATGGTTTCAGCTGCAGGAGAACCCGTTTACCCACGTGGGTCTTGAGCCTAATGTAGGGACCTTCCCAGAGATTACAGAGACATTGCTCAGGAAAGGGACCGCACATGGAGTGCCAGGGGTTTCCGCGCCCAGGGCAGCTTCAGCCCTCGCTGTTGTGAGAGCCTGGACAGCAGAGATCTTCCGACTTGGCTGCAAGGCCGCACTGCTTTGTGAGGGAGAGGGAGCACCAGGGCCTCCCACACAACCTGGCGGGTCCCGAGCACCCTGCTGTCGGATGCTGAGACTGAGACCTGGGCAGACTACACTCCCGGCAGCTAGTTGCCCATGCTGTTTGCCTGCAAGAAGCCCCAACTCTGGTCATAAGCCCAAGGCACTATTTTGAGAGGTTAGGCCATACTCATCCTGCGGTCTGCCTGAGTTCCCACTGCCATGGCTGCAGGTGCACGTGGCCAGTAAAGGACAGGGAAACCAGTCTCTCCCACACATAGCTATGAAAATACTCTCTGCTTTACTCAGGGCTGCCGTGGGGCTGAGACTGCACTGTACTCATCACAGTTCTTGCTCAAACTACTTTCCTGAGTGGTGCTCAGCCCTTTCTTACCTAGAAAACCCTAAATATTCCATCAAAACAACTCTTAGATGTGATAAATCAACTCAAAACGATTTAGGATGCAAATTAATGTGCAGAAATCAGTAGCATTTCTATACACCAAAAACAATCTAGCTGAAAATAAAATCAAGAAGGCAACCCAATTTAAAATAGCTACAAGAAAATAAGATTCTAGGAAAGGATTTAAACAGGGAGGTGAAAGATCTCTGTAAGGAAATTATTATTATTACTCATTCATTTTTTTATTTTTTTTTTTAGAGAAAGTGTGTCACTTTGTTACCCTGGGTAGAGTGTCGTAGCATCACAGCTCACAGCAACCTCCAGCTCTTGGGCTTAGGCTGTTCTTTTCCTCAGTCTCCCAACAGGTACCTGACACAATGCCTGCTATTTTTTTGTTGCAATTGACTGGGGCCGCGCTGGAACCCGCCACCTTGGTATATGGGGCCGGCACCCTACTCACTGAGCCACAGGTGCTACACATATGAATGGAGAAACATCTCATACTCATGGATCATAAGAATGAATATCATTAAAATTACCATATTGCTAAAAAGCAATCTACAGGTTCAGGGCAACCCTATCACAATACTAACTTCATTTGCTCCAGAATTAGAAAAAATAATAGTACTAAAAAACAAAGAGCCCAAATAGCCAAGGGAATCTTGAGCAAAATGAATTCAAGTAGACACATCACATTGCCTGACTTTATAGTACAAGGCTATTTTAACCAAAACCATATGGTACTAATTGAAAAATAGCCACAGGCTTATGGTCAACTGGTCTTTGATAAAGTTGCAAGATCATATACTAGGGAAAGGATGCTTTTTTGAATAAGTGGTGCTGGGAAAACTAGATGGCCATATGCAGAAAATGCGCTGGACCCCTATTTCTCACCATAAATAAGAGAACTCAAATTAATCAACATTAAAAAAGCCAACAATCCCTTATATATGGGCAAGAGATATGAATAGAGACTTCTCTAAAGAAGACAGATGAATGGCTAACAAACATATGAAAAGATGCTCATGGACCCTAATTATCAGAGAAGTGCAAATCAAAATTACCCTGAGATATGATCTAATCCCAGAGAGAATGGCCCACATCACAGAGTTTCAAAACTGCAGATGCTGGTGTGGATGTGGAGAGGAGGGAACGCTTCTGCTGGCGGGACTGCAAACTAATGCAACCTTTTTGGAAGGAAGCATGGAGAACCCTCAAAGAACTCAGGCTAGACCTTCCATTTGATCCTGCAATCCCATTACTGGGCATCTACCCAGAAGGAAAAATATCCTTTTACCATAAGGACAGTTGCCCTAGACGGTTTATTGCAGCTCAATTTACAGTTGCCAAAATGTGGAAACAGCCTAAATGCCCACCAACCCAGGAATGGATTAACAAGCTGTGGTATATGTATGCCATGGAATACTATTTAGTAGTTAAAAGAGAAGGAGACTTTGCATCTTTTGTGTTCACCTGGATGGAAGTGGAATACATTATTCTTAATAAAGCATCACAAGAATGGAGCAGCAAGAATCCCATGCAGTCAATTCTGATAAGAGGACAATTACTGACCTAGTACACGATGGGGGTTGGGGAAGGGCACAGCCCGGAGAAGGAAGGAGGGAGGGGGTGGGGGTCACGGTGTGTGATACTCCTTTTGGGGGAGGGACACAATTATAAGAGGGACTTTATACCTAAGAAATGCAATCTGTGTAACCTGGTTCTTTGTACCCTCAATGAATCCCCAACAATAAATAAATAGAAAAAGCAACTCAAGATGGAGTAAAGACTTGAATATAATGTTTTAAAATATAAAAGTATTAGTAGAAAACCTAGGGGAAATATTTCTGGACACTGCTCTAGGCAAAGAATTCTTGACTAAGATCTCAAAAGCAAATGTACAACAAATAAGTAAAATTGGGTCTTTTGTTGTCACATAGATGGAAGTGGAGGCCATTATCTTAAGTAGAACAACTGAGACTGAGAACGACTTTATGTTCTTACTTGTAAGGGGGAGCCTAATAATTTGTGTGCATGAACACACAGTGTAGGATAATGAACAATGGAGATTCAGAAGAGTGGTTAGTTGGGGGGAGGTGGATGATGGAGGGTTACCTTGGAATGTGCATGGCTCCAGTGATGGATGCACAGAAGACCCCGACTGACCCATGATATGATATATCAACATAGCAAAATTGCACTTGTATCCTATGGAAACATACAAATAAGTAAATGGAAATAAGTTAAATATTATTTATTAATAATTTATATTGGAAATTTTCAATCATAAAATGTTTAAAAATCTAGAATAATTATAATAAGAAAAATAGTGTTGAAATGAACAAAATATTATGACATTATGTCAATAATTTAATAAGTAAAAGGCTTACACTTTTCATGAGAAATAGTTTAAAACTCTGGCCTTCCACCTCCAGGGTGTAGACCAGTACTGGTCTGTGGCTTTGTTAAGAGCTGAGCTGCGCAGCAGGAGGTGAGCAGTGGGAAAGCCACCAAGGCTTCATCTGTCCTTACAACTGCTCCCCATCCCTTGTTCCACTGCTTGAGCTCTGCCTTCTGTCACAACAGAGGCAGTGGCAATAGATTTTCATAGGAGGGTGAACCCCACTGTAGACTGTGCAGGCAAGGGATCTAGCTTGCATGACCCACCCTACTCATGGAAAAATGATCTTCCATGAAACGAGTCCTTGGTGCCAAAAAGGCTGGGGACCACTGATTGAAAACATAAATATAATGTTTGAAAAGATTTTCTTTTACAAAGTCTTTGGAAAGTATCAAGAAATAGATAATTCAGATAAATGTAAAGAAAAACAAAAACCTTACAGAAATAAAGTAATGGTGCTATTGTAAAAATCTGAAAGTTGAATCTAAACAAATGGATAAAGCAGAATCAAATCTAAACATGAAAACTGATTCAGTACCTTCTTTCCTTCCACTCCGTCTTCAAGTTACTTACTCGCCTCTCCATGTGTAAACAGACTTCTGGCAACCATACACACGTCCACAGTTTCTGAGAGGTTTGTAGTAGGCTTTGTTGGATTTTGGTAGAAAGAGATGCCCCAGGGTTTTTAATCCTGAGAACCAAGAAAGTGATAGAAAATTAGTGATTGTAGCAAATCAGGAAAGGAAATTGGACTTTAAATCTGTGAATGCCTAATGAATGTAAATTTATAATTAAACTTGGATAATTGTACCAGGTCATCCTGAATCTACTCATAAAAGGAAAGAGCTGAATGAGCACTTTGGGTTTCTCTGTGCTTGAGGGGAAGAGAATGCAAGTGACCTGAAGAGCAGAGATCAAGGACCCACAGCAGGAACCTGGCAACTTCACCACAATTGCATGACCACAGACAGCACCCCAGCTGCTGTTTCCTGAGTAACCTAGTGCTAACGGCACTCTTACCAGTTGACCACACAGGAATGAAGCAGCAAAGAAAAATTACCTCCATTGAAAGGTATCCCGGGCAGAAAAGAGATGAAAGTGATTAATAAAAGTATGACACTCCTACACATACACACACACACACACACCCCCACCCTACCTTTTTGATATAGAAACCAAAATCAGGTCATGATCTGTAATTGTATCAGTTTGAAATATATTCAGCTGAAATTGAAATTAATGGAATGATGGTTACACAGTGGCTTAACAAGACAAGATTAATTTTGCTCACACAAGAAGCCATGAAATAAGTAGACAAGGAATGGCCCTGGTATTATAGAATTTTGTACATGTCCCTCTTGTACAATGACAAATACTTTTTAGCCTATGCTCTTTAGCTTGTAAATTTGTCCCCATGGTCCTAGTGTTATTCCCACACTAATAAGAATTCCATGCTGCAGGAAAGGACAAAGAGTAAAAAGGGCATGGCAGACAAGTTTGTCCATTTCTTTTTCTTTCTTTCTATCTTTTTTTTTTTAGAGACGGAGTCTTTGCTTTATCACCCTCAGTAGAGTGCTGTGGCGTCACAGCTCACAGCAACCTCCAGGTCTTGGGGTAAGGTGATTCTCTTGCCTCAGCCTCCTGTGTAGCTGGAACTATAGGCGCCTGGCTATTTTGTTGTTGTTGCATTTTGGCAGGGGCTGGGTTCAAACTCGCCACCCTCAGTATATGAGGCCGGTGCCCTCCTTACTGATCCACAGACACTGCCTAGTTTGTCCATTTCTTAAAGTTCCTGGATATCCCCCAGATCCAGCAATCTCTACTTCTACTCTACTGGCTAGAGCCGAGCTCTTTGGCCACCATTAAATGCAAGAGCGTCTAAGAAGATGAATATTTTCATCGGCTTCTTTACCAAACTAGGTTAAAAATTAGTTATGTAAGAAAGAAGAAAATATACGTTGGGCGGGCTGTTAGAAATTTATCATGCTAATGAGGAAATTCAGAAGAATTGAAGAATATAATGGCCCAGAAAATCAGGTAAAAGGCATTATTTTAATACACAGGGAAAATAGGCAAAGAAATAGAAATAAAAATAATGAAGCTAAACATATGAGGTTTTGAGACTATATTCATAAGATATAATCTTTGAATCATAGTAATGCATGAAAAAAAGGCAATAAGTAAACACATGAGAAAAGAATATTTCTAGGAGATGTAGAAATACTTTATTTGGCAGATTGAAATCATTCGTTTATTTCTAGGCAGAGCAGAGGGATAAAGATATACATTTAGCATATTTGAGAAATAGTTCTGAACTCTGGAAAAGGGAATACATTATTTACAAAAGAAAACAACATATGAATATTGTTTGATAAAAATAAAAACCCATTTTATGAAAAGGAAACAATAGGAGATAACTTCTTAAAATTGTATAAATAAATCTTGATAATGCCTGGTTCAAAGAGAATCTTGTATAATGCTAAAAATCAATGACAAAAATGAAAGTGTTAAATAGCATATCCTTCAAGATTCAGAAAGAGAGCTGTTTTTGAAGGAAAATATTTAGCACCAAATGATTTCATTAAAATAATAAAAATAAAAAACCTAAGCAGACGTCATAATACACTAGTAATTGAATCGCAGGAAACAAGTCTAAAAAGCTACAAAGATAGAGGAACTATGGGGCTGGAGGGTCATGCCAACATCATAGATAGATCACTGTAGCCTCCAGCTTCTGGGCTCAAGCGATCCTTTTGCCTCAGGCCCCACCTCCACACCCAGTGGCTGGGATTACAGATGTGCACCACCACACCTGGCTAATTTTTATTTTTTAGAGACAAGGTTTCACTAATTTGCACAGGCTGGTCTTGAACTCATGGCCTAAAGCAATCTTCCCCCCTTGGCCTTCTAAAGTACTAGGATTATAGGTATAAACCACTGTGGCTCCTTAAGGAAGATATTTTTAAGCCCTTCTCCTGAGATGGTCAATAAACTTTTATTTAAGAACTCATGGGTGGTGCCTGTGGCTCAGTGAGTAGGACACTGGCCCGGAATACTGAGGGTGGCAGGTTCAAACCTGGCCCCAGCCAAACTGCAACAAAAAATAGCCAGGCGTTGTGGTGGGTGCCTGTAGTCCCAGCTACTCAGGAGGCTGAAGCAAGAAAATCACTTAAGCCTATGAGCTGGAGGTTGCTGTGAGCTGTGATGCCATAGCACTCTACTGAGGGCAACAAAGTGAAACTCTGTCTCTCAAAAATAAATAAATAAATAAATAATTCGTATATTTTTATGGATGAGTTGTTGGTAATCCTGGGGATTATTTTGTTTTGTAGCCATAGTTGCATCACATTAGAATATACTCATTAACTTATTGTCCGTGATATTAATTCCTAATTCATCATTCCAGTTTTAAATAAAGACTTCCATTTCAGTGTATTTCCAAAAAGTTCCAATGAAAGCCATGAAGAGTTGAGATGGAAGGGACTTTGATGCTCGTCTGATTGGCACTCAACATTGGTGAAATATTTTTAGCTAGTTATAGTTCTTGGCAGAGATTGGAGTAAATCCCAAGATTCAGTTTCTCACTTTGCCCAATACCATATGTTAACACATACTAATATTCGATATTACAATAATATCTTTGAATGTTTCATATGAACTTTGCATTTAAAAATAAAGTGTTCCAACCATATTTTGATCTATTCTTCACGACTCATAGTTCACAGCAAGTGTGTTCAGTGCTTTATTGTGATGACCTCATGGATGATTAAATTAATTGGACTAATTTTCTCTATCCATTGTGGTGGTTTTCAAACTTTTGCAACTACTATTTTTTTTTCTTTCCTTAAGGTTGTTCTTTTTTATTTCCTGCTGTAATTAGAATAACTATTTCAGTCCAGAGCATTTACATGAAAATGCCACTTCGATCCACTATTGAAAGAGAAACATTATAATCCAGTTTGTCAGGATTATAGGCAATAAGCTCTTTGAGACTAGTATTTTAAAGTTACAGCATGAGCTCTGTGATACAGGTTTTAAATTTGGGATCTCAATTGCTGGTTATGGATGGGTCAGACTGTTGAATGGCTATAGACTTTAAGGTAAGTAAGTGTGTGTTGTGGGGAAATTTTATTAATAAAACATTCCAGAAATTACATTATCATCATTCTCATTATCCTCATACTTTTTTCTTCATCAATAATTTGCTAGATTGATTCCTTATCTAAATTTTAAAGCTGACTCTATGTCTTTTTATCTACATGACCTGCTAAGTTAAAAAATCAGCTCCTCAGAATGGGAATAACAATAGTACTTATTTCATAGAGTTTTTGTAAAGATTTAATATAAGAATTACTATGGGACATAATGATTGTTGTATTTGTTAAAGTGGTGGTAATAATAGTGACAGAGGAGCATTAGCAGAGGAAGAAGTCAGGTCGATGGTATTGGTGCACTGATAGGAATATGTCATGTTTCCCTAATAACAGCCTTATAGAAATGATGGAGAAGGGACCGTAGATTTAACAGAATTGAATCTGAATTATCTTTGTTTCTAGATTACAAGATAGGAATAACAAGAATGATATGATAACAAAATAAGATCTTATCAGGTTTTCATGAAAACAAAACAAAGTAAAACCCTTAGAACATCCCCACTCATAGTAATCACTCCGTAAATGATTTGTGTTACTATCTTCCTCAATGTTATCCTGTTTTTGCTGTATTAGGTCACTGGACTGGAAGTGATGTTGCTGAAGTGTAAATCTACGTTTGTCATGAAAAGTTGTACTTTGAGTGCTACACTGCTGCTAAAATCAGCATATTATTGTTACAGGTATCAACTGAAACAGTAATTAATAAGGTTGAATTTGCTTCTCCAGCACAGAAGTGAAAAAGTCAAATAATTGGTTCTAAAAGTGAACTGGAGTTCAGCCAATTTGCCCAGGTGGGCCGCTCTTCACACCTGACCTCAGAGAAGACTGAGTCTATTTTTTGTTAATTGTGCCCCAAGCCCTGGAGAAGACATCCTAAGGGCCATATTCCATGTGTATTTTCCTTTCTCCTTAAAATAATGGTTTCTGATTCATCCCCCTTGTCTTTTCTCTCTTTTTAATTTATTTATTTCCAACTCCTACCACTGAGTTTATGCTGGTGCTGGGTGCAAGCCAAGTATCATTTTGTTTCGAATTTCCGTATTGCTCCGGCAGAGCTATTGGATTAAAATCCTAGTCCAAACCTCCGACGATGGAGCACCTGAGGGTGCTTTTGTTTGTTTGTTTGTTTCCCTTATTTTTTGGTTTGGGTTTTATGGAGCTTCTTTGATTTTTTTTTTTTTTTGGAATTTATTCATTTATTTATTTTGCAGTTTTGGCCAGGGCTGGGTTTGAACCTGCCACCCCCAGTTTATGGGGCCCGTGCCCTACTCCTTGAGCCACAGGCACCGCCTGGAGCTTCTTTGATCTTAAAGATATTTCTAAAATTCAGGAAATCTGGGTCTTTTTTCAAATTTTTTTCCTGCCCTATATTTTTCCTCCTCTTTGAGATTCTTATTATACTTCTTTAGTTTACTCTCTCCATCATCTCCTAAGTCTCGGTGTTCATTGCTTTTTTCATCTTTCCTCTCTTTTTGTTCTTGGGATTTATTAATTTCTATGGCTCTATCCTTAAGTATACAGACTTTTTCTCCAGTCTTCTACCTTCCATTAATTGATGTCTAGTAATTTATTTTTCTGGGTATTTTTAATTTTTAGTTCTAGATATGCTATTTGCTTTCCTTTGCAATCTCCTTCTCTATAGTGAGATTCCATTCCCGTTCACTCATTTGGTACATAGTTTCTTTAAATTACTATACATATTGATTACACCTGCCTAAAGATTCTTATCTATTATTGCAATATCTGCATCATCTCTGGTTTGGTTTACGAATGGCTGGTGGTTTTTTTTCTTATTTTACGTCCTGACTGTCTATGTTTGACATGTTTGATGATCTTGATGGGATAGCAGCTGTTGAGTGATATGGCACAGAGGATCTGGATTCCTTCATGTTTTCTGAGAAATGTTTTGTATTTTTGTGGGCAGTTGACTTGCCCAATGTCAAACTCTGAATGAACTCTGTCTCTTTTGCAGAAAGCAGCTTCTGAAGTATGTTTCAGTTGATGCATTCTTGCTGAGACATCTGAGATCTGGCTTGAATATATGTGGTAGAATGATCAGCCACGTATTTGGATAAATTTTATGTACAAATATTGAAGCCTACCTCTTTTCAGGAATCCTACCCAAATCTCATTAATTCTATGGAATTTCTACCACCCTTAAAATCTGTTATCTGATATCTCAAGCCAACAAAACTGTTTATTTTTTGCTACCCATATTTTGAGGATTATAAAGTGCCCTTGGGCAATAGACTGTAATATTACGAATCACACATTCCACAGTTTGTCTAGTAAGACAGACTCTCTTACATTTTGCTTCTTGATTTTGGTCACATTCCAGTGACTACATATATTTTTAAAATCATAGTTTGGATTTAAAAATTGTTATGTGCAGGAAGGTTAGCTCATCTAAGCTATTCCAAGAATTATTAGAATGAAGAAAATGGATTCTCCTTTTTCCATTCAGAATGGGATGGAAATAATAATAATTGCCATATAGAATTTTTATGAATATAAACAGACATAATTAAAATCATGCTTTTCCTGTATATTTGAAAATGTAGTGAGTACTTACAAATATTATCTGCTTATTATAATACTAGTTTTTTGGCATAGATTTTTTTAGGTATTTTCCATAATTTAGAATTCTAGTGTTGAGAAAAAAAATGTTCTTTGTTTCTTAAATCTCATGTTTTAGGAAGAAAGATATCACCTTAGTTGATTCAGGATACTATAACAAAAACTCAAGATCTAGGCAGTAATAGATATAATGTCTTTTGTGAGGGCTACACTCTGCTTTATAGATTACACCTTTTTCTCATCCTTACGTTGCAAAAGAGGTAAAAATGCTTCTGTAGGCCTCTTTTACAAGGGGTTAATCCCACTCATGAGGCCGCTGCCATCATAGGTCAATATTTTGAAAAGACTACTTGATTTGTTTTATTATTAGGATCACACAGAGTTATATTAGTATCTGGAGGATTCAAAATAATTATTCTAAAGTGTTAGCTCCTTACAATAAGTCTATGCTTTTTGTTACTTTTAGGTTAATTATAAATGTGCTATTATGATCAGTATTTGAAAAATTGCCAGGTTTTCCACTTACTTGCACGTTGAGAAAGACATCAGCTGTTTTTCAAAGCTGGGCTTTCATCAGACTTCACCATCTCTTTTCTTTGTTTTAAATATTTTTCTATTGATTATCCCATCTCGGGGATATTTTGCCTCTGATCACATACAACCTGTAAATCCATGAACATTGGCTGAAAATCATCGATTCTGGCCAGATAATTTTAGGATAAATCTAAGTAATACCATTCAATAAATGTCATGCAAATTTAATTTTAGAATTATGTAGATAGTATTTTCAATATATTGTGATTATGATTTAAATCAACCAAACGTTATAATATGTGAACAGATCCACATTGCCAGTGGCTGCTAGAAATCAATCTTTTCTTAGAACAAAGTACATTTAAACCAAACTCCTCAGCTCTTTCAGAACAACTCCATACTTTGAGACTTCAGTTTTGTAGAAGTTTAAAATATTCTGGGATTACTTTGAATCTTCTATGTTTCCTTTAATATGTGGGTCTTCCAACTTACTTCTTTGCACTTTATATGGCTAATTGGAGAGTTCCACTGATGAGATTCTGACAGTCAAATGATACGTATTTTATATTTCCTGGTAATACTTTACACATAGTGAGGAATCCACCCATCCATTTGCTTCATGGTTTGTATTAGTCCTTTATCTTTTGCTTCCTTTCTTAGATCTGAGTAATTCTTGGCTGTGATTCACTCTGTTTCATACCATTCTATGTTTTTTGTTATTTTGACATAAAAATCTGTCTTCAAATTTTAAACTATATACTACATTTTCAAGATGAACTAGTGTGTGCTGGTCTGTAGAGTATTTAGGCAGACTGATACTTGGAGTATATAGAAGTGCAAGAAAATATTGCTATGGTAGTTTTTCCTAGCAGGTTGGGTGCCAAGAGGCTTGTCTTTAATGGGAAACAGGGTAGAATTTGGCAGGCTTAAATGTTATTAGGAAGACTTATGCATAAGGAAAATAACTGATTTTCTCATATATTTGTAGGACACACAACAACTGTAAAAACATAGAAATAATCAAAATCATGCTTTTCCTGTATGTTTGAAAATGTAGTGAGTACTTGCAAATAGTATATGCTTATTATAATACCAGTTTTTTGGCATATATTTTTTTGGGTATTTTTTTTTTTTTTTTTTTTTTTTTTTTTTTTTTTTGAGACAGAGCCTCAAGCTGTCCCCCTGGGTAGAGTGCCGTGGCATTACAGCTCACAGCAACCTCCAACTCCTGGGCTCAAGCTAGTCTCCTGCCTCCGCCTCCCAAGTAGCTGGGACCACAGGTGCCTGCCACAACGCCCGGCTATTTTTTGGTTGCAGCCATCATTGTTGTTTGGCGGGTCCGGGCTGGGGATTCGAACCCGCCACCTTAGGTGTACGTGGCTGGCGCCTTAGCCGGTTGAGCTATAGGCGCCGAGCCAGCTATAGGCGCCGAGCCTGGGTATTTTCTATTATTTTATCCACACTGGATAGGAAGAGGCAGTTGGCAAGTCCTCCAGTCCAGCACTGCCTTGTTCTCAAATCTCTTTCACATAGACAATACCGTGTTTCCCTGAAAATAAGAACTACCCCCCAAATAAGCCCTAGCAGGATTTCTATGCATTTGTTAAATATAAGCCCTACCCCGATAATAAGACCTAGTGATAGGCATGCATTTCGGCATGGAGTGGTAAGGAAGACTGGAATACCTTTTATCTGCCACAGCTCCTTTCTCAGAGCCATTGGCACTTACACGGGTGCAAGTGTGGTAACTGCAGTCCCCAGGCATTCTATTGCACACATGCGAACAGCTATGGGAAAAGAATTCACGCATCATTAGTGCCAGCCCCACCAATAAGGTCGGCTCCCCTTGTCAGGTTCCAGAAGAAGATGACTTAACTGTATTTGAATAAATGTAGATTGTTGAATTATACTTAATAAAAATAAGACATCCCCTGAAAATAAGCCCTAGTGTGTCTCCTTAATAAAAAAATAAATATAAGACAGGGTCTTATTTTTGGGGAAACACAGTAGGTTCTCACTATAGAGACCAGAAATGAAGCTAAAAACTCCACTGTGGCAGAAAAGGGTATTTAAATAATAATTTAAGGAAGACAGTAATATTTTCATGGAATAGGCATATGACCAAGCTGCTTCAATCAAAAGCTAAAGAGGAACATCCTTGCTTTTGAATTCATTGAAATAGATATATTTGACCCTGAGGTGCCAGGGTCTGCATTTCTAAGCACACCTTAAAAATTATATTTAATAGGAGAGAATTAAAAAAGAATTTGTGAAATGATTTCTGTATATTATCAATTAATTGGTTATTTTTGCAAGATAATTAGACATTATAATTGTGTCACTTTCACCTTACTATTTTGACCTATATTGTGTACACCTAAGGTACCATTTTCTGCCTAGACTTCTAAGTAGCAATTTGGAGATAGTCATTGGGGTCTTTCTATTTCAACTTTTTAGCAGAATAGTGACCAGAAACTACTCTTCTGACATCTTAATAACTCACAGTTCTTCCTAGTTTTATCTATTTCCTTTGCCAAAATCACAATAATTCCATAACCAGTAGTCATCTGGATGCTTGCAACCATCTTCTTCCTCCGGTATTCTGCTGCCAGATTATTCTCTCCCATGAATACACGAATTAAAATGCAAATCTGGTTTTGAATTTCCTTTCTTTGAGGATTTAAAGTGGTCAGAAACATATGCTATGCCTATTTTAAAAGTTAATTATTGCATATGTCACATTGGATGTCCCATAGATTCTTCAAATACAACGTACTTCCAAATTAATTCATTTTTCCCATTTCTGTTTTACTTTTTATTCTCGGATTTTGGTTTGTGATCATGCTAATGATTTTATTTCCCAATCTAGAAACTTCATCTGTCATTAGACATTTCATTTTATTTTTGTCTCAAAATTGCTAAACCCAAAAGCCTCCTGTAGCATCCTTTCCCACTGTAACTTCTACCCATGCCCATATCAGCTGTGCATAGACAATTGCAGCGGCCCTTACATGGGTCACACCCTCCTGAACTCCCTTCTGTTCTAGTTCTCCATATGCAAGGCTTGATAGGAGACTCAGACAAAAGATGACATGATTCTGTGATTCACCTGTTCAGTGAACTTCAATGATTTGCCTCTACCTGCAAACTAAAAGTCAGAGCCTTTAGCCTGGTCTTTGATAATCTGCTGCTCTGATGTGGATCTCTGACATTTCCCCTTTCACACTTTATCATCTAAAGTACCTCTTCATCTTAGTTTCCTGTATATACTATAAAAGCTGCAAGGTTTTGTCCATCTTTACCTAGAATACTGTGCCATTGTTTTCCTCTAAACTCTGACACTCTTAAGTTCTTTCTCTTTGGCAAACACTTTTTGATTTCCCTGACTCATTGAGTGATCCCTCCTCCGAGTTCCTGCTAACTTTGCCCCGACACCCACTATAGGCACTATCTTTTACTTATCTAAATTTCATGGGAAAAAATAAAATCTTTGAGGCATGAATCTGTCTTTTATTAATGCATACCTGGTTCTCAAAAGATGTTCAATACAAACTCAATCTTTAGTAAGTATTTATTTAATAAAATAATCTCCCCAGGTTCTGAGATTTATAGGAAAATGGAAGATATTTCCACCTGATTACCCTCAGATTGATGCTACTTATCAAGCAGGAATGAAAGAAAGGTCTCAAGACAGAAGTCGTGCTCAACTATCAGATGCAAATATTCTGTGTGATTGGAGCATCGCTTCCGTTTTATATCTCTTGGAAACATCAGTAAGGGGTACAGAGTTTAAGAGGTCAGTGCAGGTTAAGAAGAAGCTTATCTTCATAAAGTTTGTTAGAATGCATAGACAATAGTAATACTGGCAGCTACAGTTCTGGTCAATTCACATATCAATTACATATCAAGAATTATACCATGCTTTATATTTTTTCACTAACTTTTAAAGTAAGCATGAAAGCCAGATTTCATAATCTCTGCTTTTACCAATAAAATCACTGAGCTTAATCATGGCACTTAAATAATCTGATCTTAATTTCACAGTGAAATTAAAAGGTAGTGCTAGGAGACAGGCTCAGATTACCTTAATTAAAAATCTATGGCTTTATGTCTTAACACAATAACTAAGAAAATGCCGTGAAGGCTATGTTAACCAGTTTGATGAAAATATTTCAAATTGTATATAAAAGCAGCACATTGTGCCCCCCCCCCCAAAAATCCATGGCTTTTTTTCCCCCTATTATATATATATAAAAGACTTTAGTCATGGAGCTATATTTCACTTGGTAAGAAATTCACAGAAAATGTATGTTTCACACTTGGTGTTACAGTTTGGCAAGAGAGATGAAAGTAAGATCGTTAGCAAGGTGCCTCTATGGGTTGTTAGTGTCAACGATTGAAATGAGGTATTTTGAGTGATTTTCTTATTAAAGAGGTCAGCCCAACAGTATCTTAAACAAAATTATTCTTTCAAGAACCTCAGATATTTTTCCTTACCTGTTTTTTTCTTTATCCTAAGTGTAATCTTTTCCCCGCTTCTTTTTACATTCACCTATCACTGAGCCTTTTGAAAAGCCTTTGGATTCAAAATGCTCCTTTTAAATTGCTTGTTATGAAACAATTTAAAATCATTTCTTGTCAAACAAATGGACAATGCCATCTCCCTATTTTTGAGAGAATGGCTTTATGTATCCAAATTAATCTCCAAGAACATAATCAAGGAGAAGAATCACTTTGGAAACGCTGCAGGCTGTATTCATCAAAGCATGGGCAGGAGATATTTTCAGTTGATTTTGAAACAGCTGAATTAATAGCTGTTTCATTAGACTGGAATTGTTGAAAGCTGCAAGATATTATAAACTATGCAAGCCTGGCGAGCAGGTGTAAAGTGCATCAGATTTGTTTAGAAGAAACCTGTAACTAGCTATGTAACGTGAGGATATTATTCAATATCTTTGGGTCTCAAGTTCTTCTAGTGTGATATGAATGGTTTATACCTGATTATCCTTCCCCTAATTTCCTCTGTGTTTCTGTTACCTAGGGGAGAATTAGAGAAGAGTACACAGTTACTCTCAGATTTTTATACATTAAAGAATGTAGGATGAAAAATGAGAGGCTGAGATGACTCCTTCCTTTCTACTTTCAAATAAACACAGATATTTCTTTGGTTTTCAAAACTGCTGGATGGAGTTATTCTTGTTGTTATAACTATTGCCATAAAATGTCATTTTTTTCCTTACTGCTTTAGGAATTTAAAATAACAGTCCAACATTAACAACTATTTTTGTTAGCACCTCATAAGCACAGAGCATTTTGTTATTTGCTTTACATAGAATTTCATTAAGTCATTTATGGAATTATCCATTAAAAATTGTTAAGCACTTATAAAGTGTCATATATAATATTTGAGATAATCCCCATATAATAGGTGCTGTAAAGGAAAATTAAGAACCTTGTCAATGTTTCAGTTATGCAAGAAGAATTAGTTCTAGATATTTGCTACATACCATAGTTCTGATAGCCAATGATACCGTATCATTTACTTTAAATTTTGTTAAGTGTATAGATCTCATGTTAAGTGTTCTTACCACACGCACACATGTACATTTAGAGACACAGGGAAACTTTTGGAGGTGATAGACATGGGGGTGATGAATTCATGGCTGTAGGTACATGCCCAAATTGATCAAACTGTATACATTAAATAGGGGCAGTGTTTTGTATATCCATTATACCTCAATAGATCTGTTTTGAAAACCAAAACAATTCAAGTACAGAAAAAAAAGATTGACACTTAAGCATAAGATTCTAGAATACTTTTTTCACCTCCACACTCTACCACCGCATCAATATAACAGGGGATTACACTGCAAGAATTACAAGGCCCAGACTCTGCTTTAGAAGGATTTGGGGGAAAATGCAGAAACAATTGGATCTAATGGATATTACTTCATTCAACAATAGCAGAATATACAGTCTTCTCAAACTCCCATGGGACATTAACCAAAACAGGCCACATTCCGGGCCATAAAGAAACTTTATCAAATTAAAGAAGATGTGAATAATATACAATATGTCCTGCTTTATGGGCTGAATTGTGCTCCCCACACTGTTTTCATTGGTTGTCGTGTTAGCCTCCAAGATGATAGTATTTATAGATGGGCTTTGAGAGATAATTAATTTTAGATGAAATCTCAGCGACACCAAGGGGCATGTGTGTGCTATCACTCTCTCTCTCTCTCATCTTTTTTTCTCCCCCATCTCATGAGCACTTGTGAAAAGGCAGTTGTCTGCAATGCAGCAAAAGAGTCTACAAGATAATTTGTACATGTTCTCACTCTGATCTTGGAATCATAGCTTCTAGAATTTTGAGAAAATAAATTTCTGTTGTTTTGGGTGACACAGACTATATATTTTGTTATAACATAGCATCTTAGGCTGACAAATGCTAGAACTTCCTTAACTCTTGGATCATAATGGAATTAAATCAGAGGTCAATAATAAATGTAACTAGAAAATCACCAGTTATTTAGAGATTAAACAGTACATTTCTAAATAATACATGGGGCAAATAAGAAGTCTCAGAGAAATTTTATTATTTCTTGAGCAACAGGCATTCTTATTTATTGCTAATGGGAATGAAAATGTAACCATTCCGGAAGATAGTTTAACAGTCTTTTAAAAACAAAATACACTCTTACTATTCAATCCAGCAATCATACACCTTGGTATCTACCCAAAGTAGTCAAAAATTCATATCCACACAAAAACCTGCAGATGTTGAGAGCAGTTTTATTCATAATTGCAAAACCTAGAAGTAACCAAGGTGCCCTTAAGTTGCTGAATGAATAAACTGTGGAACATGCAAATGATAAAATATTACTCAGTGCTAGAAAGAAATGAGCTACTAAGCCATAAAAATAGATGGAGGTACTTTAAATGCATATTATTAAGTAAAAGAAGCCAACGTGAAAAGGCCACATGCTGTGTAATTCCAATTACATGCCATTATGAATATGGTGAAAAAATGGGATTAGCTAAAAGATCCATGGTGGCCAGATGTTGATGGAGGAAGAGGGGGACAAACGGGCAGAGAACAGAGGATTTTTGGTGCAGAGAAAATACTTGATATTATACTATAATGGCAGATGCATATTTTCCATATTTGTTGAAACTCATAAACATTACAACTCCCAGAGGGAGCCCTAATGTAAAACACGGACCTGTAACAAATGTACATTCTGGTGGGGGACATCCTATACAGGGGCAGGGGAATATATGAAAAATTGCTATACTTTTTTCTCAATTTTACTATGAACCTAAAGCTTTTCTAACAAAGAAAAAGGTATTTTAAAATATTGAAATTAATTAAAATAGTACTTACTAAAATTTGCAAGATGCAGCAAAAAGTACTGATGGAATGGAATTTGTAGGATGAAGCACAGAGAGTGGAAAGGTGAAGAAAGATGTTAAGTGAACAAGCTCAGCTTCCACTTGAGCTATGAGAAAAATAAAAACAATTTAAGCCTAAAGCAAGCAGAAAATAATAGTAAAAAATAAGTAATAATAAAAATGAAAATAATAATATAAATGAGAACAAAAATCAACGAAATTGAAAACAGTAGAGAAAAAAACAACAAAATTAAAGGTTATTCTTGAAAATAAAAATCAAATTGGGAAATCTCTTTCCAAGCTAATCAGGAAAGAAAGAAAGAAGATACGAATTACCAATGTGAGAAATGAAAAAGGGCTCATCATTACTGATCCTGTGGACATCCAAGAATGATAATGAAATATTGCGAACAACTGCATGTCCACAGATTTGATAATGTAGGTAAAATTTTTCATGATCAAAATGTCTCTGTAAACTAGGAATTGAGAACTTCCTTAACGTGATCTTTAAATTAAATAACTAATGACACTCTTAATGACAAGAAGTCCAATGCTTTCTCCCTAATTCTGGATAAAGACAAAAAGGCAAAATTATTCCATTTTACTGCTACTATGCAACATAATAATGGAAGTTCTGGAAAATATGATAAGAGTAGAAAAATAAATAAAATGTATTTGTGTGTACATGCAGGTGTATATACATAAATGAAATAATGAGGTAATAAAATAGTCTTTGTTTAAAAATGGTGTTTGTGTACCCAGAAAATCCTAAGAAACTGGCAAAAAGATTCCTGAAATGAGCAATTCTTTATATCAAAATTCCAGGACATGTATTAATATCTGAAAATCAATTGCTCTCCTATAGATCTTAGCATTTAGAAGGAATCCAGGGAGATTGTGATGAGAGAATTAACTGAATTTGAAATGTAAAAGGCAATCCGTGCAGACCTCATTAACTTTGGAAATGAGTGGTACATACCAATAAGATTAATGGCCAAATGAATTGCGGACAAACACTGGAATCTAGTTCCAATGCTGTTTGCTATGGGGGTGCAAGCTAACAGTTCTCATCCTGCTGTGTGTGTATACCAACACAGAACCATTGAGTACCTGGAAAGGCCCTCAGCAGGAGCCGTACTTCTCATTGTTGGTGTGGGACTTTACACAGAAGCCGATGGGGAGAAGCTAGAATAGCCTATGTGGTGGTGGATTAAATATCAGTATGAGTTCATGCTTAGCCCCATATAGATTCAGAGTTCCACACACAAATAGTTTTATGTTACAGGTTGGATATGAGACACAGGCTATCATAAATATTATTATTTTAGCTGTGTTAGCTGAAAGAACCTAGAAGACTCAGAACTATGTCCAAAATTGCCCAATAAATTGCTTGCAGATGATAAGAACATACCTTTACATGTACACAGCATAACATTTCTTCTCCAAAGAAAGTGAAATAGCCCCATATGTCAGAAAGCACCAGAGTCCTCATGACCATCAGACCTATTCTCTAATTCTGGGTGTGCTCGTGACCCATGGGCCAGTTACTACACTTTACTAATTTTGATCAAGAACCTCACTGAAAAATGGACTTTTTGATATCAATCTGTATGTAAAATAACTAGAGCTTTATCTGGACCAAAGCTGCTGCTTTTTTTTTTTTTTTATCTCTCACTAAACTCTGGAGTAGCTCTAAATCCCAAGTAGAATTAGCATTAGCATTCCCAGTCGATGGAAATTAAAACATATAAATGCACCAATATTTGGGGGAGGCATAAGCTTTTTTTCCTGCTTTTCAAAATTGTCTAAGTCAGAATAAAATATGCTTACATGAGGAATGACTATTTAACTTATGAAATGGTGTTTACAGGACAATTATTTTTGTTTTATGATGGTGGTAAGGGCAAAGTGATAATTACATAGCTAGGATGACCTGCGAAACTCTTAAAGGCTCATTTATATGAAGAGTGTTATAGGGAAAGTTATGTGTGTGTATGTAGAAAGCACAATGAGAGAAGGAAGGAAAGAGGGAGGTAGGGAGGGAGAGGGGATGAAGGAAGAAGGGAGGGAAGAAGGAACTTCAGAAAGGAGAATATTCATCAATTCACCAAAGAGAGAGCAAAGCAAAGTTTTTCAGGAAGGGAAGACATTAGTAGAAAGGGTAATTTGTAAATACTTGCAGCAAAGATGTCAAGGCTTAGCATACAGACACTCACACACACACACACACACACACACAAACACACATTTGCAAATAATGACTTTAGACTCTTTTTATTTCACTTTCTATAATTTGCCGACAGGCACTTTCAAATCTATTTTTGCATGTGGATCTTATAACAAAGATAAAATCAGAGCTAAAAAATATACTCATTTTATGAGGAAAACATCCAAGAATTAGGATAAGTACATTTCTGAAGTTTGGATAGTTACTAAGTTGTAAAGTGTAGACCCAAATTGGGACGTGAGACTCAACCTCCACATTGCTGTCCATGACACCATGTTTCCAAATTGCAAGGGACAAAAGTACATACATTCCTTTTCTAGGCCAATATCTAGAATATTTTTCTTACATTTTCCTCTAGAATTCTTATAATTTCATGACTTACATTTAAGATGTTTATTCATCTTGAAATAATTTTTAAGCAGTGAGAATTAGAGATCCTGTTTCATCCTTCTGCATGTGGCTAGCATACAATGTTCTTAATACCATTTATTTAATAGGACTTCTTTTCCCCAGTGTGTCTTGTCTATTTTTGTCAAAGGTCAGTTGACTATAGGTAGATTTATATCTGGGTTCTCTATTTTGTCCCACTGTTCTATTTTTTTTCACCAATATCATGCTGTTTTGTTTATAAGACACTCATAGTATAGTTTGAAGTCTGCTAACATGATGACTCTAGATTTTTTCTTTTTGTTTAAGATTGCTTTGGCTATTCAGGCTCTTTTCTGGTTCCAGATGAAGCATAGAATTATTTCTTCCAAATCAGTAAAGTATAGAAAAACATATCATGTTCATGGATTGATAGAGAGTGTGATCCAGGATTCTCACTGTTGGAGTGGGAGGATACAGATTAGCAAGGGGAAGAAGTTACAATGATTCATTCAATACTGGATTAATTAAAGGCATCAGTATAAACTCATATTTAGTTTAATAGAGGTACAGATGGTTATAGATAGACATCTGTATAGATATATGCATATCCATTGCTAATGTACACAGACATTTCCTCTCTCTGGCAGTACAGAGCCCTGGAAGAAATAATAATCTAAGGATACATCTACAACACAGCTTCTAGTATCATTCTTTAATAAAAGTAAAGAGGACTACTTGGATGAATTGCTGATTGTAGGACTAGGGAAGGAATTGTATAAGATGACAATGGGGGCTGAGCGTCTATGGCTCAAGTGGCTAAGGCGCCAGACACATACACCTAAGGTGGTGGGTTCGAATCCAGCCCAGGCCCGCCAAACAACAATGATGGCTGCAACCAAAAAAAATAGCCGGGTGTTGTGGCAGGTCCCAGCTACTTGGGAAGCTGAGGCAGGAGACTCGCTTTAGCCCAGGAGTTGGAGGTTGCTGTAAGCACTCTGTCCAAGGGGACAGCTTGAGGCTCTGTTTCAAAAAAAAAAAAAAGATGAGAATGGGGCATGATTTAATGCTATAAAGTTAGGGACATGTTAAAAAATAAACACAACCAAACACAGATATTCAGAATAATGCGAGTATATCAAAAAGACACAGAAGGCAACTAAAAGAGCTTCCTAAGCCCAAAGGTGGAAAAATTTGAGAAAAATATAAAATGGTATTGGATTATAACTCAATATCTAAAATACATATCCTGGGTCCCTCGAATATAAATAAATGATTGAATAAGAAATTACTAGAGTAAAAATAAATCTGCACCAAATAATATTCAATAATTTCTATAGTTACTCTGCTCTCAAAGAGGGGGAATATAATTCTCATTTCTTAAACATGGATTGCACATATTAACTTACTTTCAAAGAGTAACGCAAGGAAAAGGAAGAAGGAAAAGGAAGGAACTTTAGGGAAAACTGACAAATACCATCACAGGAAAGGAGACCAAGGTTAATATCAAGGTTGATATTTTGTTACTATGTATCCCTGATATGATATGAGGAGAAAGGCACTTTATCTCTGGGGTCTTCCTCACAAAAATCCATAACCCCAGTCTAAGCATAAGAAAAACATCCAACCTATCATAGAGAAGAGACAAAACATTTTAACAGTACTCTTCAAATGTGCCAAGGTTGTCACAAGTAAGGGAACTCTGAGAAACTGCTACAGCTAAGAGTATCCTAGGTAGATAGGCCAGTCACATTGAAAAAAAAAAAAAGGCATTACGCAGAAACTAAGGAAATTGGAATAAAGTATAGACTCTGGGTAACTTTTTTTTTTCGTTTTGAGACAGTCTTACTTGGTCAACCTCAGTAGAGCGCCCTGATATCACAGCTCACAGCAACCTCAGACTCTTGAGCTCAAGAGATCCTCTTGCCTCAGCCTCCCATGTAGCTGGGACTATAGGTGCCTACCCCTACACCCAGCTATATTTAGAGATGGGGTCTAGTTCTTGCTCAGGCTGGTCTTTCATTCCTGAACTCAGGGCAATCCACTCACCTCAGGCTCCCAGAGTGCTAGGATTACAGGTATGAACCACCGCGCCCAGCCCCAATATTGTATTAAAATTGGGCCACCAATTATAAATGGTGTCCCATACTAATGTAAGGTACTAATAATAGAGGAAATTGGAATCAAAATTCATACTATCATCCCAATTATTTAAAATACCTAAAATTGTCCTAAAACAGAGTTTATTTAAAAGTCATTAGGAACTAAGACACTTAATAGGAAATAACAGTATATTAAGTTGCCAGGCAGATTAAATAAGCATATATTTTTATGAGCCTAATGAAATAATCTCAAACATAAATATATGCGTTCATCATAGAACCTTTGCTGCATAGAATACTGCTATACATGTATTACATGTAAAACACATATAATATATATTATATATATTTATATAATATTTATTTTATATTTATGTGTATATTATACTATATTTTATATAGTTATCAATGTATTTAATATATATTTTATATATATTTAATATTTATTTTATATTTATGTATATATTATAATATATTTAAGATATATGTTATATATATAAGAGCCAGAGGGAGAATATACATACCATGAAAAATGTAATTTTTTTTTTTTTTTTTTTGTCTAGGGCTTGGTTTGAACTTGCCACCTCAGGCATATGGGGCCAGCGCCCTACCCTTTTGAGCCTCAGGCACTGCCTGAAAAATGTAATTTTTTAAATCATTGATACATTGATACATATCCTAATAAAGATCTAGATATTGTACCTAATAAATATGTTTGATTTAGTGAAAATATACAGAATGCTGTACACAAAATTAAAAATAAAATGCATTTTAACTAAGCATACATAGAATACTTACAAAATAGTCTGTGTTCATGGTCATAAAGCAACATCTCAACACGGTAAAATGATTTTATCATATATCCTCTCTCTTTTTTTTTTTGACATCTCTAATGATATGCAGTTAAGTCAGAAAACAGTGTATATGAGATACTTTTATCCCTAATGAAACTGGGAATTATCACAAGTACTTGAATAATTTATAGATCATAAGAGGTATTATAATAATTTTTTTTTTCAGTTTTTGGCTGGGGCCAGGTTTGAAACCATCACCTCTGGTATATGGGGCCAGTGTCCTACTCTTTTGAGCCACAGGTGCCACCCTATAATAAAATTTTTAAAGGCTTACAACTGAATTGATTAATGATTTTTTTTCCTATTATGAAGATAAGACTGGAAATTCCTGGGAAATGTGGGTCTTAGTTGTTATTTTAAAAAAGGAAGAAAATACTAAAAATTAATGAGCTCATCATAAAATTTAAGAATGAAAAATAAAAGGAAGTTACAGAAATAAGTGTAGAAATGACAGAGAATACAGGAGAAAAGTAACAGAAATTTGTCTGTAAAGGAGACTTAAATCACATTCTGGAGGGATGTTTATTAAATATAGAGACATGAATGAAACCACATTATGAATGAATGATAACATTACCATACATGCAATAGAAATTTTAAAAACATAAGAGCATATCTTTAACAAACATGTGCCCGTGTGTGTGTGTGCGTGTGTGTGTGTGTGCATGCAATTAAAGAAATAAATCTTATCAATGGTAAGGCAGACTTTATTCAGGCTATCACCATAAACGCAGAGACCACAACATGTAGGGTGTCATGTAGTGGGGGCCAGTGGATGGAAAATTACACCAGGGGTAATGAGGATTCTGGTTAAATCAACCTAGTAAGATTTTTGTTAAACATAGAGTGATCAGGCCGGGGTGATCAAACGCCTCCAAGGACATGATAGCGGATGAGGAAACTAGTGGGATATCAAGGGTGACTAGCTGTGGAGGGCGGGGATTTCTTACTAGATTGACTTTAGTAGGGGTCTTTGCTAGATCTGGATTTTACAAGAAAATACATAGATGGGCCTAGGACAAGGTTCAGAAGGCTGAGTAAAGTTTGATGAAGCAAACAATCTTTGTGTGTTTGTGTGTATTTATACATTATACATGACAAATTTCTAGAAATTGTCTATAAAAGAAATAAAAGCTAAAATTCCGTTACATTTGATTCAGAGTTTCAAAATGTTCCCCCAAGAGAAACAATGGGCCTCATGAGTTAGAGGAGCATTTAAGAAACAATAAACAGATGACTATAAGTTTATATTATACCTGTCTCCTAAAGTAGAGAAAAATTGGTCATCTCTTTAATTAAGTCTATGAAGCTAATTTAATATTAATAACCAAATCGTCAGGATCTGTCTAAAAGAGGGAGGTTATAAATAAACATTTCTTATGAATAAATCTTTAAAAACCCTCAGCCAGACATTATTCAACTAAATCCAGCAGTGAATAAAGGAGGTTGTAACTTGTAAGCAAGTTGAGCTTACTGTAGCAAATAAGGTACATGTACATTTAAAATTACAAAAGCTAATGATGAAATCCATCATATTAACTGATTAAAAGAGAAAATGTGATTATCTTCATAGATTCAGAGAAAAGCATTAAGATAATAGTA
Source organism: Otolemur garnettii (assembly GCF_000181295.1). Lineage (NCBI taxonomy): Eukaryota > Metazoa > Chordata > Mammalia > Primates > Galagidae > Otolemur > Otolemur garnettii. The sequence continues at coordinate 20,668,624 of NW_003852396.1, forward strand.
AACATCCATTAAGACATCTTAACTAGTAACAAATAGAGAGAGCTTCCTTAATATTAAAGAAATTATCTACCAAAAATACAGCAAAGTTGGTTCTTAAAATAAGGAAGAAGATTGAGATTCATATCAACTCTCTGTTGAACAATTTATGAGAAATTCTTGCCTTTGGCGTGAACACAGAAAAAAATCATAATTTTAAATGTTTAAAGATAGAAACAAAACATCCAATATTAGCAGATAAAATTGTTCAAAATATAAAACACTGCAAAGAATGTACAAATTGTTATAATTGAAAGAATGTGTATCAAGGTGCCTAGGTATATAATGGGCATATAAAAATCAGTGGGAATGTTATAAAACAGCTGAAAATGCAAAGTACAATTTGTAAAATGTTACAATTTACATAATAGCAACAAAATGTAAGATTCATAGAAACATAACTCAATGAAGGTGCAAGATCTTATTGAAAAGTCAAAAAAAAGATATGGAAGGACGTTTATGAGACCAAAATAGGTGAAGAATTATACTCGGGTACTTTGCATTCTTGCTTCTTCATTCTTGTGATACTTTACTGAGAAGAATGTGTTCCAGCTCTATCCAGGTTAACACAAATGGTGTAAATGTAAAATCTTTTTAAATGGCTGAATAGCATTCCATGGTATACTTATACCATAGCTTGTTAATCCATTCCTGGGTTGGTGGGCATTTAGGCGAAGGCAGTAGATGATCTAATACATACCCACATAAGAGAAAAACTCCAATCAATTCAAGGCGGGGAGTAGGGGATTGAGGGAGCAGGAAGAGGGGAGCCGGGAGAGGGCTGGGGGTTTAGGGTGTATGATGCACCTCTTGGACGTGGGATAAAATTATAAGAGGGACTTTGCCTAGCAAATGCAAACAGTGTAAATTAATTCTTTGTATCCTCAATGAACCTGAAACAATAAATAAAGAAATAAAAATAAATTTTAAAAAAATTATACTTCGCTCTTTGATATAAGGTTTCAATATTTTAGACATTTTTCCCTTTAAAGTTAAGTGTTAAAAAAATTCCATTGAAAACCTCATAGTTTCTTTTTTATGAAACTTGAAGCTTTAGTTTTAGAATAGCAATGGGACCAGAAGGAGAAAAACATGTGTGACGGAAATGAATAGCAGAGCAGAAAGATATACCTTAGGTGGTATCAAAAGTTGTTCCACAACTACAGTAACTAAAACATTTACTCCAGATTTGGAAATAACTGGATTAGAAATAGAAAACTGGCAAGTATAGTACAGGAATACTGTCACTATTACAGGGAAACTAGATAGATTAAAAAAATCTGCTTTGCTAACTGTAGGGAAAGGTAGGGTTATACATTAATTATGTTTGGAAGCTTGGAAGGAAAAACTTTTCAAATAGATCCTTATCTCACATCATATGCAATATTCAATTATAGGCAGATATATGAAATAAATTTACATGTGAATAGGAAAACTAAGCATTTTAGAAGAGAATGTAGGAGAATAACTTTATAATTTTGACTCACTGAAGACTTCTCATTAAAGGATTTTAAATTTTAAATGTACAGTTCATAAGGGGATTGATTAAATGTAAAAATTCTGTTTATTAATTCAATAAATTTTCCTTATGCACCCTTCTATGAGTGAAGACTCATCAATGAAGAAAATAAACAAATTCTGGGTGGTGCCTGTGGTTCAAGGAGTAAGGCACTGGCCCCATATACCAGAGGTAGAGGGTTGAAACCGGCCCCAGCCAAAAATTGGAACCAAAAACAAAAGAGAGAGAGAGGGAAGAAAATAAACAAATTCTTTATTTAATGGAATTTAATTTTTAGTTGGATGTTTGCAACACATATAACTTTCAAAAGGTTAGTATCTAGATATATAACAATCTGCTAAATGTCAATTTAACAAAAAGACATACAACCTCATAGCAAAATGTATAAAAATCATGAACTTTTTCTTCCTCAGAAGGAGTAATAAGAATACAAAATAAGTATAAAAATGTATTTTGACTTAATTTCAACCAAGAAATTAAAACTGAAATGTTATAGCACTTTATATTCACTCAATTGGCCGGAATTGAAGATCAAGTGCTCATCAACAGAAGGATGAATTGGTCGGAACTGAAAGATCTGCTCATCAACAGAAGGATGGATAAATAAAATGTGGTACACAGATGCAAAGGAATATTATTCGCTCATAAAAAATGAAGGGCATCTTGACATATGCAACAACATGGTGGAATACTGAGGACCTTGGGTTAAGAGAACAAGCTAGTTGCAGAAGGAAAAATAGTATGTGACTCCACAGCTGTGAGGCATCTGAAGTAATTAAAGTCAGAAACATACAGTGGTGGTCCCCTGTGGTGAGGGCTGGAAAATGCCCACTGGCTTTTCAAGGGGTATAAAGTATTGGTTACACAATACCCGTAAGTTCTCAATATCTGTTGTACAACAACCGTGTGCTGAGAGTTAACAATACTGTATTGTAAACTTCATTAATTTGTTAAAAAGTAAAGCTCATGTTGTGTTCTTACCATGATAAAAATAAATACATTCAGAGGCAATACATGATAAGATTAATATTTAAAATTTTTAAATTTTAAAATATTTCAAATCGTTGTGTGTACTAAGTTCTTTTGAACTGCGTGCCAACACAAACAGAATAAATAATAATGGCTGGTAAACTGGGAAACTCAGGTGACAGCAATAGATCAATTCCCTATCACAGAGAACTAAATAGTTTCACTATATCATAAAAATTGCAAAATTATGGCTACCTAGCAAGCTGTAATAATGTACTATAAATCAGAATATAACATGATGAACATCCCCAACTGTGTATCTCTCTATCACAGATTTTGAAAAGATTCTGGCATCTGTGGGAAGTTATGAATTTACTGTTGTCATAAAGAACCAATTGTAATGCATATTTTGATGTCATGAGACTAATAAAACTGCATCTGACGGGCAGTGATTTGTCCCACGATTGGCAGAGCCTCTAAAGAGCTGTGTATATTACACAAATAGTGCAATATCTCAACTCTTCAGTTTTTCTGTGAAATAAGGAAAATTAGTGCCTTAGTTAGTGTCAACATGTTATGGCAGGTAGAGTTGGGGACCTAAATGTCAAAGATTATCATTATCAGTCTAGATAGAAAGGAAATGGGATTTGAAAGCCTACCCATAGGATCTGCTACAATTGGAGAAATAGGTTTGGGAGACTTCAGTGTATGGTATTAAAAATTGTGAACATGAATGCAATCCATTAATATAGATTGGTACTATTTTATGTTATTTCTTTTTTTCTTTTTTCTTTAATTTTTAATTAAAACTATAACAATTATGGGGCATGATGTGATGATTTGATATATTATGTGGAATGCTTAAATCAAACTGATTAACATACCATCACTTCACTTACTTTTTTTGTGATATTTAAAATTTACTCTTATTTTGAAATATACCCTTGCATTGTACCCATTAGGTAAACTCCCACCAAATACCCTCCCTCCTCCCACAAATCGCCCTCTCCCCTCCTTCTCCTCTCTCCCTCCTGCTAGACTGTATTTGTGTTTTGTCATTCCTATGAATGTGTAAGTTACATATTGGTTTCATAACAGTATTGACTACATTGCATACTTTTTTTGCATTCTTGAGATACTTTACTAAGAAGAACATGTTCCAGTTCAATCTAGGTAAATGTAAAAGACATACAGTCTCCATCTTTTTATGGCTAAATAGTATTCCATGGCAACATATGCCACAATTTGTTAATCAATTCATGGGTTGAAGTGAATTTGGGCTGCATCCATGACTTGGCAATTATGAATTGGGCTGCAATGAACATTTTGGTGCTAGTGTCTTTGTGCTGAAATGATTTTTGTTCTTCTGGGTAGATACCTAGTAATGGGATATTGGGATCAAATGGAAGGTCAACTTTGAGTTCTTTGATGAGGAGAATGCAGGGAAAATGCTTAAAGATATTGACTTGAGAAAATATTTTATGAAGATTCCTTCCTGGCACTTGCAGCAACACCAAAAATAAATTACCTGGATTTGATCAAGCTAAAAACTTTTCTGCACAGTTAAGGGCACTACAACTAAAGCAAATAGCCTTCAGAATGGGAGACTTTTGCATGATTCCAAAAAAGGCATAATAACTAGGAGCTACAGAGAACTCAAATTAATCAATAAGAAAAGAACAAACAACCTCATTTTTTTGTGGGCAAGAGATTTGAACAGAAACCTCTCCAAGATGACAGATGAATGGCCAACAAACACATGAAAATAATGCTTATTTTCTCTAATCATCAGAGAAATGCAAACCAAACCATTTTGAGATATCACCTAACTCCAGTAAGATTAGCCCACATCACAAAGTCCCCAACTGAAGATCAGTGCTATGGAATGTAACTACCTGCAATGGTTTAGATGGTCTATATCTCTGTTGTTTAATATGGTAGCTGCTGGCCATATATGGCTATTAAGCACTTGAAATAGATCCCATGTGAAAAGAAGTTAAAATATTAATTTTTAAATTTAAATTTGAACAGTGACATGTGAATAATGGCTACCATATTGAACAGAGATGATCTAGATAGCATGGAAAAGAAAAGAAAAGATTAGCTTGTAGTAAATAGGTATTTGGAAGACTTGGAGTACAGGAAGCAATAGCAAAAAATAGTTTTAAAAACTGTATAAATGGGGCAGTGCCGTAGCTCAAAGGTTATTGCCCTTGAAAATTATAAAAGAGAGGGATGGGTGGTACCTGTAGCTCAAAGGAGTAGGGTGCCAATACCATATGCTGGAGGTGGCGGGTTCAAACTCAGCCCTGGCAAAAAACAAGCAAACAAGAAAACCCCTGCAAATAAATAAATAAAAGATAAAAACTGTATAAATGCATATATACACATATATACATGAATGCATACACATATATTTGTGTTTTGTTTACATTTTAATTAATAAGATGAAGTGTTCACTGAAAGTGAGAAATGTGGAAAGATATTTTAACAAGAAGAGAAGTTCTGAAATATTTTCTTAGAAAAGTAAGATAGCAGTATTGAAATATATTACAGGAAGTGTTGAAGGACCAGTTGGTTTCTTATCATGATTTTAAAAATAAAATTTATCTTTCTTATTGGAATGAGTTTCTCCATATTTCAGTCTGTTTGTTGCAAACTCATAAAAAATCTATGTCTGGGCTCATGAACAAGATTTGTTAGCCAAATATGATGGAATTAGAGATGGAGTCAAGGAGTTGCTGATTATCATTGCAGGAAAATGAAGACAAGAGGTAGCTAAAAGGAAAATGAGCTGAGCACGGTGGCTCATGCCTGTAATGCTAGCACTTTGGGAGGCCCAGGTGGGTGGATTGCCTGAGCCCAGGAGTTCAAGACCAGCCTGAGCAAAAGTGAGACCCTATCTCTAAAAATTAGCTGGGTGTTGTGTCAGGTGCCTGTAGTCCTGGCTGCCAGGGAGGCTGAGGTAAGAGAATTCCTTGAGCTCAAGAGTTTGAGGTTGCTGTGAGCTGTGACACCATGGCATTCTCTACCAAGGGCAACATAGTGAGACTCTGCCTCAAAAAAAAAATGAAAAAAAAAAGGATAAGTTAAAAGTCTTCTTAGAAGGTGATGAGACAGGTTCATGTCTTGTCACCTGACAGTATCAAATGCAAGATTAGATTCTTTTATTAAATTAATTGATCACCCAGTCTGTAGTAAAAGGCCTTGCAGAGGTCAGGGAGAGTCAGAAGGAAAATTGAGAGGACAACCACACGGTAAAAGTCCAGCTCTGCAGCTCCACTTCTAATCTGGATTTGAAACATCAGTAGTCAGAAGTATTTCCCCTGGTGGGATAGTAGAAATATTCTTTTCAAGTAACTAAATTAGAAAAGATCTCTAGATATAGCCAGTCCCTGAGTTACAAACATCCTACTTAACTTACAACTCACACTTATGAATGGTGGCTATTACAATAAATCTCCAAGTTACAAACATCCAACAGATGTTTGACTCACACTTACAAATGGACGTTATCATAGGTAATAGGTAAACGTATCTGTTCCAACTTACATACAAGTTCAACTTAAGAACAAACCTACAAATCTATCTCATTGGTACCCTGGGGACTTCCTGTACAATAATTAGGGATCAACCAAAGAAATAAATGTAGATTTTTCACTCATTCACCCTATGGACAATTGTGCCCATCAATGGCCTTAGCTACACATGGTGACTGTAAATCAGTTTTTAGAACCTCATTATTAATTGTGAAGGGAAAAATAAGAATAATCCCAACAATAATCAAAAATAAAATGAGGGATTCCAGCACTCACAAAATAGTATTAATAGATATTTTATTAGTTTTTGAGGGGTATTTCAAATAATTTGACAATGAGCTCAAACACACAGAATAAGCAGAATAAATTTAAAATCTAGAATATCGTTTGTGAAAGGAAAATAAAAAAGAGGGAGAAAATAAGCATATAAAAAAAGCTTCCACCATAAAGGAGAAAGCAGATACAGAATAGGCGCTCAAGGGAAGCCAAGGAAGTATATGGGGTGGGGCACAGAATAGGCTAATGAATGAAATCTCTAAATAACATGCATAGAGAAGTAAAAAATACATCCATAAACCAACATAATTCCAATACCAAGAGGATGGAGGAATCACTGAAGATCAGGAAAGCATTGTTTAAGATTAAAAATGGAAATATAAAGAAGAAATCAGAGAGGGATTAGAAGGTGAAGTTGAGGGAATATTTCTAGAAATAGAACTCTCCCACTACCCCCAATTAAAATAGGGGAGAAAGAAAAGGGAAATTAGATTATTAATATTTCAACTAATAGAAGTTCCGGAAAGATAAACAGAAGTCAGAACGATCACCATTCCCCTAGCTGATCTGTGAAAACACAGGGCCTCTGGGTTGGGCACAGACACTGCAGAGAGTGGGTTGGCGCCATCCCAGCACCAGCCATGGCTTATTACAATGGCAGCTCTGGCCACTGCTGCTCCCACTACCTCAGCTGGATTGAGCTGCCTGGTTTCTTTTGATTTGTGTCAACAGATTTGTTTCAAAGTCCAAAGTAGATAGATAACAATTCGTGGAAACTACATCATGCACTCATGAACTTGGTGCAAGGGAGCCTTGGAAACACTTTATTTAGCCATTCGAACTTTTACAATGGGAATCTGGCTCATAAAGTATAGTATTCTACCTAAACTATAGAAAGGCCTCAGAGGCTGGACACCAAATAGAATCATAAATGTCCACTCAAGGGAACTAGTGAAAAAAAAAAAAAAAAAAGCAAAAAACAGAAGAAAGGTCCCGGGGTGAAGGCAAAGAGAAAAGATGGATCCTGATTGTGTGGAGAGCTACCCAGCAGAAAGTCAGAACTTTCTTTTTATATTTTTGTCCTTGTGGAAGGATAGCCATAAACTCTTAAGCCTAATTTGAAAATTTTCCCATGGATTATAATATCTTCTTTTTGTATCCATTCTTGTCTTTTAGCCTGTAATACTTGCTCTGAAAAACCACCCCAATACTTGCTAACTATACTCATTCTGAGTACAATATTGATAACTTTTCGGTGAGTGGGTATCAAAATATTTAACATAATTAAAATCTAGACAAGGAAGGCTTAATTCAAACATCAATTAGTTTTGAACATCGCTGGGAAACTCTAAATAATCCATGAACATTCTGAACCACCCAGAGAACAATAGGTTATTGACATTTCTGTTAGAGGATTTTCACTACAATCAACAGGACAACAGGCTTTTAACTCCGTATCATCGTTTTTCTATATTTGCAATTTTAAAATCACTCTTCAGCCAAAAAACACAGATTTCTCATATGGTTCAATAATTTGCAGAATAAATCTCCAAAGTTGTATTTCTTACTCTGTGTTAAAGCATGCACATCTGTTAAACACTACACAAAGAAACTTAGCAAGTGAGTTTTAATTAATTTGGTCTTAAGATAACTAATTGTCCATTGTTTTTACTTTAGGCTATTTCTGAAAAAAAAAATCAAATACTTATTTGGGAGAAATACTGCAAGTCATTTTCTCTGAGAACATGGGGTTTGGTTTGACAGGGGCTATTAAAAAGATTTAATGGAATCACCAGGACTTATTTGAAGCTTGCCTAGGAACATTTTTATACTCAATCTGCACAGCAATATTAATTTTTTAACACAGATGGGTATTTTATTGGTATCCTAGAAAGGAGGGGGAAAAGAGACTAGATAGGGCTTTCCAGTTGTGAGATGGGTGCACAGAAGGTGAACTGGGCTTACAAAGACAGAAGGAGAGAGGAAATGAAGTACCCAGTCAAATTAAAATGAAACAAAACAAGAACAAAACAAAATAAAACAAACAAACACACAAAAAATGGTGTAGGATCCCACTTGTGAGATTTGCTCCTGACTAATGGAGGAATTAAATTCAAGGCATTCTCAGAAGGCTGCTGTGCAGGGGTGCTTAGAGGTGGTCATTCCCTTCCATGTGATTTGTTTTTTTGAATTAAAAATATTATCATTGGGAGACGCCTGTTGCTCAGTGGGTAGGCCTCTGGCCCCATATACCGAGGGTGGCGGGTTCAAACTTGGCCCCGGCCAAACTGCAACAAAAAATAGCCAGGCATTGTGGCAGGTGCCTATAGTTCCAGCTACTTGGGAGGCTGAGGCAAGAGAATCACCGAAGCCCAGGAGTTGGATGTTACTGCGAGCTGTGAAACAACAGCACTCTACCGAGGGTTATAAAATGAAACTCTGTCTCAAAAAAAAAAAAAAAATATATATATATATGTGTATATATATACATATATATATAACCATTAAAATATGATCTAGATTTAAATTATCATCACTTAGAACCAATTGTCTTTGTAGTCAAGATTATTCGAAACATGTGTGAGGATAAATATATCACAAAAATGAGAAAGCTGATCTTCTAACTCTACTTCTGGGCTCACGACTTTTGCCAATTTTTATGTAAGAAATTGACCTGTGGGTGTCATATGATTTGGTGCAATGCAGGAGGTCTGGAGACCAGAGTTGGGGGTCACAGCACTGCTAAGTTGTGACTTTGAATTCCATTTATCTGCATCTCATTTGTTTCAGCTGTATAAAAAAAAATTGGACTAGTTCTGTGGGTTTTGTTCAGTTTAGAAACCAAACGCTCATCTGTGGCTAGATGTAAGTAACAATAGACTATTAGGATATCTCCTATGTTCAAGATACTTCACTAACTATTAAGAATCATGCGAGCCTTGGATCAGACTACCTGGGCTCCTTTCAGATTTTCACAACTTTAACAGATATTTTACACTATGCGAGTTGCCTAACTTTGCTGTCTTTTGGTTTCTTCACTCATGAAATGAGGATAATCATAATAACTAATTATTCTATGTATAAAGTGGTTATAATTAGTATTCATCTCACAATGGCGTTAGAAAGATTAAATGTGCTAATACATGTAAGGTGCTTGGAAGAGTGCTTTTAATATGAGGCACAGTCAATGAATATTAGCAATTATACACACACATATACAAAGTGTGCCAAAATGTATACACATTTTTAAAAATTTCAGATTAATATCGGGTACATATGATTGGTTACATAGTTTGCTTTGGAGAGTTTAAATTGTGAGTTTCAAGAAAGGATAAAAATTGTGTTAAAGTTGGAATACTCAAGTCATGTTTGACATCTGCAATTATAAGAGGTGCTCAGTGTGACTTGTCATCAGTAAATATTATAATTTTAATACAGTTTTTTCCTTTCTTAAAATGTGTATATATTTTTGGTACACTCTGTGTATCTGGGTATGTCTTTGACTTTTCATAGTGTTGAAAACCCTTTTTATGATTGAGATAACAACATTTTTCTCTGCTACTTGGATATTTGATATTTAAAGAATGAATTAACATTTGAATATATTTTCAGCTATTGATTAACAAAAGCCCATTTAAGTGTCTGATAAACTCTAGATTCAGGGTAGAATGAAGACTTGGATGACTAACATCAAGAATTCTGTTTCATACAGGAGCCCATTTACCAAGAGTGACAAGGATGAAGAGGAAAGCCTTCTGAAGCAGGTAAAGTGGATCTTTTGAGTCTCTTTATAATCTTTAGACAGTGACCTATTCTTCTTCTCTCGTGGCCAAAAATATCTCATAGGGTTATCAATTGCCATTGGCCCTCATTGCCTTGGTATTTACATTTGTAGAAATTGCTGCTTATCTCCTGAGGTATGTACTTTTATATAATACAGAATATTCCATTGTTTCTGGAAAGGAGCTTCTAAGCACCATTGTAATGGAAGTACTGGAGCACAACTATTAATAAAACAAAATTAGGGCAAGAAGGGTTTTGTAATAAATAGAAAAATTCAACAAGATTAACAAGCAGAGTTGACATAATTTGAATCATTATTTTGATTTGTCAGTAGTAGAGTTCTTGAAATATTGCTGGGTGAAAATGTGAATGTGGGGGCCTGATAATGGTACGATAGGTATTCTCATCTCTTTTTCTTGTTGCTAAGTTATGGTTTCTATGGCAATAGGCACTAATACTACCAATTTGATTTCCACTAATAGGAAACCACAATCCACAAACTTGCAAAGAGTCTCGTCATTAAAATAGAGCTATACCAATTTTCTATGTCTTTCTTAAAATTGCTTCAATTGTTGAGTATCAAAAAATGTATAACTAAAAATTCAGTGCTTATTATATTTGTTGAAAGTATCTGTGCCAGACATTTTACATACACTTTTTTTTATTCAATCCTTGATGACAGTCTTAGGAGATATATTTTATTAGTAAGCTTTACAGAAGAATAAAAACTAAAATACAAGCAGTTTACATTGTTCAAGTTCACATATCCAGCAAAAAATAAAACTTGCATGTAAGATCATATACAGTAGATTGAACTAAATTCTTACCTTTTCTAAATGCAATGCTATTTTGAGGAATCCTTGGAAAACGGAGAATAAGAATTAAGTACCATTAGAAGAATTATACAATCTGGCTGGATTTGGAAGGCATTGCTTTGCAGTAGCACCAATCTATGCATCAGGTCATGCATTCATTAATGATGGGGATATGTTCTGAGAAGTGTATTGTTAGGCAAGTTCATCATTGTGCAAATGTCACAGATGGTACTTACACAAAACGGTACTTACACAAACCCAGATAGTATAGCCTACTACACACTGAGGCTAGATAGGCTTCTGTTTCCTGGATCAAACTTATATAACATATGACTGTATTGAATACTGTAGGCAGTTGAAATATGATATTAAGTATTTGTATATATAATCATATCTAAATATAGAAGAAGTACAGTAAAAACAAACTATTATATAATAGATCATCAGGTATTACCTCTGCTGTTAATCCTACATTGTTGTGGTGCATGACATTATTTTAGTTTATTTTCTCAGCAGCACTTAGCAATCTGAGTTACTATATACTCATATAGTAACTTATCAGTACTTATGTGCCAAGCACTGCTTTTAGCTGTTAATATTTATAGTTACTTTTTAAAACAATATTATGAAAACATAGTATCATATTTTTCATTTTTGGTGAAGAAATTGTACCATAGATAAATTAATTTGCCCAGAGTTGTGTAAAAAATCAATGCTTGCATCAATATTTAAACCCAAGCATGAAACTTCAGAGCTTACAGTGTAAATGTCTATATCACAGTGATCAGTTCACATCAAAAGCCAAGTATTTGGATGGGACTACATGTTATAAAAATAAGCCAAATTGGAATTGTGTCAAATAAATAGATGGGATGAAAGGGAATTAAGATTATTGGTGGGGCACCACCTGTGGCTCAGTGAGTAGGGCACCGGTCCCATATACCAAAGGTAGCAGGTTCAAACTCAGCCCTGGCCAAACTGCAACAACAACAACAAAAAAATAGCAGGACATTGTGGCTGGTGTCTGCAGTCCCAGCTACTCGGGAGGCTGAGACAAGAGAATTGCCTAAGCCCAAGAGCTGGAGGTTGCTGTGAGCTGTGATGGCATAGCACTCTACCGAGGGCGACAAAGTCTGTCTCAAAAAAAAAAAAAAAAAAAGAAAAAAAGATTATTAGTGAAAGAGTCCAAAAGATAATTATTTCCACTGATTTACTTTCTCCCAACTATTTCACCAGGAATCATTCAATAAATCCAATTAATGCATTACTGAGGATTTATTCTATACCAGGTTCATGCTAAGTACCCTAATAATCATGTCTTAATTAACATTCAACAAATCTGCTGAGGTAGTTCCAGATATTAAGTAAATATCCAGGGAGATGGCAGTCGTCTGATCTTAGACAGTCCTACATTCTCAGCCACAGTGCTATGCTGACACTGAAATGTTTCATTCTGAACTTTTTGAGAATAAATAGCTGAGTCTGAGGCTGAATGTAAATGAAAAATTAATTAGCTAGTCTGCTCTATGTGGCTGAGGAAAACATTTATGTTTTAATAGCTGCATAAACTTCTCCCAATAAGACGTGGGGAATTCACAGTAACCTTACTAAGCCGTGACTTTTTGTTCATTTGAAATGCCACTCAGTCCCATGTTGATAGATAATAAATGAAAAACTAAATTTTGAGACATCATCTGGAACAAATTCATATACATTGTCAAAACGTATTCATATATTTCCACAGGAAAACATAAGCATACAAAAAACTAATATATTCATATAACTGAATGCGTATTATTTATGTCCTACTCTGAAGTTGTAAACTTTAAGTTAACATGCTAAGAATCGTACCATGGAACTCTAACATAAACAACTAAGAGTACTACCAAGGTTTAAATCGATACAGAGCATTCTAGGTTGCAATGAAATTGAAAATAAACAAGGGCTAGCATCTGCAAATTTATTTTCTACTAGAGGAATTCTAAGAATCTGTTAGAGGAGGAGAGTAGTGGGCTTAGGTAGCCCGAGCATCAAGCTTGGGAAAGTTTCAAAACATAGCTGCTCTTAGCAGGTCTATTTTTAGTTCTCTAAGTGATCTCCAAACATCTTTCCAAAGGAATATTATGCAGCTTTAAAGAAAGATGGAGACTTTACCTCTTTCATGTTTACATGGATGGAGCTGGAACATATTCTTCTTAGCAAAGTATCTCAAGAATGGAAGAAAAAGTATCCAATGTACTCAATCCTACTATGAAACTAATTTATAGCTTTCATTTGAAAGCTATAACCCAATTATAGCCCAAGAATATGGGGAAAGGGGAAAGGGGAAAGGGGAAAGAGGGGGGAGACGGGAGGATGGGTGAAGGGAGGGTAATCCGTGGGCCCACACCAATAGTGCATCTTACAAGGGTACATGTGAAACTTACTAAATGTAGAATATAAATGTCTTCACACAATAACTAAGAAAATGCCATGAAGGCTATGTTGACCAGTTTGATGAAAGCATTTCAGATGTTGTGTAAAACCAGCACATTGTACCTCATGATTGCATTAATGTACACAGCAATGATTTAATAAAAAATATATATATATAGCTGCTCTTGAATAGCAAATGTCTGCTGGGCTGAAACTGGAGACCTTTTGGGTTAGTTAACTTTTAATGTGTAACATACCGAAATTTATTGGAATAAAAGAACTCCCACTTAAGCAAGTAGTGATAATTTGGCACATCTGGGCAGTTCTTCTGGTCTAGGGTTAGGGTTAGTACATCTTTTCTGAGTTTGCTCTTCTATTTAAAACCAACTGGTAGTTAGCTAGGGGCTAGATGATCTAGAATGACCTCACCTACCTCTGGCATTGAGATACTCAGCCAGGATGAAAGGCCCCGGGGACACACGTTTCATACTATAGCAGGCTGACAGGTCTTTTTCTCATTGTGGAAGTGGCAGAGGTCCTGCAAGCAATTTGCATATAAAAACTTTTTAAGCCTTTGTTTCTTCCCGTCATTTACTGGTGTTCCACCAGAGAAGGCAGAAGAGTCTTCCCTGTGTTGGCAAGGAAGGACATTTCCAAAGGCCATGTGTCGTGAACCATGGGGCTCTTATGGCCTGGTCTTGGTCAGCGCAGGAAGGAACCAGGCGAGAGGCGGATTAGAAGTACAAGCTTGTGGAAGGCAGACTAGTCCTTACTTTCCGGGTAGCTCCGAGCAACCTCCGCATCAGCCTTTTATTGAAATGAAATGATACAGGTGAGGGGAGTAATTAACAATGACTACGTGCTGAGGGCTTATGCTTCTTCTCCATAAGGGGCACCTGTGGACAAGTCGCCCAGCGTCCACCCCTCAGCTGTAAATCATCTTGCTTAGAGGTCATTTGTCTCTTGGTGTCCTCTACAGCCATGGAAAGGGAAAAATAATTTGTGGTCAGTTTTGCAATCTTATCACATCCTTATCAGAAACCTTGATCATAACTGAAGTACATCAGCCGCCAGTATCAGCTAAATTTAAGAGGGAAGAATGGGGCTAAGAACACAGGGATTTCATGTGGAATGTAGCCTATAAAAGTCTCTAATAACTGAGATGAGTCAATTGACTGCTTTGCAGGAGGCAAATGGTTTAGCAAAAACTTCATGAATTAGACAAAACAGATTTCTCAACCTTCTCAGCTACCGTTGGCTGAGATACTAAGATTGCTTCAATTCTCTAAGCTTCTATTTCCAATTTAAAAAATGAGGGTTAGCGTCTATATTACAATGCATATTTTTTCGGGCTTCAATTTCTGCTATTAAGAAGGATTAAATATGTTTTCTTGCAGTGTTTTTGTGTGTGTGAGGATAAACGAAGATGTGTAGAAAGAAAAGTGTTGGTAACCTATAAGGTACTGCATAAATGTTGGTCACCGTAATTAATATAAGTTTTACTTATTATTTTAACAAACTTATGGCATACATGTGCAATTTAGTTACATGCTTTTATCCTGTGGTGGTCACGCCGGGTTCTTAGGGTGTCCATTACCCAAATGTGCTATCTTCTTATTTCTAATTGTTCACATTCCAGTCTCCTCTCAGAATGGAGAGTTGCTGGATTGAATGATAGTGCTATTTTTAATTCTTTGCTAATTTTTGCCAACATTATATAAGTGTTCCCCTATCTTCTCATCCTCACTCTAACTTAGTTTTTGTCTTTTCAATAATATGTCACCAGTAATGATTCTTACTAGTGTACAAGGATATCTAATTGGGATTTAAATTTTGATTTCTCTGACAATTATTGGTATTAGACATTTTCTATGTAGTTTTGTCCATTTGTATGTCTTCTTTTGAAAAATGTCTGTTGCTGTTCTTTGCCCATTTTTAATTGGTATTATTCATGTTGTTGCTGTTGAGTTATTTGAGTTTCTTCTATGCATATGTTCTTGATATTTATCCCTTGCCAAATGAATAGGTTGCAAATATTTTCTCCGATTTTGTAGGCTGTCTGGTTACTCTGTTGATTATTTCTTTTGCTGTGTAGAAGCTTTGTAGTTTAATTAAGTTCCATTTATCTATTTTTGTTTTCGTTGTACTTGTTTTTGAGTTCTTGTTCATAAATTCTTTTGCCTAGGCCAATGTATAAGTTTTTCTTAGGTTTTCTCCTGTTACTTTTATAGTTTGGGGTCTTATGTTTAAA
The DNA here is from genome assembly GCF_000181295.1 of Otolemur garnettii. Lineage (NCBI taxonomy): Eukaryota > Metazoa > Chordata > Mammalia > Primates > Galagidae > Otolemur > Otolemur garnettii. Next base: position 20,684,227 of record NW_003852396.1, read on the forward strand.
TCTCTAATCCACTTTGAGTTGACTTTTTCGTATGTTGAGAGACAGGGGTCAGGTGTTATTCTTCTGTATATGGCCATTCAATTTTTCCAGCGCCATTTATGGAAGAGGGTATTGTTTCCCTAACGTATGTTTTTGTTGACTTTGTTACAGATAGCACAGCTGTACCCAAGTGGCTTTATTTCTGGATTTTCTATTATGTTCCACTGAACCATATCTGTTTTTGTTCTGATACTATACTATTTGGGTTCTTACAGCCTTGCAGTGAAAGTGAAGTCAGGTAGTGTGACACCTCCAGTTTTGTTCTTTTTGCTGAGTATTTCTTTGACTGTTCGAGCACTTTTTTAACCCCATATGAATTTTAGAATTTTTTTTCCAATTTTGTGAAAAATAAAGTTGGCATTTTGATAGAGATTTCTTTGAATTTGTAGGTTTCTTTGGATGGTATGGTCATTTTAACAATATTAGTTCTCCCTTCCGATCATTGAGCATGAAGTGCTTTTCAATTTGTTTGTGTGATCTATAATTTCTTTGATGAGAGTTCTGTAATTTTCTTGTAGAGATCTTTCTCTTTCTTGGTTAAATTAATTCTTAAGTATTTTCTTTTCTTTTCTTTTTTTTTTGTAAGCTATTGTAAAAAGTGTTGCATCTTGAATTTTTTCTCAGCCAAATTGTTGATGTAAAAACTACTGATTTTTCATATATTGATTTTGTTTTCTGCAACTTTACTAAGTTAATTTATCAAACCTAAAATTTTTTATAGGACTTTTAGGTTTTTCTAGATGTAACACCAAGTCCTTAGTGAATAGGGATAATTTAACTTTCTCTTTTCAAATCTGGAGGCTTTCTTTTTTCATTTTCTGATTTCTCTGGTTAGGACTTCCAGGACTTTGTGGACTATGATGGGAAAGTGACATCCTGTCTCGTTGCAGTTTTAGAAAGAAGGTTTTCAACTTTTCCTCACTCAATATTGTGTTGGCTGTAGATTTGCTATACTTGACCTTTATTGCTTTAAGTTTTATTACTTTTATGTCTAGTTTGTTGGAGATTTCATGACTGAAGGGATGATGAATTTCATCAATGGCTTTTACTATGTTTAGTGAGATGATGATATGATTTTGTCCTTGATTTTGTTTACACAATGTATCACATTTAATAATTTGTGTATGCTGAACCCCTAGTATAAAACTCACTTGACGCTGATCATATTGCATTTTCTTATTATTTTATTAGTTTTTTTAAAAGCCTTTGCATTTCTTTTCACCCTTGGGGATATCACTAATTCTTAATTTTGGGCACTTTATGTAGTTCCAAACATCTTGAAGGCTTTATTCATTCTTTTATGTTCTTTTTCCTTTATTTTTGTCTGGCTTGGTTATTTCTACAGGTCTTTCTTTAAGTTATGAAATTGCTTCTTCTGCTTGGTTTAGTCTATTGTTGAAGCTTTTGAACGTATTTTGCACCTCCTTTAATGAATTCTTTAGTCAGGATTTCTGTGTTTCTTAAAAAATATATGTCTCTGTGATAGATTTCTCATTCACATCCTGAATTCTTTGTCTGAGTTCTTTGCATTGGTTTTCATATTTCTCTTGCATTTCAACGAACTATTTAAAAACTTAATATTTTGAATTATTTATCTAGGATTTTGAGAATTTCTTTTTGATTAAGTTCCATTGCCGGGTAATAATTTTTCTACCTTTACTGATGTCATATTAACTTGTTTTTTTCCACGTTTCCTCTGTCTTCACATTGATTTTTGCACAGGTGGTGTCACATTTTTTTCTTCCTATTTTTAAATTTATTTTCAGAAAGGGGTCTTTTTCCTCAGGATGTGATTATAATTTGCTTTGGCTATGGACCTTGAATTTTGCTTTTGCATGCCTGTGTAGTTGGGTCTCTGAATAACTGGCATTAGTGGGTTCTGTTGTTTTCTTGATGTGTTGGGGTATGGTTTTTGGTGGATGCTGTGGTGAATTTGTGTGAGGGACTCAAATACCACTTGAGACCACCTTCAGTAATGCTGGTGGGCTAAGCATGTCTACTTGTGCCCTGGAGCAGCACACACTGGCACCTGTGTTGGCATTTCCATGTGGGCTGATTCTTGGGCCTCTAGTGGTTTTCTGTAATGCTAACTGTAGCTGCAATCTACAAGCGAGTGGATAGGCTCTTGACCCTGGGAAGCGGATGTGGCATGTGTGGCGGTGGTAGCAGCTGGGAGATACTGTTCTGGATCTCAAGTGCTATGCACTTCTGTGGGTGGTGGTTGCCCTGCGCAATGAGGGCCTCAGGGTGAGCGGATGCTGCCAGCAAGTAGGAGCCAGCTGAGGAGCGGGTACCATGCATTGGAGTCAACCATGCTCGTCCCTGTATCAAGATTTATTTGATATCTTTTTACTCTGAGAAGCAATTAGAAATCTAAAGTTAGAGAGAATGAAGGGAATTGAGAACAATTAAACAGAGCTGGCAGAATATTAAATTGTTAAAAATCATTCAGTCAAGATGGTAATGTGATTAATATGCTACCATGATCATATCTATATGGACATACTTTAAATAAAATAGTAGCTCTATACAGATTTTACATGCATAGTATTTAAGCATTTTTCCTAATACATGTATTAATTAGCATATATTTGACTATAAATATATATATTTATGTTGTCATTTATGAAATGTAAAGTCAATTAATTCCACTTTAAGCAAGTCTGTGCCTTTCTACAAGATACTACAGTTCTCTAAGCCTTGGTTTCCTCATCTATGGAACTGGGATAATGATATCTCTGATGTTAATTTGATTGTTAAGGAGATCATAATAGGGAAATCCTTAGACCAATCTTAGTTGGGAAAAGATAGTTTACTTTAGCTTCCCCCTTCCATAGTTTCTCCTTACTGTTGTCTAGTCAGATGTTGATACCTCTCCTTTTCTTAATTTTTTGTTAAATAATAACTGTGTACATAGAGGACTTGCAATGGTGGTGGTGATGAGCCATCCAGGAAGAATAAGTTTGAAGGGAAAGATGACGTCCTACTTTGGGGCTATGCAGAGCTGAGAAAGACTGTGTGACTCTCATTAGTGAGGGATGGCAGTGGGCTATGAAAATCCTCCCTTCAGGAGAAATGAAATGAATATCCACTCCCGATACAGATACACCCTGGATCCTTCCCCTTGCTGGTTTTATGAGATTGTGACATATTTCAGCTCTATTCTGACAATTTATTCAGCCCAATCAGAAATCTGTTCAATATCTGGTGAAATGATGTTAAAAATGCAGCTTGGCTGGGCTGCTTGGAAAGGATGGCTCTCAACTTGATTTCTATTGATAGAAATCAGCTTAGGAAAAGACATCAATAAGAAGTTACGACGACTGAGGAAAAACTTGGGGCTTCCAGTTAGACCTCATTACTTGGAGCAGTAAGAATGGAAACGGGCATCAGGGGACACAGACTTGGCTTCTTATAGCAAGAAACAGTAATGAGGCGAGCCCAGAATTTGTGGTCACCAGCTTCCCTGGAGAATCAGAGAGGACGGTTAAACTCTCAGAGGACCAAGGAAGTTTCTACCAAATCTTTTACAATTCATGGTGTATAAATACAGCAGTTTGAAACCAACAAAAACTTTCAAGCAGGCTTGAATTACCTAATTTCTTTTTTTTGGTTTTTGGACTTCAGTATTCTCCTATGATAGAAATAAGACCTTTGAGGGTCTACTACTTCTAAGGTGCATTTCAACTCCAACATCATTAGAAGTATGAGTCTACCTTCTGCACAAAGGAGAAATGAAAAGACCCTCTCTTTGTAAGAAGGAGCAGGGAAATGGTCGTGTTTGTGATTAAGGGCCAGAAATGTTAGCATTTATTATCTAAATTGAATCACTATCTTATCCTTAACACAATAACTACAATTGTTCCCATTTCTTTTTATATTAGAAAATTGAGGCTTGAAGTGACAAGGAACCTTGGTTCAAATTACATCTTATCTAAATTTCACCCATATATTATCTTTATAATGAAGTTGTAACTATCATGGTTTTGCAGAGGAGAAATTAAGATTAAGGGAGAGTAAGTGACATATTCCAAATCATACAGGTTCAAAGAGATAAATCAGGGACCTGAACCTACTGCCATCTAACCCTGAAGACAGTGGTCATCACCCTGGATCACACTGGCCTTGACTGTGACCACCTGTAGTAACAGCAAGCATGGAATAAAATAAAACCTTAACTTTTTTCAAGTTTTCAAAAGATTATTTTGGAATTAAGAAGAGAAGTTTCAGGAAAGAGTGATGAAATATGTAAAGAAGAAAGAAAAGAAGGAAGACGGTACCGATAAAGAAGAAAAAAAGAAAAAAGGAAAGATGTTGAAATAAATCTAACATATATGTTAACTTCCCTATGTACAATGGAAGCATACTTTAAGGGGTTTATCAAGGTATAGTTGGCATAAAATAAGCTGTGCGTAATTAATGTGTACAATTTGATAAATTTGATAAGACATCATCAAAATAATCAGTATGATGAATTTATGCCATCAATGTCAAAAATTTTCTTAAATATAAGTTACCCATATAAGTAAGAGTCTATTTCTGGACTTTCTGTTTGGTTTTATGGATCTGTCTTTATAGCAATACCATGATGTTTTAACAACTATTGCTTTAAAATTGGTATTGAAATTGAGTCTTATTAGTTCTGTTTTTGAAAAGTTATTTTGATTATTCCAGGTCTTCTATATTTCCATGTAGCATGAATTTTAGAATGAGTGTATATATTTCTAAAAATGAAAAAAAAACACTAGAACTTTTATTGGGATGGCATTAGAATCTCTAAATCAATTTTGGTATAATTACTGTCTTAACAATGTTGAGTCTTTAAACCCATGAACACAATATAGCTCTCCTTTAACTTAGGTTTTATTTAACGTATTACAACAAAGTTTGATAGATTTGAATGTACATTTCTTCTATATCTGTTGGCAGATTTAACTTAACCATAAACATTTCATCTTTGCTGACACTATTAAGAGTTTTTAATGTTGGCCTTGAATCCTGAGACATACCTAAATTCACTATTTAGATCTAGTAGGTTATTGTAGATTATGCAGGATTTTCCACATAGATATTTGTGCCATTTCTGAGTAAAGAATATTTTTTCTTCTTCTGTTTTGGATGCCTTTTTGATCTTTATTATAATGACTAGAGCTCTCACTAAAGTGTTAAAAGGAAGTGGTAAGAGCATACATGCTAGTGTTATTCCTGACCTCAGGGAAAGCATTGAGATTTTCTCTATTAAGTCTGAGAATCACTTTCTTTCAATCAGCCTTTCAATCACTGTGTTATCCTTAACAGAATAGCTACAATTTTGTTGCTATTTTGTTTGTTTTTATAGGTCTGTCTCTATACCAATACCATGATGTTTTAACAATATTTTATTTTATGTTTTATTTGATTTTAACAATTGTTTTAACCAATACCTTTAGCAGATTGCAGTGTTGATTTCAATTTCTAGTTAGATAAAAGTTTTAATAAAACTGCGTGTTGGATTTTGTCAAATACCTTTTCTGCATCTATTGTGCTGATTGTAAATCGTTTTTCTTTTTTATATTAATTTGGTGAATTACATTATTTGATTTTCAAATGTTAAACCAACCTTCAATTTTGGGACAAGCCTACTTTGTCATACTGTAACATCTTTCTTTCCGGTATTGTTTAAGTTGATATACTAAGGTTTTGTACAGAATCTGTAGTTCTCCTTCATGCAATATCTCCGTTTGGTTTTGGTAATGGATTGATATAAGTGTTGGGATTGTTGTGTGAAGATTTCATTCCTTTCCAGTTTTTTGTAGGAGTTTATGTAGACTTGGCATAAATATCTTTCTTTAGTAGAATCTGGCAGTTGAGCTATCTGGGCATGGAAGTCCCTTTTTAGGAAGGATTGTAACTATAAATTCAGTAGTTGGAATTTTCTTTAACACCATTCTTCTTGATTGAGTTTTGATGTATTATATCTTTTAAAGAACTTGTTTGTTTCATTAATTGTTGAAATATTGGCTTAGAGTTGTGGTTAATTTTCTCTATCTACAACTTAGAGTACTTACATTTATCATAGGGTACCTTCAAGTGAGATTACACCAATTCACATACAGCCTAAGAGTGTTACTGTGGTTTTCATTGTCTTCTTACTTCGTGGCCTTGGTTTCTTCAATGTAAATGTCCTACTTTCACTTTAGTATATGTTATAAATTCCCCACTGCATATTTTTTCCACTTAACAGATATTTATCTTTTAAAAGTTTAGGTAAGAAATAAATCCTATCAATTTACTTACACAGTTATCTTTACCTATGTACTTTTGCCTTTGCATATTTCACATTGTGGATTAATTTAAACTTCTAGGTAGATAAGAGTTTTTCTGTTAGAGACAGTTTACCTATGTACTTTTTCCTTTGCATAGTTTCACATTTCTATATGATATTATTTTCTTTCTGTCTGTAGGACTTGTTTTAACATTTTAATATTTCTTATGAAATGTTTTTGTTTTGTTTTGTTTTGGTTTTTGTAAATCTGAAAAAGATTATTTCACCTTTAGTTTGGAAGAGTTTTCTTTTCCTGGATATGTAATTCTAGGTTTACTGTTTGTGTTTTTTCTTTTCTCTTTTTAGCATTTAACGAAGATTTTGTGCCATGATCTCTTGCTCCTATTGTTCATGCCAAAAAAAAAAAAAAAAGTTGTGATTCCTGCAGAAAGTTCTCAGATGTGCATTATATGTCAGTCAGAACAGTGGACACCTACCAGTGTCAAAGCACCCAAAAGCCAGAGCTCAGAGCCTGCAAAGCAGAGTGGCTTAACAGGTAAAATAAAAAGCAATAAACTTCTACCCAACAGGATGAGCAGAAATCCACCCCACTTATCAACTCTTTCTTAGTTCCTTTGCATTCATTTTTTCCTTTTTTTTCCTGGTTGATTTAAGATGTTTTAATACTAGTTTTGACCAATTTGATAGGATGTGGGTTGGTGTCATTTTGTGCCTGGGGTCCATTGACCACTTTGCACTTATGCATTTATGATTTTGGCCATTATATCTTCAAATATTTCTTTGCCCTTCCTCCAGGTGCTCTCATGGTCTGTATATTAGGCTATTTGATATTGTCCTACAGCTACTGTGTTTTCCTGAAAATAAGACAGTGTCTTACATTTATTTTTTCTCAAGAAGACACACTAGGGCTTATTTTCAGGGTATGTCTTATTTTTATTAAGTATAATATAACAATCTACATTTATTCAAATACAGTTAAGTGATCTTCTGGAACCTGACGGGGGGGGGGACCTTGTTGGTGGGGCTGGTGCTAGTGATGCGTGAACTCCTTTCCCCTAGCCGTTTGCACATGCGCAATAGGATGCCTGCAACTGCGGTTACCACAAGTGCATCGGGGCAAGTGCAAATGGCTCTGAGAAAGTAGCTGTGGCAGATAAAAGGTATTCTAGTTTTCCTTACAGGTCCACACCAAAATGGGTCTTATTATGGGGTAGGGCTTATATTTAACAAATGCATAGAAATCCTGTGAGGGCTTATTTTGGAGGTAGGTCTTACTTTCGGGGAAACATGGTAACTGTTTCTCTGCTTATTTGTTTTCATAAGTACCCTTTCTCACCATTTTAAATAATTTTATTGCAATGTCTACAAGTTCACAGATGATTTCTTCCACAATGTTAATCTGCCATTAATCCTATCCATAGATCTTCCATCTCAGACATTGTAGTTCCCACCACTAAAAGTTCACTTTTTAACATTTTTATCTTTCCTGTGTTTAACTTTTTGAACATATGGAATATAATTATAAAAACTTTTTGAATGCCTTTGTCTGTTAATTCTAATATCTGATTGATTTAGGTACTAATGAAGGCTTTTATTTTTCTGCTTCTTCGCATGACTGGTAATTTTTAATTGACTGCTAAATGTTTTACCTTTTTTATTTTTGGTATTCTTCATATTCACATAAATGTTCTGGAGCTTTGTTCTAGAACAATGTAGATTAACATGTACAGTTCTATTATTTTACATCTTGCTATTACATTTTTTAAGATAAGACTATAAAGTAATAATCTTATGTCCCACTATTGAGCTAAGTTTCCTTTCAGTACTCTACATAACGCCGAAAGAATCTTGCATTTTTCCATTCTGGTTGGTGGGAGCTGGAACTATTCTAGGCCTTCTTTCAGTGCCAGAGATTGCTCCTGTCAATCTTCCAACTCATTCCTGTCTAGGTTTATGTATTTCTCTCACATTTATTCACTAAGCAGTACTTAATTGAATTCTCAAGGATTCTTATAGGATCACTCTGTAAGACCTCTGGATTTCTCTCTCTGCTTTTACCTCTTCCATATTTTATTTTATAAACTCACACTTTCATTTCCATCCCTTCAACTGAAGAAGCTTTCCAGATTTGTCCTGGGTTCCCTCACCCTACCCTGAAGATCAACAATTATCTCAAAGTACTAAGCTGAGACAATCCTAAGGCTCATCTCATTTCTTTTCTGCTTCTTGTATATTACTATCCTTTGTTTAATGCCTCGTGTTCTGAAAGTATTTTAGTTGTTTTCAGCCAGAACGTAAATTCAATCTTGCTACCCCATCTTAATTAGAAAGTGTAAATCTCCCTCAGGTAGATAGAGCATTTATAAAATAAAAGTAAATAATGGTACCAAGAATATTTTTTAAGGTAGTCTGACTACTGCACTACAGAAAGAAAATAATGTCTTAATTTATGCTTCCCCCTTCATCAATCCTTCATCAAGGATTCTATTTTATTTATGAACATATCTATACTTTTTGTCATTATTTCAATTTTTTTAGACAAATTTTTATGGCAAGGTAAGTTACACCCTTCTACTTAACTATTTGAAGCACAGGACATAATACTGGAAGTGGTTTGGAGACTAGTATGTTGGTACATTATCATTTTCTGAATGCGTGACTTTAGATGTCACTTTTTTTTTTATTTTTGAGACAGACTCTCACTCTGCTGCCCAGGCTAGAGTGCTCTGATGTCTGCCCAACTCACAGCAACCTCAAACTCTTGGATTCAAGCAATCCTCCTACATCAGCCTCCCAGGTGGCTAGGATGACAGGCACCCACTACCATGCCTAATTCATTTTTCTATTTTTTTATTTTTAGCAGACATGGGGTCTTACTCTTGCTCAGACTGATGTTGAACTCATGAGCTCAAGCCATCTTCCTTTCTCGACCTCCCTGAGTGCTGGGATTACAGGTGTGAGCCACTAATCTCAGACCTTAGATGTCATTTGTTATCTGCTTACAAGTCCCATTATCATCACCATTAAATGTTGATAATAGCACTGGCCTTGCTGACTTTACAAGACCTATATATTAATGCATTGTGATTGCACATATAAATAATCTTTTAAAATATAAAGTAATGTATCAGCATAGGAGTTATTAACAAAATTATGCTAATTATCCTTTGGGGGAGCTTAAATTGGAAAGGATATTCTAAGTCACAGCTCACTTTTTTGTCCTCAGAATTATCTCAACACATTCACTTACACTTGTAGAGAATCATTGACCTCTAAAATGTTCCACTTTCTTCTTTGAGATTCACAATGGAATAACAGAAAGACCACTGAGTTCCAAGGCAAGTAATTCTAGACTATACCCAAGTTTAGTAAATACATGTAAATCTGAAAAAGACTATTTCCTTGGATAAATAATTGCACTAATCAGTTTTCTCATTTCTAAAATTAGCTGAATCATGTCAACTTTGTTGGATGTTTGTGAGGAGAAAATATGATAAAGTGTAGGAAGAACAAGCACGTCATAAGTATTCAATGGAAGTTATTCTAAAATATTATTACTTTTCCATTAAAAAGACTATTAGGACACAGTTTTATTCTAAAAGAATGTGTTTATCCCTAACAAAACCTCAGTCTCTGCATAGCAAACCTCATACCTCTTTGTCTCCTTTCTACCCCAATGCTTCATGTCCAATCAGTTCACCAAATCTTACAAACTTCTTGCAGGCTATTGCTCCTATTGTCATCACCTTCATTTCATTTACATTGATGAATCAGTTTCTTCTCTCCTGAATATTACTAGAGAAGTGATCTAACTAAACTAATTTCTCTCTCTGAGCTTTCTCTGCAAAGTCTATGCATTACATTTGGCCCTATGTGTCCAGGTCTGGGACTGGCCAGGTCTCTAGCCCTGGCTCATCTATTGTCCAGACACAGACTGCTGTGCTATCTTGCTCAGGAACAATCTCTCTTAGGTGCCCAAGGGCTATTTACCATAGCAGAAGGGAGAGAGAGAGAAACAGTCTTTGAGGAAGTGAAACAATCTCAATAGGGGAATAAATCTTATCAGTCTTCTTAGAGAGATGCTGGGCAGACACCCTGTGAGCAGGAGCAAAGAAAGAATCAGAGTGAGCGAGTCCGTGAAAGAATAACATGCATGCTCCCCAATTGACGTCTCCTGCAGCTACTTATAGACAGGAGCCCATGGCTATTAGCACCACAGGTGTAGAGAATGCCAATCACTAATGTTCTTATCTTCCAAGCTCTCATGTTAAGGAGAGCCTAATCCATTACCCATGCCCTTATCACCACAGTGTTACATTACTGAGCTGTTACAGGTGTTTCTTAGAACTCTTGCTTCTCTTTCCCATAAGCTATATGGTTTACTACGTATTCCCCCTTTTTGTGTACTTTAAGATAATCTCTAGTATGGCAGGGCAGTTGTTGTTGTTCAGCCCTTTCTTTTGCTAGGCAAAAGAATAAAGAATATAAGATGATTATCAAGATTTAGAATTCCATGTAGAGGCTCTTTAGGTGGTGGAGCCCTGTATTTAACTCAAGTTTTGGCTGCCGCTATGAAAAGGGTAGTGATTAAGATGTTAATTCCTTTAAAGGTATTTCAAATGGAGAAAATCTTTGGCTGAGAGAATTTACAATATAAAGGTCCTGCTTAAATGTGAAGCTTTTCCTTTGCTATATGAATTGTAATTAACAGACAAACAAAGTGTTCCACTTTTCATGAGGTCTTTGTGAGCAAGGATCTTACTGCATTTATCACCTTTTGCTACCTCTGTCAGTAGCTGGCAACCAAGTCCCATTTTTCTTGTGGTCATTGGTAGCAAAGATCCCATTGCTTTCACTGCCCCTTTGCTGCTTCTGCATTTAGTAGCTAGCAAGCAAGATACTGCCTTTTGCTACTTCTGCCTTTAGCAGCCGGCAAACAAAGACACTGCTTTTCTTTTGGAGTTTTTCCTTTGCTAGTTGAATCCGGGCCTGTTTTCAAATGGAGTGTCCTTACTTATTGCAAAGATGGCTCGTCCAATTTTGCTCTCCCTTTGTTATTCTCTCTTGTCATCTTCCAAAGGGTTCACTAACTCCCGAGTGTGTTTTCCCCTCCTTCGTGCCTCCTGGCACAAACCACCAAGAAGTGGGCTAACCATAGGTGCAGGATAGCCAAATACATAAAAAAGAATTTGGTTTCAATTTAGGAGGGCTCCCAGAGCCATATTAGTAAAGAAATAATTTTAATTAAAGAAAGAATAATGTCATTTATTGGTCTGGTTTAATTGCCCCATATTTATCTCTGGGGCATGAAAGGTCTAGCACATTGTGGGCAGGATCCTCCTTTGGCATAAAGTTGAATGAATTATTCAGTTTTAGCAAAGAATGGTTTAAAATGCTGATTTTACCATAGAATAGTTTGAAATGAAGGTGTTAGAGAAACTCATTGTTTTAATTTCTTCATTTATCAGTAGGTCCTGATTCTGGCCTGACTGACAGTTTCCCTATGATAAAGGTGTTCCATACTTATCAGACTGAGAGCGACGTTCTTTTGCCCAGTGAAACCCCTTTTTACATCTGGGGCATACACCTGGAGGTCTACTGATTTTTCCTTTATAACACTCCCATCTTGTATGGCCTAGTTTCCCACATTTATGGCATTTAATTTTTGTTGGGGGATTCCTTAACTGATCTTCTAGCTGCTTAACCTGAGTTGTCATGATGATATAGCATTTAATAGCTTCAACTATGAGATTATTCATGCAATCTTTTAGCTGTTTAATCTGGCCTTTTAGCTGTTCAATCTGATCTTTTAACTGTTTTAGCACATTTGCCATGATTTTCTTCTTCTTTTTTCCTATCAGCCTTTCTTTTGCCTTTTATAATCCTTCCATTCCAATAAAGTGACAGGGGGCATCGATCATTCCAAAGCTACTTCCTGCTGAGAGTGGACATTGATACAGGGGAAGTATTTTTAGAAGTATTTTTTCCTTACTGATGAGCTCTTAAAATTTGTTCCAAACTTCTTATATTTCTCTTTTTCTTTTTGCTTTACATATTTCTTTCTTTCCTTGCTATTTTTATCTGTTGAAGGCTTCTCTCATCCTTAAATCTAAAGGCTTTTGTTTACTAAAGTTTCTTCTTATTCCCTAGGCCTATTTTTCTTTCTCTTTGGTTTAAAGGCTTTTGTCTGCTTTTTCCAGAGGGCTTACTGAGGCATTATTCCAAGCCACTCCACAGAAGAGGTGATTAGAATTTGGAAAGAGAAAGCACAGAAGAGAAGGGAAGAAACTAAATGAAGAAGTCCTGCTGGCTGTCTTTTCCTATATATTTCTTTTCCCTCTTTATCTATATATTTCTCCTCTCTCTTTTTTTCTTTTGTTTCTAAAAGCTTATTTCCCCTTTGGTCCACATCCACTATCCTGTTCCCTGCACCAGTGGCTTCCACTATCCCATCCTTGTCACTTGTCAGGCCAGGACTGGCCAGGTCTCCAGCCCCAGCTTATCTATTGTCTAGACACAGACTGCTGTGCTATCTTGCTCAGGAACAATTTCCCTTAGGTGCCTGAGGGCTATTTGCCCTAGTAGAAGGGAGAGAGAAACGGTCTTCAAGGGAGAAAAACAATCTCAATAGGAGAATAAGTCTTAGCAGTCAGTCTTCTTCTTTTTTTTTTTTTGAGACAGAGCCTCAAGCTGTCCCCCTGGGTAGAGTGCCGTGGCATTACAGCTCACAGCAACCTCCAACTCCTGGGCTTAAGCGAGTCTCCTGCCTCCATCTCCCAAGTAGCTGGGACTACAGGCACCCGCCACAACGCCCGGCTATTTTTTGGTTGCAGCCATCATTGTTGTTTGGCGGGTCCGGGCTGGGGATTCGAACCTGCCACCTTAGGTGTATGTGGCTGGTGCCTTAGCCGGTTGAGCTATAGGTGCCGAGCCAGCAGTCAGTCTTCTTAGAGAGATGCCAGGCAGACACCCTGCGAGCAGCAGAAGTGAAAGAATCAGAGTGAGCAAGTCCGTGAAAGAATATCATGCACGCTCCCCAAATAATCTCTCCTTCAGCTACTTATAGATGTGATCCTGTGGCTATTAGCACCACAGGTGTAGAGACTGCCAATCACGGATGCTCGCATCTCATGAGTTTCGCGTTAAGGAGAGCCGAATCCATTCCCTGTTCCCTTATCACCAAAGTGTTACATTACCTAGTTGCTACAGGTGTTTCTTATAACTCTCACTTCTCCTTCCAATAAGCTATATGGTCTGCTACACCTATGTTCTGAGAAGTCAGAACTATTCATGATACATCAATCCTAGGGAATCTTTAATTGTTAACATCTATATATGGAATAAATCCAAGTTCCCTTGCCTAACCTGAAGATCCCTTCCAGGCTGGTCACTGTTGTTCTTTCCACACACCTCTTCCCATATACCCCAAATGCACTCTAGACTCCATTCATTCTGGTGATACACCTCCAAATGCATGGCAGTCTATACATTGATCATTTTGTTCATGCTGTACTTTCTTCGAATTTTGGTACTGCCATATCTATCAAATTTGTTGTATACAACTCAAATAGTAGTTATCTTTTACATAACACTCATTATGTATCATCCATCATACTAGAAAAGCTATTTAAACTCATCTATTCCTAACTACAAAAGATATAATAACATCCATTTACATTTTTAGACAATGAAATCAGGCACATTTAGGTACCATTTCTATGATATTGTATAAGTTAGTACTCAAGAGTTGTGACTTCAGCTGTGGACCCAAAGCATGGCCTGTAAACACTACACCCAACTATTTATTATCAAATCCTAGATTTTCCCAGATTAGCTCTTGGTTTAATCTGTTACCTATTTTTTTAAATACCATACCAATTTTACAATCAGCCTTGGACACTACCATATGTATCAATCACCTCATTTATTGAAACTCCAATTTTTTTAGTGGCAGACAGTAGGTCTTATTTGTGATTAATTTAGAGATTTTGACATCAAGCTGTCATGGATTCAAGTTCCAGTCTGTTTGCAAATGGATCCAGCATGAACAAGTTATTTAAACCAACCCTCAATTCCTTTATCTATAAGATGGGATTAGTAATAATACTCAATGCATTAATATATAGTAAAGTTTAAAAGTGGCTGTACATGTAAAGCATGAATCAAATTATCAGGCATATAGTAATTGTCAATATCCCTTAGCAATTGTTATTACTATTTTCATTAACAGCATCAATACCTGTTTCTTTTTCCATTCCTGGTATGCATTATTTCTTCTTCTAATAACTCTATTCTTTATAATGGTATCGTGTGTGAACAATGTAATTGATCTAATATTAGGGGGCTGAAATCAGCCCTGACATTTTTGACCTTACAAATGTTCTTCCAGATGTTGGATTTCTTTCCTGTAAGTGGTGATTTACAACAAATGACACATTTATGAATAGCCCTCAAGAAAGAAATTCTTCTGATGGGAGCCAAGTGATGTTCCTACTGAAATACAAAATGACTCTGTTAAGATTAATGGTCTTCGCAGAAATGCCAAGGTAATTAATAACAATTAGCAAGTTAATATAAAATGATGCCAACTGCTTGGAAACAATAGACAAATGGGCATAGGTTTGTGGCTTGATGTCCTTTAGGAAGGTAATTCCATTTGGAGCCAAATCTATTTATAAAATTATCTGTATTATAAGGAAAATGAATACAACCACTAAAGGCCAGAGAATATAAGATCTAACAAGAATCCTAGGAGTTATCCTATTATGGTTCAGAGGTTCACATAACCAACTTACCTCCCAGTTTTGTTCTCAGTGGTCCTGTGAACATTGAGCACTAACAAGTGAGTGGGGAACTTGATAGCAGGACCTAACTGAGTCAGAAACCTGGGCACTGAGTCATCACATCCTAGTACCGGTAGTAAGGACAGAGACAGGCACGTTTTTATGTAGTTTACCTATACAAAGTCTATGTAATGGTGAATGGCACATTGTAGGAACAAATATATCATTTTTTTTTTTTAAGACAGAATCTCACTTTGTCCTTCTGAGTAGAGTGCAATAGCATCATTGTTCACAGCAATCTCAAACTCCTGTGTTCAAGTGATCCTCATGCGTCATCTCCCTGAGTAGCTGAGACTACAGGTGCTCCCCACAATGCCTGGCCACTTTTTAGAGATAGGGTCTTGCTCTCACTCAGGCTGGTCTCAAACTTCTGAGCTCCAGCAATACCCCACTTTGGCTTCCCAGATTGCTAGGATTACAGGCATAAGCCATCGTGCCAAACCCATAATTTGTATATTTGCAGTTTGGATCAGTAGTTTTCAAGATATTGTCTCCAGAGCAATACTATCAGAATAATCTAGTTCCAGTCTTTTCATTTGCAAATGGAACCCGCCTGAACAAGGTATTTAAACCAAGCCTCAATATATTTATTAATATAAATAACTAGGCTCCATCCTCAAACCTACTGAATGAGAAAATCTGGGGAATGGTCCAAGCAACATGTATTTTAGTCAGCCCCTCCAGATGATTTTCAATCTCTAAAAGTAAATACCATCACTAGTATTAGTGACTGTCTGAAACCAAGCACAGTCAATGATGAAAATGGGATGTAGTCTCAGGACTTCTAACTCCACAATTTACAGTATTTATTTCAGGGTATATTCAGACATGAAAGAGAGGTAACATGTAGAAATGAGCCATCCTGCTTAAGCCAAGGTCAAGTTAGGTGTTGAAGTACAGACTAGAATCTGAGCTATTTCCTGTAAATGGCTGCTTCTGAACTAATATGGGCTGTGCTAACATAATTTATTTTAAAAACTCCTGATCAATCTAAGTTTTAGAGCTAAAATTTCACCCAGAGGGTCTCAGGCCCAGTAAGCAAGCTTTTGGAAACCACATAAAAGCATTTCCTCTGCAGGTAGCTAGCAATAGTCCCAATCTGAGTCCACGCCTTCCTCTTTGTGTTGGTTTAGGCAAAGCACATTCTATTTCTTGTCCTCATCTCTATGGCAATCAGAACTTGCTAGCTCAATATACACAAGAGTAAACACCTTTCCCGCCATAGTGCCCTATGCAGAGAATGTGCTTATCAAATCATCATTTGGAGATGGATCTGAAGTGATTATCAAGATCAACAAGAAATCCTGAAGTTGGGCTGAGTGAAATCACTCAGAATATCACCTTTTAAAAAATGTGTGATATATGCATTTTTCTGATTACTAAAATATTTTTAAATGATTTAAAAAATATAAGCCTGTATTAACATTTTAAATTACCAATAAAATTATTATTTTCAATCATTGGTCAAATGTATTGACACAGAGTAATTCTATTTTTATGCTGCCTTTATTAGATGAAATATTTCTCAGTGTAGCTTTCAATTGTATATTTCTGAATACAATGAGAACATTTTTATGTGTTTAGTGATCATTTTTATTCTTTTCTTTGACGTCCTTTAATTGTTATCTTTACATGATTTTGATTGGTGGCATATTGTTATTTTAAATGATATTGAACTTTTTCAATATCATTTGGAAACAATTTGGAACATTTGCATGGGTGTGTCTTTATATTATTTTTTGCCATTAAATTTTACTTATAATATACCTTTACTCACGTTTATATTTTTTGAAATTTATTTTTCATCTTTTTAACATAATTTAAAAAAAATTTCTTCTTTAAATCTTTTAAAAAGATTTAAAAGCTGAGAAAGCCTTCCTTGTATGGTACAGAAATACATATTTCCTTTTCCTTTCTTCATCTTTTTATTAAATGATTTAAGTTCATTTGGAATTTATTGGTTTATGGTTTATCAAATGTTTCTTATTTTAATAATAGTTGACCAATTATCATAGCACCATTTATTTAATAAACCATTTCTCAAGTGAATTTAAATTGGCCCGAGTGCTTACAGTACTTTGACCATTTTTGTGGGAAGCAGGTGGGGGATGGGTTGGTTAGATGAGTAGGCCCATTTGTTATATTAAAAGGATCTGGCTCTGGCTAAATTTTAAACAAACTTACACAATATTGTTTCTCACCAATTTCCCAAGTATCTGTAGGCAGCGCCCGCTCAAAGTGCTCGGTTGAATACTGCTTTAAAAAATTCTGTTGTAAAAGCTTAAGCAAATTTAATAACAAAGTAATGTAAACCTTGATTTTATGTGTTTATAAAGGTTAAATTAGACCCTTGATGTCCAAACTGATCTGAAGGTTTAATTGATATATCAGGTTGGAGAGCTAAAAGTGTGTCACATATATTTGCAGATAATTCTATCTATGAAAATTTCACTGGAAAACTACTCTGATGTATTACACATCATTATATTGGAGATAAGATATTATAGATAATATATCATATTGGAGATAAGAAACTGCTTAGATGTGTTAACTAGGAAACAAAAGTGTCAGTTGCTAATTACGCTACATGTGCTGAAGGCTGAGAAGTATTTGAGTTCCATGAATGAATAAATCTACAAGATGCTCTTTTCTGAAGGAAGTGTTATATTTGTTATACTCTGAAGCAAGTCTCATGCAATTTTGAAAATTTTAGAAATTAGTGGAAGAAAATAACACTCAACCAATATCAGAAGACCTAACATTAACAATTGTGAGCTTGAAGAAGTTATTTATCTCTTTGTGTAAGTTTTCTTACATGAAAAATAAAATACTTCACAGGGTTCTTATGATTAAATGAGGTCATACACATTAACTTTGCCAAGAACAGATTGTTCTCCAAAAGTGAGACAAATTACTCACCCAGAGTACAAGTAATAATAATCACTTCCATAGCATCTTCTACGTGCCAGTCACTGTGGTTAGCAATTTACCTAGAAGGACATATCCAATATTATGCCATTCTGTCAGGCCAGTACTGTTACTCTCCACAACTTCCAGAAGAGAAGAGAAACTGAGGCATACATAGTTTAAATAACTTGGCTAGGTCAAAGCCAACAATTGTGCCTCAGGTCTTGACTTTAACTAGAAAGCTATTCTGACTGTGGTAAGGAGGCACTTAATAAAATGTACTTAATTGCAATTAACTATCTTGTGACAAGATTTGCAAAAGGTTTCACACTGAAAGCACAGTCACCATATTTACTTCAATAACACTAGATGTCTTGGTGATTCAGTGCCAAATGAAATTTTCATAGATACAATTGTCTGCATATACATGTGACATGCTTTCAGCTCTCTTTCCTGATATAGGAATTAAACCTTCAGGTCAGTTTGATCATCAGGGGTCTAATTTAACCTTTACAAATGAACAGCATTTGTGCAACCTCCAGTCTCATCTTTCTAGGTCATTAGGTAATAAGGATACTATGGATACTAGAGGTGGTGGCCAAATCACTACCAGGACTGTATAAATACTTAACCTGAATGTGGATAAGCAAGGAGGGGGAGAGCTGACGTGATAAGCCCAGGATGCAATTGACTGCAAGACTCACTCCAACCTTGATTGACACTAAACCCTGAATCAGTTATAACTTATTCTCTCTAATGATGACCCAATTGCAGATATTTTCTAAGAATGGAGGAGAGTTTAGTAGTGAAGAATACAGATTTGAGTTTAGATTAAATTGAAGAGGGCACCCCAAGTCCAAAATTTACTGGACAAATGAACTCAAGCAAGTTATTTATTTTCTGTGTGTCTCTTTGTTTATATGTGAAATTGAGCTAATTATAACTATCCTGTATAATTGCTGTACATGATTTAAAAATGCACTACAGGGAGAGTCTCTAGCACATATTAAGTGATTTACAGTAGGTATCTTAGAAAAGAGAAGCCCAAATCAGTTTAAAAATAAAAAAGAATAATTTCTTATTTAATTCTTTTGTAATGTGGCTGAGTAGGATACTATTAGTAATAGCAGTTTACATATCTCAATGTTTAGATATCTTAACAGATACAAAAACTGCCGATTCATTAGTTCTTTCCTACCTCATGGCCTACAGTGGGGAATTCACTTTCGTTCCCCCAAATGTTGAAGTTGATGACTAGATTTAACTGCCTGAAATTTAATAATAACTGAGTTTAAAGTTATTATAACTGAGTTTAAATATAAATAAATCATTAGGCTGGATTACAGAAGGAAAATCTGATGAAAATGGTACAAAGAAAAGTTATTTGAGAATTAATTAAACAACACATACATTTAGCATGGCTTTGTGCACAAAATAAATGCTATGTGAATATCAGTTGATGTCATTAGTATTATTGCTAGTACATTTTAAGGCCTAACAGACTTAGATATCTTTGATTATAATTAATTAGTATTTTAATCATAGAATGAAAGAATATTAGAGATATAAGATCTTTAAAATTATATCCCGGTTTATATGTAAAAAACTGAGTCCCAGAGATGAATTGTGACTTGTTAATGTCACCCAGCTAGTCAGAGCCATATTGGGATATCACTCACATCCACTGAGACCAGAGACCTTTCAAAAATGCATTCAATAGTATCTTCTAAATATTCCCTTGAAGTTTTGCTTTGTATTCTAATAATCTTAAACTTGGTGACTTACAGGTCCTAGTTATCAAGAAAGGACTTGGTAATTGATAGCTGATGACTGTGGAGAATAAGAGCGATGCTTGGATCCATAGGATCACTGTTACCTATCTCAGTATTTCCAGATACAAAACAAAATGGCACATGAAAAACTGCAATTCAATAAAAAAACCCACCATGTTAGGTTAGATACTCCTACCCGCTAAGTTCTGGTACGAAGTAGGAAAAACAGAGAAAAGCAAGTGGATGGTAAGTGGAGAAATGGACCGCCAGCTAGAGAAGTGGAGTCTATTAACTTGAACAATCGTTCCCACTCCCAGCCCATCCTTCCATGCATCCTTTCCTGCTCTCTCATACACGTATGTCGAGCACAGATGGTGACTAGTTTTACCATCAAGGTTCTAATAATAGTATGACCAAACTGGCCACCCTATAATGACACAGTAGCTGGAAGACTGTTTCCTCTGGTGGGGACACAAACTTCATGTGTGTATGTACATGCGTTCATTCCCTAAAAGGAGGACATGAGGGCAGTGGGTGGCCAAGCGAATCTTCTTCTCAGATCTATTCTTTGCCGTTCTCAATACTACGCTTTCTTTAGTTTGGCTCAGAGAGGCCAAAGTAGAGAAATCAGAAGTTTGGAGGAAACACTCCCTGGGCTATCTATTTCCCTCCCTCCCTCCCTGCCTGGCTGTGGCTAGTAACTCCCAGAGCTAGAGGCTGTGTTCTTCTACCTGTGACCTCAGTTGCTGTCAAATGGCTACTCTCTCCTGACCAGAGCTCACAGAAACTCTGCTCCCTTCCACTATCATGTTGGTCACCTAATTGGGTGACAATGACTCCCTAACAACCCAAGAGCTCCCTAAGGTATCCAGTGCCTGACTGCTTAAGCGTCCCTTTTTTTCTTTTATTATGTCATTTGTACATAGATCATAAATATATTTATGCCACTGTGGGATTCAATGTGTTATTTGTACAAAGTGGAGTCTTACATCCTACTAATCAACATAGCCTTCCCCTCTAAGTGTCCCTTCTTGATTTCCTTCTCTCTCTGTACATCAATGTAAATAGTTCCTTCTGCAAGCCTTTTCTATTAATTTTGCGAGTGTGTCATTTCTTTCTATCCATGTTCCTAACTTATTAAGTAAGAGGGGTCTGTTTTTAGAGAAATGCTGGCATAATTCAATCAGCACTGGACATAGAGAAGGCAACCTTAGTGCAGTGGAAGGGCAGACCTGGGTCAGGATTTTGGTTTCAATATATATCTTTTCTCAACTCTTTATACTGAATTTCAAGAGAAAGGGTTTTATGCGTATACATATTCTCTGACCTAGCTGACGTAAATTAGTCACTTCACTCTACCTGCTAAAATTCAATTTATAACCACATTTCAATTTCTTCCAGCCTCTTTATAAACCGTACATTTGTGTGGGAGTCTTCTAGTGGTGCAGTGAGGATCCTGAGCAGAGTTTGATAAACATTTCAAGGGCTTAACAAAGGAAATATAGAAAGAAAATAAATTGATGTTTTGGGAAAGATTCAAAGATCTCTCACCTAACATAAATTTTCCTAATGTACTCAGCAATACACCTATTTACGAAAAAATAACTAATTTTTAAATGTTCAGAGGTGACATTTGGAAGTGTATAACTTAGCAAATGAGAGCATCTAAAATTCTGTTGCTCACAGAGATGTCATTTCACATGAGAAATAAAGAACTTCTGAAATGAATATTATTTTCTTACCATGTTTCTTTCTCTGTCTTTTAAAAATATGCCTTCTTCAGAGATCCTTAGTGAACACAACTGAACAGAAATGAAATTAATCCTTTATGACTTTGTCAATGTTTTAAAAGTGTTCTAAAGGGCATCCTTATTATGTTTGTACCAAAACAACTAATAAAAATTGTTTTTTCCCTCCATAACAAATATGATGATATTATGGCTAAATATTTCACTTGGAAAATTAGTATACTTTTGTGGAATATAAAAAGCCCTATGTGCGATGTGCTTCTATAATGTATTTAAGCCTAAAATAGATTTTAAGACTCCCCATTAAGGGCTCCTTCCCTTCTCCCTATTAAAAAAAAAAAAAAAAAAAAGAGGGCAGAAAGACACACAGAACAACATTATTCTTAAAAACTGACACTGCCTTGTTTATTTAATTTCATAAACATAATTTATTACAAAATAAAGAATAACCTGACTCTTTAAGTGATAGCCCTTCATTTGTGCTACAGTACAGCAGTCATCAGTGGATTTTAACTTTACATGGGCTCCAGGTATTCACGGTCTTTGCCGTCCCCTTTCAAAATGCTAGGGCTTTAAATTACTGCTCAAGAGCTACGAAGCAAGATGAGGCTATTAGATTAACATCATATATTTTCCCAAGCGGTATACACAGCACTTTTTAAATATGTATGCAGCCCGTTTTAGACTGTAATCTCTTTTCAGTTATTTATACCACTGACGGGCTTTAGATCCTTATTTCTGACACTATAATTTAATGCCGTGACACAAGCCCCAGATTTACAGCTTCCACTGTTGGCCTGAGAGTTCCATTCCACTTTTCTCTCATACAGCGAATTTAAGAGAACTGTAGAAGGAAATTTCGTCAGAAGTCTTTCATTGGTCTTTCTTTACAATAAATTTTTGGAGACTCAAAGTTGACTTCTTTACCTTCAGAGAGGTGCTCTGATCCCAAGTTTTCAAGCACATTTTGTAGTCCCTGACTTTCCAAAATCGACTGTGTTTATCAATCCAGGTTCACTGAAGATTTAATATGACCAAGTACACATCTTTTAATCCCTGTAAGCATCCATTTTCTCATCAGTAAAATGGGAATAAAATATTATCTACTTCATTGTTGAAGTTGTTGCTTGAAATTAATAAATATTTTGTATGTGAAACACTTAGAACAATGTCTGGCACACACCAAGAAGCAATATAACGTAGTGTTTAGAGAGTTAAAGTTGTAGGTGATGCAGTAGACGACTTCAGGGACTCCATGCCCATAAATCATAATGAGAATCGTGTCTTCTGGAATCATTCTATATGGTAGCCCTGCTTTTTACTCATAATTTCTAAAAATTTAACCCCTCACAAAAAGTGTCAATAGATATACTTAAGAAGTTGTATGCTATAGAATTATTTGAATTACTAAGCAGATAGATACAATTTAAACATTTACCCAAAAAGAGATATTATGTTGCAAAAAAATAATGAACTATAGGCTCCACATCTATTGTAAAAGAATGAAAAATGCTTGGTAGTGACATTCTAGTCTATAATAAAATAATTGAGAAAAACAAAATTTAGAAGAGTATGTGCATCCCAATTCACTAATTTCAATATACAGGCAATCCTTGCATTACAAACATCCAACTGACTTACAGCTCACACTTACAAATGGAAGCTATTGCAGGTAACAAGTAGACATGCCTGTTCCAACTTACACACAAAGTCAACTTAAGAGCAAATCTACAGAATTTACCTCGTTCATAATCTGGGGACTCCCTGTATATTAAATATGTAGAAAAATGTTGACTACTAATACTAAACTATATTCTCTAAAGAGTGGGATTCTAGGATATTAATTTTTGAAGGGCCAGATTTTTATAATTTTTAAACAAAAATATTTACATAACAAAAATATTAACACATGCTTGATTATAATCCTAAGTAATACCCATGCCTAAAAGATAAACTCCCAAACCTTCACGACCTGTATTCTTTCCTGATTGCATAGTATGTTCTGCTGTCACCCA
The DNA here is from genome assembly GCF_000181295.1 of Otolemur garnettii. Lineage (NCBI taxonomy): Eukaryota > Metazoa > Chordata > Mammalia > Primates > Galagidae > Otolemur > Otolemur garnettii. The sequence goes on from NW_003852396.1 coordinate 20,707,816, forward strand.
TCATGCCATGTATTTCCCAATTGTACAGAATGATCATAGTTTCTATTAATCTTATTATTGTTCATGCATGTTTTCCCTACCTCTGATGCATAGCTCTGTGATAAAAACTGCCTTGTGGGTGCCTATTTGTCTGTGTATATGAGTATATGTGTGTGTGTGAGAATTTGTATCTTTGACTCAATTGATAAAAGATAGCTCACAGAGGGACAAACTAATAATAGTTTCTGAATAAATATTTATTAATAGTGAGTACATATGGTATATAAAACCCAAGGAATCAAGCAGGAGGAAAGGGAAGAGAAGATGGTGGGGAAAATAATACTTAACAGGTCCCATAATATTCTGAAATATAAAAAAAAAACCTAAAAAAATGTTTATTAAACTAAAATAAATAAAAAAAATATTTTAGGAAGTCTTCAAGCCAATGTAAGCTCCTAAAATAATTTCATGCAGTATTATTTTATAAATTGAATCTTGACCAGTGTAGTAAAAGATTGAGAGAACATAAATTGCAAACCACATTCAAGTAACATGTATTTGTTACGTACATGCCATTATGATAATTCATCAATTTTGTGTAATTAATATTATGTAGGTTAAATTCCATATTATAGTATGTTAAATACCTACAGGCATATAAAGAAAGAATGCAAGTTGCTACATTAATACAGGAATGAGCAGATAATCTTGAACAGAGCTGTAGACTTCTTATGGAGAAGACTGGGGTGGGGGAAACAGCATGGATATAAGATTGAATAAACATATGTAGGGAAATAATTGGGCGGAAATAATGTAAGATAAGGAATTGAGCCTGCTGATGTGAGACAATACCAATGCTGCCAAATAAGCTGTCATAGCTATATTTTAATTCAAGTATCAGCAGATGATTTTAATGGTACTGCTTCATCTCTTTAAATGGATCTATTTAAATAGATTCATATTTGGGTGGCCTGTTTTAATTACTTCTAACAAAAACCAATTCTTGTTTCATTTGATAATTTATCTATCATTTCTTTTCAAAAGAACAGCCAGAACAAAGATGGGATCTCCAAATTTCAGATCCAAATTGATTGTGAAGAGCCAATTTGGCCAGCATAGACTAGAGTTCCGGTTGTCGTTGATTCAGCGGGACCAGTAAGGTTCAATCACATTTTTAGAAAATATTGGCCTTAACTAGAATGTTTGAGGTAGGTGTTGTTCATTGAAAAATATGGGCAGAAAAAAGTTCAATTGATGTTCACTACTAATAATTGGTGTTTGCTGAGGCATGAAACACCCTGATTGTTCCTCCAGGATTTCTTTCAGTCATTCATATATTCACTCATTCATTCATTCATCCACTCAACTATGGATTTATTCATCCAATCATTCATTTTCAAACTAAGCTTTAGAGAGCACTGTTGTGAATGTTATCTATGTTTATTAAGACTTTTGGAAGCTTATAGTTATCATTTAGAAGCTTATAGGCTATTACTATAGTTATCATTTAGAAGCTTATAGGCTATTACGGGCTATAGATATTTTGATATAAGTTAAAAAGTGCTATAATGGTTTCTTGGTATATGTGTTAGAACTATGGGAGCACAAGGGTAGTGTATTAACTTTGCCCAGTGAAGACCATCTAAGGGTAATAATTGAGCTGAGTCTTAAGGGGTACATAGATATTTTGAAAAAGAGAAGAGAGAAAAACTATAGCATAAGAAACATTTTGAAAGCAAGGAAGGATTTTATTAGCTTAGGAAATAAAGGAAAAACTAAGGATGACATGTTTGCTGGAGATAAGTGTAGGAGATGGGCTGATTTCAGACTCCATAGGCCTTAGTGTGGCATCTAGTTAGGATTTATGAAGAATTCAGTACTTTTTTAAAAAGGCAAGGGACTTGATTAACAGTGTTTTGTAAAAATTAAGCTGCTAGTGGTGAGGCTAAACTGTGGTGGGTAGAATGAAAGCAGGAAAACCAAATATAGGAGGCTTTATAAAAGCTTTAGGAAAGTTATGAGCCTGGACTAAGGAAAATGGAGCTCTCTACTTAATATCAATTTATAATTTTCAATATAAAACAACATTTTTAAAAATCATGAGAAAGAACAGAGCTCTGTGACTTATGAGGTGTTTCCCTTCAGCTGAGGCCTAATTAATTAATTGTTCTCTGAAATTTAATTAAGTAGTTGTGTGTATTTTTGCAAAGGATGTGGAACAACCAATTACAATTTTCATTGTGGCCTTTCAAAATTAATTATGTGTTAAATGCCACAGACTAACCTATATCACTAATATTTAGGTGTAACGGGAAAAATGTTTAGACTTGAGTGAATCATGGTATCTAGTTTATGTTCATATTTTATAAGGAAAGAAAAGGTAATGTGAGATGTATACTATAAACCAGTGCCATGTAATAAACTTTTGGTGATAATGTAAATGTCCTATATAATTGTTGTCCAATGTGTTTGCTTCTTACCATTTGTAGCTATCGAACACTAGAAATCTGCCTAGTACAACTGAAGGACTAGATTTTTGATACCTTCAACTTGTATTTAATGTAAATTAATTTAAATTCAAATTTATATAATCACATGTAGCTAGTGGCTACCATCTTGGACAGCACCACTCTAGACTGTGGGGAATATGCAGATTCACTTGGATAATAATCCAATCTATAGCTATGTAGAAGGCACTGTAGACCAGGATAGGCAGAATGGGGAGGAGGCTGGAGATTGGATTTTATTCTCAACACAGCTAATTAATAAGTTGTGACATCTTGGAGAAATCAGTTTGCACATGAAATTTAGTTTCTCACTTGTACATAAAGTGATTGGCTGAATAATTATGACAATCCATTTAAGCTTCTTTTATCCATAGAAATAAAAGTGGTTTTTGTCACAGTTCAACTGAATGATAGTGCTGAAGGAAATGGTTGATTTTATTCATAATTTTCTTAATTCTTATTATAAAATTGTTTTTATTAATTATGAAACTGCTCTGGATATGAATTTGAGATATAAGTGTCAAGGTATATATTTTGGATAAACTGAAAATTCAAAGGCCAATGTGTGTTTGCTGAAAGCTGTTTATGAAATCCTTTCATCATAATTTTAAATTACTGTTTTTCTCTGAATATTCATTACCATCTATGAAGGGGAGCCTGTCATGACATCCAATGATCCTCACTTCCCGCTATTCATACCCTTGTTTTGTGTTCTTATACATGGGATTAATCTGTGTCAGTATGGCAGAAGTGCTATTAAGTCACTTGTGAGACTAGGTACAAAAGACTGAGGCTTCTGTGCCTCCATCTTGGGTTCCTCTCACTCCTGGTCCTTTGGCAATGACCATGTGGTGAGGAAATGCCAGCGAGAAATCGAAGACTCCAAATAACATGCGGAAGGCTATCAAGGCCCACAAGGCCCAGGCCAGGGTTCAAATGATCCAACACTATGGCAACCTTCTGAGAGACCTTGAGACGCTCAGCTTAACTGCTCCAGATGCCCAATCCTCAGAACACAGGAGAGAGCAGATGTCCATTGTTATAAACCAGGAGGCAATTGTTTGTGCAGTAACAAATAGGTAATATACCTCTCTTGCTATTTTCATTCTTTGCTACTCATCAGAAGCACAGATTAGAGTATTAAGCTATCTATAATTCCCCAAATGTTTCTCAATATTTTAAGCCTCCTTATGTTCTAAAATAAATGTATGTACATCAATATATATATATACATACATGTGTATATATGTGTACAAATATACACCTACACACATATATCTGGTATGAACAATCATCCTTCCTCTGTAAAATATCTAACACATATTTTCTCTTTCTAACTCAGCTGATATCCTTTTTTAAGCATTCCTTGACATTACCAACCTGAATTATATACCATATCATTCATATCTTCATAGAACCAGATACCTGTATCTAACCTAACCTACTGTTGTTTACTAGATTGAGTTATTAAAGTTGGGGACTTGGTCTTACTAATTTGATACACTCAGTGTCTAGTAGGTTTCCTAGCAAGAAGAATGTGTGTAGTGTTTTAAATAATTTAGGAATGAATGGTCATATCCTATTAGATATATCAGTCCAGATAACATATTAATTATATGTGTTCATTGGTTCCTAAAAAAACAGAAATTTCTTTTTCTTTTTTTCTTTTTTTTGCAATTTTGGCCAGGGCTGGGTTTGAACCCACCACCTCTGGTATATGGGGCCAGCACCCTACTCCTTTGAGCCACAGGCACCACCCAGAAATTCCATATTCTGTTATCTATATGTATAACACTCCCTTCACCTATCCCAACATACCTTAACAGAGCAGTTTTGTTCTAAATTTATCCTCAACTACAGATCTGAGGAAGTTCTAGATATTTCCATAATCAGTTCAGAAAATACTTATGGTCCATCTCATTCATTGTGGCCAAAAATTTATCTGGCTATTATTGATGGCTTTTAATGTTTTAGCAACATTGGTGAATTGCTTTTTGGTTTTCAATGTCTGTGGAAGTGTTTTTTATACTGTTCAGTACCAAAGGCTTTCAAATCAATTCCTACTCTAACAAAGAAATCACTTTCTTTCTCCACAGAATTTTAGAGACTTCATAAGTTCGATCTTCATATTGAAAATTCAAGTTTTTGAAGAATATGAGTTGGGGGAGGAGACCAGACATCAAATTGCACTTCAGTGTTTCTCAAAGTGTTCCATCTAGGTACCATGAGAGAGAAATGGGAAAGCAACCTCTTATGTAAATATTTTGAAAATATTGCATGCTTTTCAATATATTGTTTTAATACAAAAATAATATCCTTAATATTATTTACCATTACAAAAAATTGGGCCTTCAAGAACATAACCTATTTTTTATTATATAATTTTGAAGTTTTTGCAAACTCACCAGAAAAGCTCCTTCTAAAAAAAAATCTTTTTCTTCTTGAATAACAAAATTTTTTACTCTAAGCCTATATTCTGGGTTCTTTATTATGCAAGGATCAATTCCCTCTCATGAAACTTCTTGAGTTATTTTTCAAGTTTATGTATTATATACTTCAACCTGAGCCTTAAAATATCAAACATGGTGTATAGGCTAAAACTTTTAAAACCAGAAATATTCAGAAAAGGGATTTTTGGGAATAACTGGATGAAGTATTTCATCACTGACATTCCTAATAAGTGAAATAAAATTGTGTTCCCTATTAAGAGGGGTGGTGAGAAAACCCAATTCTATTTAATCATAACAAGTCCACCCTTGACACAATCTTTCCTTGTTGTCATCTACTCCCAGTAGATGAAGATGCTTAGCTAAAACTCAAATAACACACAAAGGTGTTACATATTTTATGTCTAAATTTTCCCTACTCAAAATGAAAATAATAAAGGTGGAAATCTATAGAGAGAACCCTCTAAATAACATCCCAAGGCTGTCAGCTTTCACTGAGAGTTGGTGCACCGCCAGTTATTTGAGAAGTCTTTGCCTGACCGACTTCCTCCACAGACTGTAAGTCTATATTTCTTGTTTGTGGAAGCTGGTCAGCATTCCATCATTTCCAGGCACATCTCGTTGTTGCTATAATAATGTGATAATAATTTAACAGCACAGTATCTTAGGGAGATATAGTGGCTACTTTCCACTGAAAGTTTTACAAGGGGGTGCTTTTGCTTGGCTTTGAAGGCTTATAAAAGTATTAAAAAAATTACCCAAGCTTCAGGAGAAAAATGAGGATGGATTTTTTTAAACAAGGTTGCAGGGCTTTCTATCATTTTTCTTTTAATATTGCTTGTAAGAGGCACCTGAAGCATGGTAGGAGAAACATTGCTTTTTGTGTCAAGATGCGAAAGTAAAAGAGGGTTGTACAATCTGTGTGAAATGGAGCATAATTGTTAGCTAATTATGTAGCCTTTTTCCCGTCTGAAATTCCTAAAAGTAAGAAGAAATATACATTGGGAAACAGGAACTATATTGCCGGGCCTATAGTTTAGAAGGCAAGATAGAAAGAGAACTAATAGTTTACAATGTGGGGTTAGGAATCGGAAGGATAGGATGTAGAAGCAACATTTAGCAGGAAGACTTAAACATTACTCAGGACGGCCTTCTTGAAGAAGTAAGAAGTGAGCCATAAACAGATGCCAAGCAAAGAAGGATAAGTAGGAGGCAAATGAGAATAAAATAAGTCTCCACTCATAGAATAAAATGCCACTTTTAGTCTAACTGTAATAACAAGTAGCCTTCCACAATACATTGTACCCTCTCTAAACATTGTAGCTCAGTAAACAAGTTCTCACAAGCTCATGAATCAGTGTCGGTTCCTCACATTTATAAGTCAGCCAATCAGGAATGAACTTATTCTAATAAGAACTTTTTTCTTCTTTTTTATAGGCAAAGTTTCACTTTGTTGCCCTGGGTAGAGTGCTCTGGCATCACAGCTCCCAGCAACCTCAAAATTCTGGGCACAGGGGCAGCACCTGTGGCTCAAAGGAGTAGGGAGCCGGCCCCATATGCTGGAGGTGGTGGGTTCAAAACCAGCCCTAGCCAAAAACTGCAAAAAAAAAAAATTCTGGGCACAAGCAATCCTCTTGCTTTAAGCCTTCTGAGTAACTGGGACTATAGGCTCTGGCCACAGTGCTGGCTATTTTCAGAGATGGTCTTGCTCTTGTTTAGGCTGTCTCCAACTCCTGAGCTCAGGCAATCCACCTGTCATGGCCTCCCAGTGTGCTAGGAATACAGGTGTGAGCCACTGCGCTGGTGTCCAGTAAAAACTCTTAAATGTCAACCTTTCAAAACTGGTTCCACACAACTATTTAGATGGTGCTAGCACATATTCTTCCTAGTAAAGTATCTCAAGAATGGGAAAAAAAAGTATCCAATGTACTCAATACTACTATAAAATCAATATATAATCACCTCCGCCTTTATATGAATGGTAAAACATAACTACAGTCTGGAAAGTAGAAGGGAAAGGGAGGGAGAGGGGAGGGGAGGGAGAGGAGAGAGGAGGGTGGGCATTGGGGATGACCTCACCTAATCTGCAGGATGCAATGGTACATTTCAAAACTATTAAGAAAAGAGTATAATTGTCTTACCACAACAAATAAATACGGGAGGTGATGGATATGTTAATCAGTTCAATGTAAACATTTCACATTCTATATCAAATTAGGACACTGGACCCCATAAATGCATCAGTGTACACAGTTATGATTTAATAAAAAAAATTTATGAATAATATCAATTGTACAGATCCCTGAATACCTACCAATCAACTCCACTAGAGTTGATTTATATCTAAATGATTTCGTCTTTTGTAATAAGATCTTGATACCAATATTGTTCCCAGTCACAAGGTGTCTCTACATGTGAATGGCTTGTCTTTTAAAATACAGGATTTTCTTATGAAAGTCCAGCCTGGGAGAGGGACTTAAATTCTCTCTGTCCAAGCTCATCTCAAGTTCCTTAGGTGTAATATCTCAAGATGCCCTTCAGAGACAAGATTCTCTTATCCAAAGTTATTTTTTTCTTTTGTGTGTAAAACATAAATGTGTGAAAGGCCTGAAGTCTTATATCTGCCCAAGAAAAACCCCAAAATAGAGCCCTCAAATGACTTTCCAAGTAAAAGGAAAATATTCATCTGAATTGCAAAAACAAAGAAGCAGATACGCCTACTTTTCTTCTGATTAAAAACTACAAATTAAATAAGTGAGGTTTTCCCTATTGCAACGTGGAGATTTCTGAATTCCAAAAGGAGAGTTATAGAACATAAAATTCGTTAAATAAGGATTGAAAACAAAAGTGAACATAATTTACGCTTAATGCTTAATAAGATATGTTTTGTGACAAGATATGTTCACATATCAAGATATGTTTTGTGACAATTTTCAAGGCTTTTAGTAGCAGAGTAAAATTTTAACACCAAATCACTGTGTTGTTGATACGTATGAATGCTTCTTTTTACACATGCATTCGTAAGTAAAACTCATCTCTAAAAGATAATACTAATACTATAAACTAATTTGTATGACTTAGGAAAATATTTCTTCTTCTTTTTCTTTTTCTATGAATTATAATCATTTTTAAAATTATTCTGAGACCTTGAAGAAAATATCAACCACTTTGAAACTTTGTACTATGACAACCTTTCTGAATATTCCTCCTTCATTGACGTTTTTCTTTAATTGAATACTGTCCCCATTTACTTACCATTTGATCGACAGTATCTAGTGGCAACTAAGTCACAGTGCTGGTTTTTCTCAACTCAGACTGTCTGGAGCCTTGTTCCATCAAGCAGTAACCTTGCACTTCACACCTTAATGGTCTTTAAAAAAATGGAAAGAAATGGAGATCGTTCAAGGTGGGAATAATTAAAGACAGACACACAAATGCATTTGGTGCCAGATTTGATTACCTCAAACAAGTAAAATTAAAGCAAACATTTTATCATCTCCGATTACATAGTTACTCTCCCGAGAATAATTAAGACAGATGGGTAGAAGACATCAATGGCAGAATGGTACTTGGTTCTTGAGACAAATGAACAGTGAATAGCCCGGAGAACATTAGATCAGGTGTAGTTACTGTTCAGTTAGTATGTCGTTATTATATAAACTGGTGTAATCATTTTAGTCTGCTCCTCTTCTTTCACCAAGTTGTAGATGTCACTGAACTCCCTCGTCCTCCGTGAAGCTGCCTTTGAGTATCACAATTTATGTGGAGACAGCCTATCTTAGCAAGAAGCAACTGGATTTGGGATTCAGGAAACCTGAAGTCTGCGCCTTTTTAGCTAGGTGATGTTGAAACACACAATTAACGTCTCTGAGCTGGAAAATTCTTTGTCTAAAAACTAAGAAACATAATAATACCCAATCATTAACCCCACAAGATAGGTAGGAGCAGAAAATGGAATAAGGTAATGATGGTAGTCCATGAATGGTAAAATAGTATATAGAATTGAATGCCTACAGTTTTTGACCTACCACTTTCCTGATACCTCCATATTACTATATTGTTATAAGTATCATATAATAATTAAGATATTTTATAATGAATATGATCTTAGATTTATAATTCATTATTAAATTCTAAAAAAGGCACTTAGAAACTATTACATGAGTCAAATAGTTAAAATCTTTTGAGTGCTCAATAGATGCTTTGCCCTGCGCTGGGGTCATTTCTTCAGGTAAAATGTCTATTACTCATTTTTATGGTCCAAATGTTGCTCCCAGCGTGTATTATGTATTTGGCTGCTCAATAAATAGTCAATGGGAATAGTAAGAATGCTAAAAATACGTTTTATTGATTGATTCAGCAAGAATACTAAGTAAAATATCTTATGTTACTAAGAGGGTAAGAAAATTCAGAGAGGTTAAACAATGTTCTCGAGGTTTCAGAGATAGCTATCCGCAAGAAAGTGTGTGTTATGCTGAATCAATCCAATAAATTGTTTGTTAAGATATCGTTTAAATGGTCATTTGTTATACATTTCCACTCACAATAATATAATCTCAATCAATGGATAGCCTAAATATTTAATGAAATTTTATTATTTATATAAATATATAAATATGTATATATATGTATAAATATATATATATATATATAGAGAGAGAGAGAGAGAGAGAAATATTCTAGTCCTCCGCTTTGCATTCAAAATGAATCTCTTAAGTTTACATGAAACATTACACATAATCTATAATATCTAGATATAGCTCTGGCTTTGGACCAGGAGCATTTTCACATTAAAGAAAATCCATGAAATTTGTCATACTTCAGCAGAGTTGCTCATGCATGTGTTTAATATATGAACACCCCACGGCCATTTGAATAGGGAGCTTTATAGCACATCAATTAAGACATTTTTTGGCTTGCCAACACAGGGGCATATCGAGTTCTAAATACAAACATGACCCGGTCCGAGTGGCCGGTGAGGGGAGCTAATGCTGAAGGTAGAACATGATACCACTTTGATCATTTCTTTTTCTTTTTAAACATTAATTCTCAGGTTACCAAGTGCTCTCCTGCTAACCCAGAACTTTTTCTGTCCAGAACTCCTCGTTGTCACTATGACACCCATGCCGGGCCCTTCTACAGCAAATAGCCCTACCTCTGGAATTGTTTTCTTTCCATATTATGTCCCCAGGTCTCTGTGTCCAGACCTCGATGTGGATAAAGTGAACGTGGCCACTCACACATCTGTTAGCCTATTGGCTCCTTCTCCTTCATATGTACAGCAAAACATGGAGCTTAACTTGGTGATTTCTAAGCTCTTTTTTTTTTTTAGATCCTGATGTGTTAGTTTGTATAACACCACTTCAGAGCCTGTCTCCACGTTTCTCACATACACCTTTTCATTTTAATGATTAAAAATATATTAGAATTTGCAGGAGTTTAGGAACTATTTGCACCACTGTCTCCCCAGTCATCACATTTCTGTTTGAAAATTTTCACTGTCAGGAAAGCTTATTACCTTATTCAATTTGTTGGGAGTTGTGATGATTAGCAAGATTTTTTTTCTTGTAGGGAACCCAGTATAACGCCAGCCATTGGTCACACCTGCTCCACCTGCGAGAGGTCCCTTCAGAGACGAGAACGCCAAGTTCAGCACTTCTGGGTTTCTCTCACCCAATGTGGATCTCTTTTATATGTAGTGTTAGCCTCTTCTCATGTGGCATAATATGCTCGCTACTTTATAATCACAGGAAACAGTGTGATATAAAGTTGCTCAGGGTTAGAGTTTGTGTTTGAAATCTCACTCCAGCTAATAGCTGTTTGACCTGAGGCTCACTATTTAGCATATGCAAATTGCCCACTAGAACAAGGTCACCAGGAAATGTTTTGTTCCAAAGCACAACTAGCTAACTTTCTTTACCAACTTGTCGTGGGTATCTGTTCGTATCCGCATTAGAGACATTATAATACTGCCTCGTATCCGCATTAGAGACATTATAATACTGCCTCGTATCCGTATTAGAGACATTATAATACTGCCTTGCTATTATTATCTTTTACATGGATCTTTACCCAGCATCCTTTAGCACAGAGGTTTGGATGCAGGAGCTCTGAGTTGTCCATCCCTCTCTCCACAGTGCCTTCCCTACAGCATGTTCTTGATATATATGGGATAAAAGAATGTGATTAAAGATGTCACTTTCAGTACAAAGCATCATACCGCCACCTCAGCGCAGCCTGAGAAGATCCTCTCCTGTCCCCTGAGTTTGGCATCCCTCTTCATGCAACACTGAACTCTTTCTCCTTTTAAATTACTAAGACTTTTTCACATGAGTGAACCACTATGTGGGTTAAGGGAAATAATAAGAGCCATTGTTTCACAATGTCTTGCCATTTGGGGTGTAATATTTTGTGAGATGTGGCATATGTCTTCTGCTGAAGTGACAGGAGACTCACAGGCTGGCTTCTCAGCAGCCTCACAGCTTAGCAGCAAGGCTCAGGGGAGCATAAACCTTGCTTTTCTCAGACTGGCACATGCCCCTGGCCCATTCTGCTGAGACCCTTCATCTCTCTCTCTCTTACACACACATGTGTGCACACACATGTGCATCTCTTATCTCTGTTCACTGAAGGAATATCATGCCCATACTGTAACACAAACCCAGTGCTCAGATCTTTGATTTTAATATCAATCACCAGAAAAAAAGATATCATGGCTATTTGGTAAAATGTCCAATTTTCAGACTAGAGAAGGTACTACACAAGATAATCTCAAAGCATTTCATAGTTTCAGAGAGTAAGAATGTGCAAAAAAAAGAAAAAAAATCCCACAATAATGGGGTATGGCAAATGGACAGAAGAGCCAACTAGAAAAGCTTTCAATAACCAAAGCTGAAGCAATTTGTACAGTAGAATAAATAATGGTTTCATGCTATAACCTAAAATAAAAATCAACTACTCGATTTAATAAAAAATATTTAATAAGTAGTTTATATGATACAAATATTAAATGAATGTAATTAAATTTACATCAAATAAATTGAAGCAAACAGATAAATATCTAATGCAAAAGAATTCCAAATAATTTATGTAAATATTTTGCCTTCACACAATGCAGGGGCATAACTCCCCAGTTTGTAAGTGTGGACTGTACCCAGTGGCTTCCTTCCAAAGAGCTCAGTATTTAAAAGGGGAAAAAAGGTCCCTTTCCAGTGCAGAATATGACAGCCCTCAGGCAGGTGATCAAGATCAATGTTAGTGACAAATCTTGCTGACATTTTGTCTGTTTGACAGAATGTGTTGTGAATGCCACTCTCTATTCCTATAAACACAAATGAACATTTTAAAAATGAAAGGAATTTCCTACTCATGTGATTTTCTCCTTTGAGCTTTTGGAAGAATATAACAAAGGTTTCTACTTCCTGTCCTCTCCTCTGCAGTCATGAAACCCCTACAGTTTAGGTAATCCATGATCACCTACTGCAGAAATTATGCTTCACACCTGCCTTGCAGCCAGGAAAGTCGCTTTGATTTCAGCCTAATATGTGAGGGGACAGAAATGCGATCGTCTTCTGGGGCTATTGTTTAAATGGTGGGGTGACGGCTCTTCCCTGTTCCTCTTTCTAACCCCTTGGACTGCATCCCATGAATAGCAGAGCAGCGTACCAGAAGTATGTCGCTTCTGGACCACTATGGCCATGCTGTTAGACTTGGACCTACCTTCCGAAAATAACAACATTTTTATGATGGTTAAACCATCACTGAGTCTCTCTATGCAGCCAAAGCTAAATTGTAACCAATACGATGTCCAAAAAGTATCTTTTATTCTTGTGTTTCAATGCAAAATATAAATCTCTTTGAATTCTTCCTTCTTTACGCATACGCTCAGGTGCACTGAAAGGCTGACCTTTACCCGACAGTGTCCTAGGACCACAATGAAATTGAATGGTAGACCAAGGGAATATAAGATGCAGGGTTTTAATGAAATAAGAGAGAAAGCAGGGGAGGGACAGGAGAAAGAGAAAAAGAGAAAGATGGGAAGAGAGAGAGGGGAGGAGACCAGAGAACTGCAATTGTAAGCTTAGAGAAAAAAAAGAAAAATCAGCCACAGAAGATTTAAGTCTCAATAAACAGTTTTATATGCAATTTCCGTAAACATATTTTCATTTGCTATAAAACAGCAAACGGTTTACAAAGAGAAGCCAGAAATACGCGTGGAGAAAGCAGAATCGTTTTAAACAAATACTAGCTTGCAAAAAGAAAAGAAAAAAGAAGGTGCAGTCCTGATTGGAATATGCTTTTAATACTTCAGAATGGAATAAATTTCTCTGACAAACATAGTTTGGTTTGACATTAAAATGAATTCCACTTTTGTCTTAAAATAGTATGATTTCAAGCTTTTAAAATGAATGGTCATTTTTGCTCATATATTGATCATTATGCAAACAATTATGTCCCAGCTAGGCTACTTATATTTTGTAGTTGTACTGGGAGACATTTCATGAAACCAATTCTTTGAAAGCTAAGAAAAGATTTCTGAAGAAAGAGAAGGGTTCAGACATGTGAGAGAAAACTAATGCATTTTTTTACTGTAAGAGAAAAACAGAGACTTCAAGGGGAAAAACTTGCTTTGGACAGGGAGTTAAAGTGATATATGTCCTGATAGAACCCCTGTAAGCTGATCACCCAAGCAACTGTAACAAACTGGTGAACATACAAGGTGGTCAACGTAAGGCACTAGGCCTCCTGTACTGGTCTGTACATTTGCTGCATGTCAGCTCTATGAAAATTAGGTCAATTTAAAGAGGTGGTCTTTGTATGGAGGTGCTCGAGTATAGAGGTACTGTATTTGAATAATGACCTTATTAGTGCTTGATTTTATTCTTAAATGACCCAAAGCATTTCAAGTTAATGAGTCAAATATTAATGAAATCCAATGAAATAGTAAATAATTTTCTGCTGGATCTAAATCAAAGTATAATAAAGCTGTATATATCTGTGTTTGTTTATTTGTTTATTATGGGTACGCCTACACGTGCACACATGTGTATGTTATTAGGACAGATAGCACTAGTGAATGATTATTTTGCTTATAGACATTAGAAGAATGTGACAATCAATTCACTAAACATCCATTGAACCCCCTTTACACAGAAGACACTCTTCTTTAAATTAAAGATACAGAAGTGAAGATTTTTCACAGCTTCTTTTGTATACGAGCTTATAGCCTAACAAAACATATAGACAGGCAAATAGACAATTATAATATTATTTCTGTAAGGAGCTCTGAAATCAAAATGTTTTAATCATGTCTCACAACGCTCCAGAAAGAATTTGGGAAGTAAAAATTATAATTATAATAATGATATGATTTGAAAATGAAACAAAATGCAATAACATTCACTGAAATACTTCCATAATTTAAAAAAATTAGCCAAAGGAATAACTCTAAATAAATAAGAAAAACTGATTTCAGATATTAGAGTACGTTGCTCTCCTTTGGAAATATTTCTACAGAGTAACTAAGAGTAAATCAATGTATATAATATAAATCTATTTCAGGAAAATGTTTTATATATATATAACCCCCCCTTTCGATTGCATATATATAAAGACTTTCCTCACGTGTATGTGCGTGCGTATTTACACACAGACATGCACACATTTATTTATTCATGTATATCAGGAAAAATGACAGAGCTCCTTTAGTGATTAACATTTATGATTCAGGGAAGAACAATCAACATAATTATCACTATCATATGCGAATTTTTGTGCATAATAATCCTTCCTATTATTTCTATATGTATACTGCATATAAGCATATAAATATTCTTTTTATTTTTTCAGAGAAGGTGATTATAAGTTTCTATTTTTACAAGAAATATGCATTACTTGAAATATTTTTGATGATTTTCTGGCAGATGGGTGGATTAGCTCCTGATGGAAGACAAAAGCACATGAAATCTAAAATACATCTTTTTAATTTATTTATATTTGTTATATATTAACATGTTTTCAAATAGACATTTTGTCAAAAGCTATACCCTGAAAACTATGAATCTCACCTTTGACCACATGGGCATAATTTTCAATCCCCATACGCATCACTTTTATATTTTTTGTTTGTGTATCCTTCTAGTCATTTCTTATTCAAATATGAAAAATAAATCTACATTTTTATTCCCACCTTGGTTTTAGACAAAAGACACATAACTATTCTGAACTTTATTTTCTTCTGTAATAAATTCTGGGGGCATTTTTATAAAATCCTTCTCTACTCTTTTTACCAGTTGCATATTTTTTCATCATGTGTATGTAACAGATTATTTCACAGTCCTTAAAACTTTGCAATTTTAACAAACTTTTGTAAAGAATACTATTACTCATTGGCGATTTTGTGTGTGTGGAGGTGTGTCCTAGTGATGAATTGTATGTGATTAGAAATGTGGGCTCAAAGAGTGCTTTTGTGCTTTTAGTATAGACATATTTCTACCCATCGTGTACTGTTCTACCTTCAATGCGACTATTGGAAAATGGTATTTTAGTTTAGCCATATTTTTGCTTTTATCTTTATGATATTTTTTGCAGCTAAAGTGCCTACCCCAGACTGCAGAGGTAACGTTGAGATTCATCATAATGGGATTCTACCATCAGAATAATGGCAAACTGGACACGAATCCATCATGCAGAAAAATAAATCAAAGAAATTACTTATTATTATTTTGTTAATAATAAGACAAAAGATAAAATAAATCTCTCCTGAAACTTTATGAAACTGAGCCAGCTTCCACAAACCTTTGCTGATAGATGTTGGATCTTTCTGTGTAGTACCAAAAAAAAAATGCTCAATAAAGATTCAATTTAAGGTCCCTTGGCCTTAGATAGCTAATACTCCAAACACGTTACAAAAACAAATTCTCTCCGGCAATCACTTTCAACCCAGACCTTATAACGTACCCACCAAGAAAATCCTAATGAATATAAATTCATGAAACATATAAGGAATCAAGGACTGCTGAATCGAAGGAAGGCAAGATGTGCGGGAAAACAAAACAGATATCAACGTCCAAACCTGTGACACTTCCCATGTTGCAAAATATAAAATAATTACCTTTAATATGTTTAAATTCATGAAACAGAGGCTAGAAATAATATAGAAGTAGTGGATTAATAAAAAAATTATTTTTTAAAGATATGTATATGAGAGATATATATATATATACAGACGCATAAAAAGCTGTGTATCACTTAAATAAACTGTGATACATCCTAAGAAATCCATAGTTAGGCAATTTAATCCTTATGTAACCATCATAGAATGTAGTCACACAAACCTAGATAGTACAGCCGAGGGCAAACCTGCACCCTATCGTACAGTGTGTTGTTTCAAGCTACAATGCCATATGTTACTGTTCTGAATATTGCAGACAATTTTAATGTAATGGTATATATTTGTGTATTTAAACATATCCAGACATAGAAAAGATATAATGCAAATATGGCACAAAAGCTAAAGGAAACGAAAGTTCACCTGTATAGAGCGCTTACCGTGACTAGACCTTGCGGGACTGGAAGTGGGTCTGGGTGAGTCACTGAGTGAGTAGCAAGTGAATGTGAAAGCCTAAAACATTGATGTGCTCCACTGTCGACTTTATAAACACCATACACATAGGCTACACTACATGTATGAAATATATTTTTCTCTCTTCAATAATAAATTAACCTTAGCTAACTATAACATTTTTACTTTATATATCACTGTCTTCTACCTCCCTTTCTTGCCCCCCTGGAAGGTTTTCAGGGGCAATAACACACATGGGACTGTCATCCCCTATGATAAGAAGCCTTCCTCTGGAATACCTTTTGAAGAACCTCTCTGAAGTCTGTTTTACAGTTAAGTTTTTTTATGTAAGTAGAAAAAGTACATTTTTAAATAGCAATAAAAATATAGTATAGTAAATACAACCAATAACATAGTCATTGGTTATCATTATCAAGTTAATGCATTACTATGAGTTGTACAAAATTCTATGCTACACTTTTTTTTAATATGTGTTACACTTTTATATGACAGACAGTTTAGTATGTTTGCCTACACCGGCAGCACCACAAACAACTAATATGTTGTACCACGAAGTTACAAAGGTTACGAAGACAGTAGGTAATAGAAAATTTTCAACTCCATTATAATCTGATGGGATGACCTTCATCCGTGCAGTCTGTCATACTGAAATGTCATTTTGTGGTACATAACAGTGTGTGCATATATATCCGTATGACTGCAATAATGAAATAGAAGAGCTACGTGGTAAAGTAGATTACACTGAAAAGAGATTTAATGAAGTATGTAAGCCACTAAGAAATGAATCAACATTAAGATAATTCCAGGAGAGAATAAAATAGTCTACAATATGCTGCCTTGGTAAAGTGGTGTAGGGGAACGGCAGCAATATTTGAGAAAGAAACAGTTAACTGCTTTTCAGGAATTTTGAAAAACACCAGTTCTCAGATTTAGGAAACTCAATAAATCCCAAGAAGGATAAAAAATAAGAAAATGCCATATAAACAATTCATAGTGAAACCACAGAAGACCAAAAAACTTAGGCGTAAGGTCAGATATTTATGATGGAATAATAATTTCCTAACAAATGCCTTTCCTTCTTGGATTTTGTGTTAAATTTATACACAATAATGGTACACAGAGTGTATTTCACGATACACACACACACACATACATTATAGATTGAAGAGCTCCTGCTATTAGCATACCCTTCACCTCAAACATTGATCATTTCTTTCTGGTAAGAAGATTTAGCTCATTACTTTTAGTTATTTTGAAATCCACACTGTAATATTGTTTACTTTGGTCACTCTACCATGCTATAGAACCCTGGAACTTACTTAGTACTCATATAAATGTATTTTACAACCACTGACCAATCTGTTTCCATCATTCCCTCCTCTCTACCTGACTCAGCTCTGGTAACCATTATTCTATTCTGTATTTTTTAGATTCCTCTAATGATTGTGATCATGGTGTTTTTCTTTCTGTGCCATAT
The DNA here is from genome assembly GCF_000181295.1 of Otolemur garnettii. NCBI lineage: Eukaryota > Metazoa > Chordata > Mammalia > Primates > Galagidae > Otolemur > Otolemur garnettii. The sequence continues at coordinate 20,725,810 of NW_003852396.1, forward strand.
TATTTCACATAGCATCATATCCTTTAGCCCTTTAGCTTATACCGTATTGTCATAAATGACAGGATTTCATTTGTTTTTTTACAACTTAGTGTTCCATTGTGTATACATACCACATTTTTCTTTATCCATTAATCTGATGCTGGATACTTAAGTTGATTCCAATTTTAAGCTATTGTGTGTAGTGCTGAAAAAATATGGGCATGCAGATATCTGCTGGACATTGATTCCGTTTCTTTTAGATAAATACTTGGTAGGGGGATGGTTGGATTACATGGTATTTATATTTTTAACTTTTTGAGAGAGCCACATTATTACTGTTTCTTTTTGCTATGAAGCTGATTGAATTCTTTATATATTTTTGAATGTTAATCCCTTGTCAGATCAGGGTTTGCAAATATTTCTTTTTCTACAGGTTTTCCTTTCACTCTGTTGATTATTTCTTTTGCTGTGCAGAAGTATTTTAGTGTGATGAATAGTATAATCTCATTTGACTATTTCTGATTTTTCTGCCTGTACTTTTGAGGTCTTATTCAGAAAATATTTGCCAGATCAACGTCAGGAAATGTGTCTCCTATGCTTTTCTCCCTAGTAATTTTGGAGTTTACCCAGAACGGTTTATTGAAGATAAGACTATCATTTTCCAAATGTGTGTTCTAACTAACTAAATATATAAATAAATAAGAAGATTCAAATAAATAATATCAGAGATGAAAAAGAAGACACCACAGCTGGTAACATAAAAACACAGAGGATCATAAAAGACTATTTTAAGCAGACGTATGCCAACACATTGGAAAATGTGAAAGGCGTGATTATATTCCTGGACACATACAACCTACTGAAATTGAATCATGAAAAAATAGAAAATCTAAACAGACTCATAGTGAGTAAGATTGAATGAGGAACAAAAGTTTCCTTTCAAAGAAAAATCCAAGACCTGTTGACTTCATTGTTGAATTCTAATGTTTAAGAAGAACTCATACAAATCTTTTTCAAACTATTCCATAAAGAAAACTGAAGAAGTGGAAATTCTTTTGAATTCATGCTACCAGACCAGCATTACCCTGAAATCAGAAAAATAGGCAATAACAACAATAATAACAGCAATAAAAGCAAAAATAACAGGCCAATATCTCTAGTGAGCATGAATGGAAAAAAAAATCCTTAACAAAAAATACTACCAAACTATGTTCAATAGAATATCAAAAAGATCGTTCACCAGGACAAAGTAAGATTCACCCAAAAAATTCAAGTATGATTTAATATATGCAAATCAATAAACAAGATACATCACATTAACAGAATTAAGGAAAAATATTATAATTTCAATAGATACAGTAAAACCATTTGATGAAATTCAGTGATCCCCTTATGACATAAACTCTCAAAAAACAATAAGACAGTTAGAAAATGTCTTAACAAAATAAAGGTCATCTATGGAAAAGACACAGCTAACCTCTTACTAAGTGGGGAAAACTGAAAACCTTTCTGTTAAAATCTGGAATTCTTATTCGAAAGTGAAAGCGCCCACTTTCACCACTTCTATTCAGCATGGTACTAGAAGTCATAGCCAGAACAATTAGGCAAAGGAAGAAATAAAAGGCACCCAAATTGGAAAGAAATTGGAAAGAAGTCAAACTATCTTTGTTTACAGAAAGCATAATGGTATGTATAGAATACAACTCAGCCATGAGGAAGGATAAATTAAGCCCTTTGGCCCTGTGTAGTGGCTCATGCCTGTAATCCTGGAACTATGGGAGGCAGAGGTGGGCAGATTGTGAGCTCAGGAGATGGAGACCAGCCTGAGCTAGAGTGAAACCCGGTCTTTAAAAATAGCTGGACATTGTGGTGGGCACCTGTAGTTCCAGGTACTCAGGAGGCTGAGACAAGAGCATTTCTTTAACCTGAGAATTTGAAGTTGTCATGAGCTATGATGCCATGGCACTCTACCAAGGGTGTCAAAGTGAGACTTGTCTCAAAAAAAAATTAATTAATTAAGGCCTTTGCTGCAATTTGGATGAAAATGGAGACCCTTATCCTGAGTGAAGTATCTAAAGAATGGAAAACAAATACCACGTGTACTTGCTCTTAAACTAGCACTAACCAATGAACACACATGTGCCAGAGGGAAGTAAAACTTAGTGGAAGTCAGTGGGGTGGTGGGAGGAGGAGAGGATGGACCTAACAGGTATAATAAACACTAACTGGGTCATGGGCACCTGTATAGTGCTGAATTTAACATAACAGCAGAGCCCAACACATGTAACCCAAAACACTTGTACCCCCATAACATTTTGAGAAAAAAATAAAGAAGCTCAACAGACTCCATCAAAAAACTATTGATCTAACAAATGAATTCAGTAAAGTCGTAGTAGGCAAAATCAAAACATAAGAAATTAAGAAAGCAATCCCATTTACAATAGCAACACATAATATAAAATAGCTAGGAATAAATTTAACCATGTAAAACTGATTATTCATATATATTCCATGCTTAGCATTTTTTTCTCATTCTGGATATGGAAATTGCCTTAAATGTATCATTTAATAAAATCATGTTCAATCAGTGATTAATGTATTTTGATTTCTTTTTACATATGAGAAATAAATTTTGGCAGTATAAATATATTGTGCATAACTATTGGGCTAATGAATTATAACAATGGAGTAAGGAATAAAAAAATGAGAAAAATAGTAACAACAAAAGAATAATTCTGGGAAAACTGGGATAAACACATCAGGGAGGTGATTCAACATAAGATCATAATGACAAAAATATTAGTATAGTGCTTTCTGTATAAATATATATTACCTCATAATTTTATTTTTAAATTTAAAAGAAAGTTATATGAACATCCAGTGGCTGAAATAATCTCATTCAATGGGGCAGAATCAAATAGCATTATGTGCTTTTCCATAAATGGATAATATTTTGAAAGCCAAAAAAGTGGGCATGTAAGATATTCTCCCAAATGCCTTTGATTAGATGAAGTCCTTAGGTTTTCCCTCAGGCTAGGGGATAAAGCCCATGGATCTTAATGGCACGATTCCATAAAGGTCCATTCTCTCCTTTTCTCTCTCTCTCTTTCCCTTTCTCTATTTCTCTCTCACTCCCACCTGCTGGTTGAGCTCCTTGCTGTCTCCAGATTCCCCACAGGCCTTTGTGGACACGACTTTTCTCCTGCAGAACTGTGAATACTAAAATATTTTCATTATTTCACATTTTGTCATGCCAGTTGCTGTGTGTCTCACTCTCCTCCCAGGTCTTCCTAGAGACTGGCTATCTTGATAGGAATAAACTGGACCCAAGTTAGACAAGAGCCACAAAATTGTCTGTGTGAGGAATATTTGACGTGGGTCAGTTCCTCCGATTTTAGGCTTTTTGCCAGGGTAAAGAAGGAGCTCAGGAAAGGCACGTTATAAATATCCACAGTTATCTCCTCTGGAGCCCCATCAGTGCAGGGCTATGATTTATAGCCACTCTCCGGAGACAGACACCTCAAGACCAAATTGTCTTTTTTTTTTTTTTTTGGCAGTTTTTGGCCGGGTCTGGGTTATGAGCCCTCCACTTCTGGCATATAGGGCCAGCACCCTACTTCTTTGAGCCACAGGCTCTGCCCTCAAGACCAAGATTGTTGACCAGAATCAGTTCTGGGAAACCGGATGTAACCCTGCTTCCTTGCTGGCAGTCTTTGCTCTCAGAAGTGTCCTAAATTTCTTTCCTTGCTTTCCATACGACCCTTCTCTAATAATATTTCCGGTGTCTCTCACACTTCCGATGTCTCAGAACCCTGCTTCATTTGTATCTCTCTGATGCTTGCCAGGACAGTTCTCTGTTTTAAAGAGAGTAATGTGTGATTAGATTGGACCCAATCTGATAATCCAGGATAAATAGTTACATGAAGATCTTCAATGTTAATTATAGGTGACCTTTAAACAATGCAAGAGTTAGGAGCATCAACTCCCTATGCAGCTGAAATCCATGCATAACTTCCAGTTCCCCCCCAAATTAACTACTAGCAGCATACTGTTGACCAGAAGCCTCACCACTAACACAAGGCTTAACAGTCGATAAACTCATATTTGGTATGTTATATGTTTTATATACTGCGTTGTTACAATTACACAAGCTAAAGAAAAGAACATGTTATTAGAAAATCATAAGGCAAAGAAAACACACTTACAGTACTACACTGTATTTATTGACATTGAAGTTCACTTTGCCTGCTTGCAAAATAAATTGTCTTAATGGCAAGCAGTCACAGCCATGGACCTCAATCTAGGGTACAGACTGAGCAATTTGACTTTTTCTTGTAATATCATGACATTTTTCTGCTTCTTGGGACCACTTCTAGGACCACTAGTGGCACTTCATATGGGTCCCATGGTGTTATTCAAGGTAGATGGTGTCATATTAAATGTAATGAAAAATACATGAGAACAGAGAGAAACACTTTTTACTGTGATGTTCAATTCACGGGACAGATGAACTCCTCATACAGAGACGTTTGCTTTCACATGGTACTTCAAGAAGATACAACACTGGCACTCACCACTAACAACAGGTGGGAATAAAATTATTACCGTAGTACAACATGTACTACAGTGAAGATTGTGCAGTTATGATTTAATACTGAATGTTTACTTACATTTTTCTGAATTGTAAATGGCACCATGTACAGTCCACACTGGTGTAAATTTTGGTAAGTTTTAACTTTTTTATAATAGATTGTATATATTTTATTAAAGTAAATGATAAAATAAGCTAGTATCTGTTATTTTTATTCATAGCATATCTAGCTTTTAAAAAATATGTCTAGGCATAATAGTTTCATCTAAAGGTTTTCACAAATCATCACAAATTTCCCCCCAATGTTCCAATAATTTATTGAAAAAAAATCATATATAAGTAGACACATAAAGTTCAAAAGTTCAAGGGTCAACTATACATCTGCAAAGCTTATTTTTGCCGTGAAATATAACAAATTTACATATTTCAGAGGGTAAAGCATGGAGTCTGTGTATATGTGTGTGAGGGGAGGCATTTTGTCTATCATAGTCAGTATTATAAAATAAAAAGAAAAGGCATGTAAAAATTCCAGATTATCACAGGCTCAGGATACATGTTGATTACATTCATTAAGTCACTCTATAGTGTAGCCTGCGCTGTAGGGGAAAAATATTATAAAGATCAATTTAAAAAAATAGAGTACAAGTAGTACCTTTCATAAAAGTATTGAATCAATGTTAAATCTACTACAGTTGACAACTGTACTGTGGTTCCATAAAATAATATTCTTTTATTGAGGAAATGCACACAATCATGCGGGGATAAAAGGCCATAATAAATGTAACTTATTTTAATGGTTGATGAAAAAAGAAAAGAGAGTAAATGAAAAAGCAAGTGGGGTAAATGTTAACAATGGTGAATACGGCTGAAGCGTTCACCTGTTATCTTTGCTATTCTTATTCTGTAAGCCTTATTAAATACCTTAAACACGTTTTAAAATTATTTTCAAAATTTTTAAAATTAAGGTTAAAAAAGGCATTCTCAAATTAAAAAAAGGTTGAGGCAATTTACTTACAGAGAAAATATATTCCAAGAACTCCTCATAGAAGTTTTGCAGAGAAAGAAAATAATACCAGATTGAATCTCAGATGCACAGTAGAGAAGACGACTAGAAATGGTAAATATACAGGTAAATGTAAGAGAGTTAGTATTTTAAAGAAATTATTTTAATGTGATATCAAACTTTGGTTTATACTATAATTTTCTTACAATAAAATTATTGGCTGCTTAAAGCAAATTAGTGACAAAGCATTGTGGAGAAAACATTTGTAGAAATAAATTATAAGATAAAAAGAACACAAAATGTGGGTATTGATAAATAGAATTTTATTGTTTAAGGATTGTTCTATTGTTTTTGGCTAATATCATTTAAAGGTAGATGGTGATAACAAAATTTCATATTGTATATCTGTGAATCTAGAACTCAAATTTAATATTTTTCCCTTCTAGTACTTAAAAAATATGTTTCTTATATTTTCTCTTACATTGTTTTGGAAAGAATATCTTTGTTTCCTTGTATGTAATGAATCTTTTCTTTCTACTTCCAAGATTTTATGTCTATGTCTTATTTTGAGCAATTTGTTTATAATATGCCTTGGTGTAATTTTCTTCATGCTTTTTTTTCTGTGTGGTTTTTTTGAGCTTCGTTGATCTTCACGATTTTTATCGTATTTGGAAATCTGAGGGAGGAGAAGACCACTATTTCTTCAGATAATGTTCTAACCCTATTCTCTGCCAAGGACGTCAGTTGTATATTTCTTATACCACCTGAAGCTGTTCACTTCTCACTGTTTTTTGTTTGTTTAATCTCTCTTTTCAGTTTGCATAATTTCTGTCATTAAGCCCTCACATTTGTTAATATTTTCTTTTTTAATTTCAGATGAACATGAGGGTACAAATATTTAAGTTTCATTGTTTTCAATTCTAAGGTAAACTTTTGTAGTTGAGCCCTTCACTAAGGGGACATGCTGAACACCCTCACATTGTGCACATTAGGTGAGATCCCGCCGGTCACCTTTTTCAATGTTTAATGTGACATTAATATGAACTAGGATGATTTTGTCTCCATGTATTAATCTCCAGTTTCCATATATTTCATGTCTGTACACATTAAATTTTTTTTATCTTTCTAAGTATAGTAATATGATTATAAATAATTTTTAAATGTTCTTATCTAAAATTTCTAACATCTTTGTCAGTTCTTGCTAGATTTGGAATCATTAAAATTTCTCTTTTTTTTTTTTGAGACAGAGCCTCAAGCTGTCCCCCTGGGTAGAGTGCTGTGGCATCACAGCTCACAGCAACCTCCAACTCCTGGGCTCAAGCGAGTCTCCTGCCTCAGCCTCCCAAATAGCTGGGACCAGAGGTGCCTGCCACAATGCCCGGCTATTTTTTGGCTGCAGCCGTCATGGTTGTTTGGCGGGCCGGGGCTGGATTTGAACCTGCCACCTTGGGTGTATGTGGCTGGAGTCTTAGCTGCTTGAGCCACAGGCACCAAGCCTAAAGTTTCTCTTAATATTGGATCATGTGCATTTACTTCTTTGCATGTCTGGTGATTTATTATATTGGATGCCAAACATTGTAGATAGATTTTACATTATTCACTACGTAAGGTTTTTTTTATTCCTATATGTTTTTTTCTCTTTTTTTTTTTTTTTGATAAGAAATTACTTGGAAACAGTTGATCCCTTCTGTCTTGCTTTTAAGATATATGTTGCATAAGACAACGGCAATCATTAGTCTAGAGTCAATTCTCTGTTATTACTGAAGTAAAACTTTTTGACTAATGCCATGTAAACTATATGATTTTCTAGTCTGGCTAACACCTGATACTATTCTTTGTCCTGTGTGAATGTGGAGTACAATCCTTTATAATAATTTATACTGGTTGCTTACTTCTGTTACACATTCTCCTTTACACAAATCCTCTGATTACTACTCTACCAAATGCTTAAGGGAGGTGTGTGTAGATCTCCTGATTCCACCTTTGAGCAGTTCTTTCTTTTTGGTACTTTGCCCTGCAAACACAAGCCCCTTTGATCTCTCTGGACTCATCACTGTCCTTTATTAGGTGAGTTTTTCCAGCTCTTCCTGGATTCTCTTTCTCTTTGCTGCTGGTTTAAAAGTAAGGGCAATCATAAGATTCACTTTGTGCTTTTCTATGTCTCAGGTGTCACAAATGTGTGTAATAGAGCTGATATCTTGGCATCTAGTTTTAGGCCTAATGTAAGTGATTGGAAACTCACCAAAACCTTCTGCTTAGTTCACACCTCTGCTCCTCATGTGTGTGTTTGCCACACAGTCTCTCTCAAACCCAAACCCAGTGCATCTCACAGCTGTTGACTCTGATGAAACCTAACTTCAGATATCACAGTCATGCAAATAAGCTTCATGTGTGTTTTCTTTAAATAGGTAATTCTCAAACTCTGAGGCAAAGCCTAAAAGATAACACCATGGACCTCAATAAAGGCATTGTTCCAGTGGTCTCCACTCTTTCTCTCACTTCCCACTTGTGACTCCTAACCCCTAACTTCTCTGGGTCCTTTGAGAAATTAATTTCTTCTGGTTTCTGCATTTTGATCTTACAGCCTAACTGTGTCTCACCTGACACACACGCATGAACCAATCTTCCTCCCTAATCAGGATTCTCCTAAGGGAGTGGCTATCTTGGCTTGCAGTGGTTCTCAACCTTCCTAATGTCGCCATATATTTTCACTATTTTACAAAGGGGTCACAGCCCACAGGTTGAGAACTACGGGCTTAGGGCTACTCTCAAGAGAGAAACTTCAAGACCAGTTTCCAATAGAAATCATAGCATTAGGGATCATCGATCTTTATTGCCTGATGTCCAGTGTCATAAAAACTATTTTTTTCATATATGTTGTCTGATCATTTTAGTTGTTTCAAGTGGGAAAATAGGCCCAGTCTGACTTACTCCACCTTGCCTGGAAGGAGACAAATGAGTGATTCTCTTTGATGAAGATAGGTGGCAAAACTGATCCATCTGATACAAATTAGGACAAGTCTGCCTATGGGAGAGAATTGACTCAAAGGGCACAGCAATTACTCTGTGGGGATGGAAACTTTCTATGTCTCCTATAGGTGGTTGATGTAACGATATATTATAATTGCCAAAACTTATTGACATTGACACCTAAGATGGGCTTTTATTTTCTACAAAACACATGACCAAATATAGATAATTAAGATTCCTTATTTGATGTTGCCTCATCTATTGCTGTACCTCCAAATAAAAAGATCAATCTGACATTCTAGTTTGGGGGCCATCTCCTCACTCCCCTGCCATCCTCCCAAATACTCCACCTGCTCAAACACAGACACAAAAGCACTGGAATTTGGGCTTATTCTCATCACAAAAGGAATCTTTCCTGTCTAATTTCCAACACACAGGTAACTGCTGAAGGAAAGCCTAAGACACTGTGTGACATATAGAATGAGACTTACGTATTCACCGTGTTTGGTAAAGGCCACTCAGTTTGTCTCTTCTCTGTAGCGTGACAGGGGACTATGTTACTTTTCCTCCCAGTGTTTATTCTAAGTATCAATAGCAGCCACTTTCAGAAAGTTGGCCTTTTAAAATATAGTGTTACCAACGTCCTGGTTTTATGGGACAGATTTATTACCACATCAGTTTTAATGATATCGAAGAGTTGCGACTTTTTTTTTTGTTTGTTTGTCTCAGGGCTACCTGCCCCTCAATTGAGTTTCATAGCTTTAGAGCTCCTTAATTTATTATCATGAAAGTAATGGTTTGCAGACTTGTTTTCATTCCGTTATTACCCCCCTTAAAAATCTTGCAACCTGTCCTTATAATAAACAGGCCATCGCAGTAAGATAGCCTCGGTTTTTCTGAAGATTTCCTGCTTGCTTATATGCATTTTAAAAGATACATATAATAAAGCCAATTATGCACCCTGGCTATGGGTTTGATTTCTATGATGATAGACAGCTGATATATGTAAAATATTTGTATTTAGAATCTAGTGGCAAAATAATCTTTCCTCATTTGGTACAACAATATTCTTATTATGGCCAAACTTTATCTGGCTAAATCCAGTGCCTGCAGTAAATTAAAGGGCATAGAATCAGGGGGAAGGTGATCTGGGTTCTGGTTCCCTTGTTTCTCTTTGTTAATATCCAGTTGGTGCAAAATATACCTGCTGTGAGAGTAAAGAAAATGTGGCAACATAGAGAAAATTATCCCTAGTGTTAGACGTGAAAAACCAATTTTACCTGTAATGAAAGTCTCGAGGAAGTCCCTGAGGCATGAGTCACTTCATCTTTAATATAAGAGGTTCTTTGTTTTCATGAAATCCAGCAGCTGTACTACATGACCATCACGCAATCATTTTTGAGGACTCTGTATGACCCATCACTGTGCAAAATTCTAAAGATGCAGGTATAACCTTTCCTAGGTGCCTACAGAGTCTAATTAATACAGGCTGCGTCCCTCTCTCCCCTCTGGTCAATCTTGGGAGAAATGATAAGAGAAACAGTCTCAAGGAAATGAAGTGAACAGCAACAGCAGCAGCAGCAGCAAGATAAACCCAGAAACCTAAGACAACAGGCTGTTTATACATATGTGTTCCCGGGGAGGTGAAGGATGACCACATACTGAAGCAGAGTGTGAGGATTAACTGGCAAAACAACTGTCAGAACGTCCCTCCTTCTTATGTTTTATTGTCCTCCACAACCACTATCTGCCTCTTCACATAGTAAAAATCTCTGAGGCTGGTGTCCACAAAATTAATAGCAGTGGAAAAGACCTGTGGAGATAAACAATTAGGAATACTGGGTAGTAGAAGTGCTAACTAGTTTTTGGCATTCACTCTCCTACTTCTACCCTTCCAAACATCCAGGCCTGTTGAATTCCATTTTAAGGAATCAGCACATTCTCAGTGCTAATACAGCTGTAAAACCAAGTGAGGGCGTGGACTCGAGGGTTGCTTACAAAAGTCATACCAAAATTGAATGATACGCTGTGGTTTTGTAATGCCTGAAGTTCTCCAACATGGATAATCTTCTTCCTTGTCTTTAAACTGACCCAGCCAAATGCAGAATAAGGTAAGACCTCCTTTCTCCAACATGCAGTATGAGGGTTCACCCAGCAGACTACAAGTTTAAAAACCAAAATAAAGAGAAAACTTCATGAAGTTGGATATCTCAAAAGAACAAAACAAATGGACAGCATATATCATTCCTATAGTTCATCTTGCAAGGGTACATGTCAAATCTATTAAGTAAAGGGTATAAATGTCTTAACACAGAATAAGTAAATGAGGTGAAGCCCATATTAACTAGTTTGATGTAAGCATTTCTAACTGTATATAAAATCAGCACATTGTACCCCATAAAGGCACCAATGTATACATGATCTATGTGTTTAGGACTTTAAAAAATTAGTATTTCAAGTAAAATATCAAGAATTTGAATAAGCATAATAATAAATATACTAAAATTTTAAGTGTTATATTAACAATATCAAAAAAAATACATTACCTTAAAGAAAATGAAGAGAAAATAATAGTAATAAGCATAGTTGTTTTAGTAAGAAAGATAAATATAGGATAGATAGTATAGGATAGACAGAGCTAAGAATTTACTGAAATGAAAAAGCCCCTCCCACCCAAACACAAAGAATCAGGAAAAACAAGGAAATATTAGAAAAACTTAAGATATGTGGGTTGGCAACTATGGCTCAGTGAGTAGGGCACTGGCCCCATATACCGAGGGTAGTGGGTACAAAGCTGGCCCTGGCCAAACTGCAACAAAATTTAGCCAGGTATTGTGGTGGGCGCCTGTGGTCCCAGCTACTCTGGAGGCTGAGGCAAGAGAATTGCCTAATCTCAAGAGCTGGAGGTTGCTGTGAGCTGTGACATCATGGCACTCCACTGTGGACAACAAAGTGACAAAGTGAGACTCTTTGAGTGAGACTCAAAAAAAAAAAAAAACCTTAAGATATGTAAAACATAGATTTAAAAGTTTTCAAGTTTTTAATAATAGGAACCATAGGAAGGAAAAAAAGAAATGGGAAAATAGAATATGTTTAATGAAATAATGAAGATATATTTTCAAGAAGTGAAAAAAGATGAGTGACCTCAACAAAGAGTCTTACCAAGTTCCAAAGAAAAATGTAAGGAAAAAACTCATAGCAGACATACTATAGTGGCATTTAAGAGCATAAAAGACAACGATAGTATTCTAAAATCCTCCAGGAAGAGCCATTTATGGCCTGGTGCTGTGGCTCATGTCTGTAATCCTAGCACTCTGAGAGGCCAACACAGAGGATTGCCTGAGTTCACAGGTTCAAGACCCGCCTAAGTCAGAGTGAGTCCCATCTCTAAAAACAGCTGGGCATTGTGGAGGGGCCTATAGTCCCAACTACTCAGGAGGCTGAGGCAAGAGAATCCCTTGAGCCTAAGAGTCTGAGGTTGTTGTGAACTATGATGCCACATACTCTACCGGGGCAACAAAGTGAGACTCTGTCTCTAAATAAATAAATGAAGTAAAATAAAATAAAATGAAGAGCCATTTACTTATAAAACAAAAATTATCACATGGATATTACCTTCTCAAAAGCAATGCTAGATGTAAAAAGAGATGGAGGGAATAATTTCTTAGTTCTTTCTTTTTTTTTAATTTCTTAGTTCTTAAATAAGAATGTTCTTTGATGTAAAATTAATTTCCATTCCAAAGTTAAGTGATAATAAAATTATCTAGTACTGACTTGATTTTAATACTATTTCTCCTAGGTCCCAGCTTCATTCATTTCTTTGCTCCTGAGAAAATAGTTTCCCTTTCATTTTTTCCCCCTTAGCGATGGTATTTTTGCCTCCAAACTCAGCCAGATAATTTGAAATATACCACATAATCAATAAGACAGATTGCCTTACAGGCTATCACTGTTCTATTAGACTCTAAGAGACTTTGTTCTTATTGTCTGTCCCCCAGGTCGGTACCCTTAATATCATTCTTTCTCTGGTGGCCCATCTATTTCCTGGCCTTGGCTCCATTACCTTTTATCTAAAGCATAGTGACAAAGTTATATGCAAAGTTATACACTTTCAATTCCTGATTCTGCCAATATCTGTATGTATTCATCTACTTTGAGCTTCAGTTTCCTTCCTGCTAAATAATGACAACTGTCTACTAAATAGAAGTAATGTTTAAACAGAAAAAAAAAAGTGTTACACTAGGATTTTTATTTATTTCATTTTATTTTACTTTAGGTTAATATGTGGATACAAACAAATATTTGCATTTGTTAGGTAGAGCCCCTCTTGTAGTTGTGTCCCACACCCAAAAGTTATGCATATACCCTTACATTGTGCCCATTAAGTGGGAGCACACCTATCCCCCCTTCACCTTTTCCTCTCCATCATGCCCCTTTCCTCCAACTTGAATTGAATTGAGTTTATCTCTTATGTGGATGTGTATTTCATTGTCTACTGGCTTCATATTACTATTGGGTAAATTGGACATTTGCTTTTCCATTCTTGTGATCTTTTACTAAAGAAGAATGTGATTTAACTCCAACCAGGTCTATACAAAAGATGTAAAGTCACCATCATTTTTATGGCTAAATAGTATTCCATGGTATACATATCTCACAGCTTCTTAATCTATCTCTGGGCTATTTCCACATTTTAGCAATTCTAAATTGAGTCGTGATAAACAATCTAGTGCAAATGTCTTTATGTTTATATGTATATGATATAGATACATATCATATGTATATGTTTATAAGTATCTCACAGCTTCTTAATCCATCTTAGGATGTTTCCACATCTTGGCAATTATAAATTGAGTTGTGATAAATAATCTAATGCAAATGTCTTTATGATACAATGATTTTTTTTTCTTCTGGGTAGGTGCCTAGTAATGGAATTGCAGGGTCAAATGGGAGGTCTAGTTTGGGTTCTTTGATAAGCATTTGTTCATGTCTCTTGCCCAGTGATAGATGGTAGCTTTTTGTTCTTGATTAATTTGAGTTCTCTATAGATGCTAGTTATCAAGCCTTTTTCCGATTTGTAACATACAAATATCTTTTCCTATTCAGAAGGTTGCCTATTTGTTTTGATTTTTGTGTCCTTAGCTGTTCAAAATCTGAGCTCTAATATAGTGAATTTCATTTATAGATGTGCATATATTAAACCAGCCTTGTATCCCTGTGATGTAGCCTACTTGATCATGATTTTGCAGATTCCCATAGGTTTTGGTAGCTTGTAGCTCATTATCATTATTCAAGAAATTTAATAATTTCCTCCTTTATCTCTTCCTTGACCCATTAGTCATTCAGGATAAGGTTGTTTAATTTCCATGCCTTTGTGTGGGGAGGAAAAATTTTTTGGAGTTCTACCTTTATTGCCTTGTCATCTGAGAAGATACAAGGTATAATTTTAATTCTTTTAATTTTGTTGAGGCTTTATTTGTGTCCTAGAATGTGTTCTATTTTGAAGTGTGTTCCATGGGCTGATGAGAAAAAAGTATTCCTTAGCATTGGGATGGTGTGTTTTGGGCATGTCCATTAAACCCATTTGTTGTTGTGTCACATTTAAGTCCCTTGTATTTTTGTTCAGTTTATCTTTACAGGATCTGTCAAGGTCTGTCACAGGAGTGTTAAAGTCCCCCAAACTTATGGTTTTATAGGATATCATATTGCTCAGACTAATTAAGGTCCATTTTATAAATCTGGGACCATATAAGTTGTGTGCATAAATGTTTAGTATTGAAATGTCCTCTTGTATTTTTCCCTTGATCAGTATGAATTGACAAGTTTTGTCTTTCTTAACTTTAGTTGTTTTCAATCCACTTGTATTTGAAAGATTGCAACCCATACTTTCTTCTGATTTCCATTTGCCTGAAATACTATTTTCCATCCCTATCGATTTTTCCTTCAAGGTCAGGTGTATTTTCAGGAGACTGCTTATGAATGGCTTGAACTTTTTGTCCAATCTGCCAGTCTGTGCCTCTTCAGTGAGGAATTCAAGCCATTAACATTTATTGAGAAAATTTTAAATGTGGTGGAAAATTCATCTTATTTTATGAAAATTTATTGCTTAATTTTATCCTTGCACCACTGTGGAAGCTAAGCTTTGTCCTTACTTTCTAGGTGTTTACTTTGGTCTTTTGTGATGTCCAGTGTTGAGAATAGATCTGAGAATAGAGCTTGTCTTATTGTGGCTAATTTCCTCAGTGTTGCATATTAGTAAAGATTTGATCTTGAACCTTAGTTTTTCAGGTCACAGAATTCCTGCTGAAAATTAGTTTCTTTAAAAAAGTTAAAGGTAGTTGACCATCCTCTTCTGGCTTGGAAAGTTTCAGCTAAAAAATCTGCTGTCATCTTCCCCTATAGGTCCATTGTTGCTTACAACTGACTGTTTACAGAATTTTCTCTTTCATCTTGACTTTGGACGAGTTCATTACAGTGTGTCTTGGAGATGCTCTATATGTATTGATATGACCTAAGGTTTGATTTTCTTCTAAAAGAAGTGTTTCAGAATCTTTAGTAATACTTGAGACATTTTCATTTATGATATCTTCTAGTAGGGCTTCCATTCCTTTGGGATATCCTTCTTCCCCTTTGCAGATACATATAATTCTATGTTTGAATATTTCATGAAGTCTCATAATTCTCTGAGCAAATGTTTTGCTTACTTTCTCTTCTTTTCTGCCTCTTTAACTACCTGGGTTAGTTCAAGAGCTTTATCCTCTAGTTCTGAAATTCTTTGTTCTATATGGTCTAATCTGTTATTGATACTTTCTACTGGATCTTTAAGTACCCTGATGGAATCCTCCAATTCCTTAAGCTTTGACATATCCTGTTTATATTCATCATAACTTTCATCCATTTTTCTCATTCTGTTTTTGGACTTCCTTGATTATTTTCCACTTGCTCATTATTTACCCTCATTGTTTTTGCCTTTCATATTTTAAATTCCATTTTTGTAATTTCTATTATTTCTTGTAGGTATAATCTTCTCACATAGCCATGATTTCTTGGGTGTGGTTCCTCTCTTTTGGTTTTTCATGTTGCCAGAATTTTTCTCTTGGTTCTTCTTCACATGTGTTTTCTTCTTATTAATTTTCTTCCCCTAATTTTTCCTCTCACTATCTCCTTTGATTTAAAGGTATTATTTCTGAGCTTAGGTGTGTCCATTTGGTATAAGGCCAAAAGGAAGAGAAAGGTAAATAGTGAGAAGGGAGAAAGGAAAGGAAAGATAAATAAAAATAAAAATAAAGAGGTGAAAGGAAAGAATTGAAGAAAAAGAATGGAAAAGTACAGAGAGAGGAGGAATAGTGTACTTTGACCCATATCTGTAACTCTAGGACTTTGGGGCCTAGGCTGTGTGGATCCCTTAAAGTCAGGTGCTTCTTAACCAGCCTAGGAAAAAGCAAGACCCCACCTCTGCCAAATATAGGGAAAAAATTCAGAAGTATATTGCAGTGGAGACCTACCACTACTTATTTCCAAAGGCCAAAGCTAGAAGTACAGCCTAGAACATGAGCTCATGGCTTCCTTCTATCAGGCCCATGCCATGACCCACAAACCTCAGAGAAAAAGAAAAAAAATAAAGAAAATTAAAAATAAAAAGGGGATATCTTGTTGTATGAGAAATTTATGTGGAAAAGATGAGAAAATTTGAAACATCTCTATCAAAAGAGGAAAAGTTAGAAATAAAAAAGAAATAATAAAAGGAGCTGAAAAAGTGTAATGAAAATGGAAGAGCCCTTGATTAAATAAAGGAAAAATTAAAAATAAAAGTACATCTAAATCAAACCAAACCAAAAACAACACCAATAGCAAAAAAGAAAAAAAAACTAATAAAAAATTAGTAAAAGCAAAAATTAATATATATATATATAATATGAATATATATATACATATATATATAGAGAGAGAGAGAGAGCCTGGACACTAGGTAGATCTGTGGTATTACGAGATGGTGAACACATGTTCTTTTTGCTATATAAAATATGGGCCAGAAGACACTCTGTAGTTGCAGGGGAAACTTTATCCTGTCTTCTTGACTTTAGTGCCATCAATCGGTGCCTGGTCACTTTGTCAGCTATCAGTCCCTGCAGGATTAGGGTCTTGAAGCTCTCATCAGATTTCTAAAGATGTATGTCAAACAGTGCTGGCTGACAAAAAGTGGCCTTCCTGGGAGAGTGGGGGCTGCTCGGTTCACCCAAGGATGGTTTCATGAGCTCAGCAGCTGCTGCAGAGCCTACTGTGTGCTAGGACTCTTTATACTTTTCTCTTGTGTGGCCTTCCCATTATGGCAGTGCCCCAGTAGTAGCTAAGTTTATGAGAGATCCACCCCATGGGTATTCAATCCTGGTTGCCTGATGCTGTTCTAGTTTATTCACTCATTTTAACCCTTCCAAGGCAGCTCCAGTGAGCATCTCAGTCCAAAATCACAAAACGATAAAGTAACCCTTTCTTGTCTCTAGTCCTCCATGGGAAGTGCCTCTGCCCATACTGAGGCACTTACCTTCTGTGCTGGTCTCCTTCAGCTCCAGATCTCTTTGTTGGCCTCTGCAATCTCCTACTGCTTCACTGTGCCCCCAGAGTGTCTCACCATGAGAGGCTCATATGGGGATATCGCTAGTCCACCATCTAGCTCCACCCCTCCTACACTCAGATTTTAGACTGTATTTCTTTAGTTCTGAGTCTTTTGTTAGTGCGTAACTCTATCAATGACTACAAAGGTTAGCTTTATTCTTTATGTTTATCCCTTCTTGCTTGCATTCTCTCAGCTCTATATAGAAGTATTTTAAGCGTCACATTCAATAAAATTTTATAAGTAAACTTCCTACAAGAATGGCAGTGGCACAATAAATGTCTAATAAAGTATGGTTATTATATTAATAATTGTTACAATATAATTCTCTTCATATGTCACCCAAGTTGCTTGGGGAAGAGTAGGTGTCTCCCAGCTAATGTGTTCTGGCATCTTCTCTTTGAGATATGAAGAATAAAAGCATATAAAAGGAAATGTGATATTCTTTAGTAAATTAACTTGATAGCTACTAATATCCCAAATCACATCAAATAAACTTTGGTAAATCTTATCCTCAGAGAAGTCATGTATTATATTCCATTTGGTCTTCTGAATATGGACTCCACATTGCAGGCATCAATATCTATTCATTTATAGTAACACTAGAAACCATAAAATTATTGCCATATACATCACACTAATAAGACATGTCTGCTCAAAGTCAAAAACATTGACTAATGATGAAATGCCTAAAGCAAATGTATATTTTTAAAAATCATTTTGAATTTTGAATATGACAAGTTTCTCAAATTTCAAACTAAGTATTGCTGGAAGGTAGAAAGTCAAACTTTATTAACATTTACTTCTCTACTGGGAAATTTACTGATGCTGACAGTACTGACTGAGCCAACTGATAGAGATATCAAATTTTGGTTAGTTCAGATTCAAAGACGAAACTATGAAACTTCCTTTCCAGCATCATTGCTACAAGGAAGACCAGAGAAAAATTTCCTTCTTTTTTTTTTTTTTTATTAAATTTTAGCTGTGTGCATTAATGCAATCATGGGTACAGTGTGGAGTTTTCACAAACAATTTGAAATATTTTCATCAAACTGGTTAACACAGCCTTTATGTCATTTTCTTAGTTATTATGTTAAGATATTTATATTCTACTTTTAGAAAGATTTGCTTGTACCCTTGAAAGATAAACCATAGAGGTGATCCCACAAATCACCCTCCTTTCACCCATCCAGCTCCCTTCCCTCCCCTCTTCCTCCCCACTCCCCATATTCTTAGGCTATAATTAGGTTATAGCTTTCATATGAAAGCTATAATTTAGTTTCATAATAGGGCTGAATACATTGGATACTTTTTCTTCCATTCTTGTGATACTTTGCTAAGAAGAACATTTTCCAGCTCCATCCATGTAAACATGAAGGAGGTAAAGTCTCCATCCTTCTTTAGGGCTGCATAATATTCCATGGTGTACATATACCACTGTTTATTGATCCATTCATGGATAGATGGGCACTATTTTGGATCACACTTACCACTTACCTGAGAAGATTCAGTAGATTTTTCAGCTCACAGTACAAACTACATCCTATGCTGTAACTTTCCTTTATTTCCTCTTTAGCCACAAGTCCCATTTGACCTTCTATTTCAATCACTGTGAGCGATTATTATTTGCCCTATATCTATCCATATTACAAGTGCATATTTTGTTATGGGATGTGTTCTGTTACTTGGAATGCCCCTTTCCCAGTTTATTGCTCAGCTGCATTATTTCATTTCAAGCTTTAGTTCCATCAAACATGCTACAAATAATGAAAGACTCTAATATAATTCTTGATGTGTAGAAAGAAAGCATAATAAATGGAAAAACACAAAGCCTTTTTTGGAATATGGGAAACTGGGATTTGAATTCCAAACACCTCTTCTACATGTGTGATCATGGAAAAGTGGTTTAATTTTTTAAGCTTTGTTTTCCAATTATTTAAGAGGAGATATGAGAATAATCCTTACCATGACAAAGAACTGTTGTCATGGATAAACTAGAACAGTAAATGTCACAGGTGCTCAACTTCACTGTTAGCTCTTTGGTGGCAGATGCTATATCTATTTATATTATGCCTGCGAGGTTTAATATAATACTTGGCATACTTCAGTTGTTTAAATTTTTTTTTGAATTTTTTAGATGTTTTAGAATCTTAATTTCTTTCAAATGCTCAGCATAAAATATTGACAGTAGATAAGCAATAGGAAAAAATACTTTTCAACATAGATCCGGAACTCAAAGTATCACTGTGGTCAAACACTGCAAAGAAAACATCAGATGAACAAAAGATAAGGGAGTTCAACAGACATTTTAAGTAGCAAAATTAAAGAATTTGTGTTTTTCCATTTATTATGCTTTCTTTCTACATGTCATTACTCTTACCAATATGTACCTAATTTTTCTGCACCAAACAAACCCATCAACTTTAAAGAAGAGTAAAATAAATTAAGAACTGTAGATTTTTTCTTTGAAACAGATTAAAAATATGGATCCGTGGAATAGCAAGGGGGCATATCTGTTACTAATGGAATGCTATAATGTACAAGATCAAGACTGTGACAAATTTTAACAGTCTCTGTGTATTACTAAGAACAATATTATTACAAATGTAAATGCATGCAGATCTAAATAAAGTACATGGCATCAAAAACAGGACTTACTATAGAATCATATATATATTTTTAAAATAAAATAATAATAATGATGATAGTAGTAGTTTACCAGAAGACAAAAATGGAATCCATTTGAATGAAAGCGACCAAGAAGAATCACTGAGTAAAAAAGATGCTTATGGAGATCATCTTAAAGGAAGGTGTGGTCTTCTTAGGAAAACTTTATAGGAAGGTACATGGTTGGTAGGCAAAATGAAAAACTATCAGCAGCACTCTACAATGATTCAGCAAACAAAAATTTCTGTATAATTTAATGAAGGAGGAAGCAACAGAGCAAGTTTTATAAATGTGTGTACTTAAAAGCTATTTGGATTTCTCAGATATTAAATGTGGCATTCTGTATATTTCTAATAGATAAAACTTAATCATGTATTTTAAAACATATAGAGGTCTTTTTAAAAAATGATACTGAAATGTGCTTTATTGTCCCACTGTGGTGGTATATAAATTTTTTAATCTAGCTTTTTTGGTTAGTTTCATTTATGTATTTTGAAGTTACATTATTAGCGCAGTTATTTTTACATTTGTTGGTTTATAAATTCTAACTCTTACCAATGCATACCTAATTTTTTTGCACCAAAATCCATTACCTCTGCTATTAATATAAATATATCAGGTTTACTTTGATTATATTTTGGCAGTCTTTTTTTTTCTCTCTCTCATTTTTTTTTTGTTTGTTTTTCTTTGTTTGTTTTTAGAGTTTCCCTTTATCACCTTGGGTAGAGTGCCCCAGCATCATAGCTCACAACAACCTCAAACTCTTAGACTTGAGTAATCAATCCTCTTGTCTTAGTCTCCCCAGTAGCTGGGACTATAGGCAGGGGAGCCCTACTATGCCCCACTAGTTTTTCTATTTTTAGTAGAGACAGAGTCGTGATTTGCTCAGGTTAGTCTGGAACTTCTGAGGTCCAGCAATCCACACACTTTGGCCTCCCAGTGTGCTAGAATTACTGGTGTGAGCCACTGTGCCCAGACATTGACAGTCTTTTTCCTTCAAAGTTTTAAGACCTTACGTCTTTAGGTATATCACTTTTAAATATCTGAGTAGCATTAAAAAATAAATCTGACTATATTTGCCTCTTCACTGATCAGCTTACTACATTTATATTTATTACGGATAATTTTATATTTTGACTCATTCCTAACATTTTATTAAATTTGATATTAATTTTTTCCTGCAATTTTTTGTTTTCTTCTTATCCTCTACTCTCCTCCCACTCAACCTCATATTATTTTTATTTATTTTTGTTATTTTTGGCTTCCTTTTTTAGTTGGATCTTTTTCTTCTACTGTTTTAGATATTATGTAACCTATTTTAAATATATTAATAGTTACCTTAACATTTTAATATGCTTATTAAATCTATCAAAGTCTAAACTTCGTCAATATTTTTACTCTTTTCATCACAATTTAATTATCATTACTCTTAACTTATATGACCAATAGCTTAGTTCTATTATGATTTTTATTTTTTTTTTAGACAGTGTCTACTCCATTGCCCTGGGTAGAGTGCGGTGGCATCATAGCTCACAACAACCTCAAACTCTTGTACTCAAAAGATCCTCTTGCCTCAGCCTCCTGAGAGGCTGGGACTACAGGCCTGTACCACAATGTCTAGCTAGTTTTTCTGGTTTTAGTAGAGGTGGGGTCTCTTGCTCAGGCTGGTCTCAAACTACTGAGCTCAAGCAATCTATCTATGGACCTTGGCCTCCCAGAGGGCTAGGATTGCTGTCTATTATGGTTTTTTTGCTATACAACTTAGACTTTATTCTTATTCTTAAGCCCTCAAGAGTTTTTAGCATTTTAGTTACTTGTATATTATCTTCTCCTCAATGTTTTTTTATTTTATTTTTATTTTTAGATATTACCCTGAGGTTGTATTTATTGCTGCTAGGAAATGATGCCTGAGAAGACACATTCATGAAAAGGGTGAAAATCTGTTGACAGTAAATTTTTTGTTTTATTTTATTACTTGATAGATTTCAAAGTTGATAACTTATTTTCTTTCATTAAAATGAAGATTTTATTCCATTATCTCCTAGGTGGAAGTGGTCTAGTCACCCAAAAATGCCAGATTTTCAGCTATGAAACTATTTTTATTCACTTAGTAGGTAACATGTCTTGATACTTTCACTGTTTTTGAAATTTTTTTTTCCTTTGGTTCTTTGAAGTTTCTTCTACAATAGCTGAGATGTTGATATATTATAACGCAACCTTCTTTGAATTCCTTGTATTACTTAATTCAATAATTAAATCCCCATAAAATAGGACATATTTTCAATGAAAATTTTCTAAGTATTTCATGGAGAACATTATCATGACTTATTCTTTCTAAAACTTCAATGCCTTATACATTAAATATTCTCATGTTATTCTCTATATCTCTTAAGTCCTATCAGACATTTTAATATACATTCTTATTTTTGAAAGTATCTTAATACTTTATTATTCTTTAATATCTATTTCTATTTTCTCAAGTATGAAATACATTTATCATAATTTCCGTATGTACTAATTATTGGCAGAAATAGTAGTTTGTTTTTGTTTTTTTTTCTGCTCATTATATTAATGCTGGTTATTTGGTTTTGTTGATTTTTTTAATTAATTGTAAATAAACTTCCATGGAATTTGTGTTTGAGGATAATTTGAGTCATGAGTTCAATGTATTTTCCTCTAAAGAATATGGTATTTGCTCTTTGTAGGTTCACGAGGTCATTAACCCTTCTAGGATCTTTTCCAAATAAATATTTCATTTTTTTTATACAACCTAGGTATTGTGAATTTCAAAAGGTAGTTTGAGGGTGAATTGATTTTTAAGAATTTTTGGAATATTTCTTTACACAGAGTCAATATCTTAGTAGGTATGTTTCTTTTTACATGCCTACAGAAAGAAGATCTCGTTTGTCCATTTTACCCACTGGAGTTGTCACTCTTTTCACAGGATTATATTCATATTAGATAAAACCTCAATTCCACTTATTCATTCAGTTTAGCCCTTTGTGAAATATTTTATCCAGAAGAATTTCAACTTTCTTTAGATTTCTCTTTTATAATACATTTACGTTTATAAGATGTCTTAAATATTGAAGAAGGTAGACACTGAATGGATAAGAATTATCAGTGTTACTGTACATTAGTGCACTACGGTCATACTCATTTGGCTGATAATTTTGGACCCTAAAAATAGTCAAATTAGCTAAAAGTAGATTCTTAGCTATAGATAAACCTGAACATTTATGTATTCCTGTTTAAAAAAATCCTAGTAATAGTCAGTGGCATCTCAATTTTTTAGTTAACATCGGGGGCAGAAAACAAATTGATGATGAGGCTCGGCACCTGTGGCTCAAGTGGCTAAGGTGCCAGCCACATGCACCTAAGCTGGAGAGTTCGAATCCAGCTGAAGCCCACCAAACAACAAAGATGGTTGCAACCAAAAAATAGCCAGGCATTGTGGCAGGCGCCTGTGGTCCCAGCTACTTGGGAAGCTGAGGCAGGAGACTCGCTTGAGCCTAAGAGTTGGAGGTTGCTGTGAGCTGTGATACCACAGCACTCTACCCAGGGGGACAGTTTGAGACTCTGTCTCAAAAAAAAAAAAATTGATGATGAGTTTAGAGTAAATGTAAAAAGTAGTTTGAAAAAAATGCCCCATTGACAAAATGTGACTTGAACTAGCTTAAAAACATATCTAGTATAGGTAAATAAAAAATATATAAACATAAGTGTATCCAAAATGTCATTTCTATGGTCCTTATTGGCACAGTGACCAATTATTTTCATTTGTACTGAATCTATGCAGTATGTTCTCCACGCTTTTATTACAGAGAAGAGTACGGTTTACAATTCTCATGATTTCAATTTATCTCTATGAATTAGCAAGAGTCCCTCAATTCTATAGGTAATATCAAGCTGAAGGAAAACCAACCCTCTCTGATGTCTAGATCTCGTATACTATCTGTTTATCTCTGAACATTTTAATAGCTTTTATCATTCAGTCACATCATTTACTACCAAGGATGATGCTGAATACATCCATAAAACAGAACTGTTTCCATAAAACTCTGTATACCAATATTTCAGAAAAACTGCATCCAACAGCAAAAGCATTTTGATAGCTAGGAAGAATACACAAACAAGATATCAAAATTAACCCTTAAAGAACAGAGAAGTAAAAAGACTGAATGTTTAAAAAAAAAGTTAATGTAATTTTTAGAAAAATAGACTTTGGAACCTGAATGAGGATTGGGGCCTAACAGGAGTTTTTCTGAAATGTTGGATGCTCTTTTTGCTATAGAAATTTTATTTTAATGATGTCTGTAAAGATTTCAATCTGGTTTCAGAGAGCTGTCCTCTCTCTTGCTTTCTTAGGAGAAGAATTAGAAAAGGGGGCTAAAAAATAACTGAAGGAAGGTATATTAGTGAAATTCAGTACAACAGGCATGCTATCCCTCCACTAACCAAATTAATCTAAGCACTATCTTAGTTTAAATAAAGACACATTAATTTAACTTTGTGTAATATATTCACTTTCACTGAGCTATGCCTTATGCTAATGACCTCTATTTTTATTAAATATTACTATCAAAATAATCTCAATGATGGTCACATGTGCTACAAAACTGAAGATATCATTATATCCACCACACAAAATTTCTTTACAGAAAACCTACCTAGTAATTGATACAAGTAAGGTTTTTACTACTTTACTTCAAGAAATCAGTCTCCCTTCTTCTCAGTAAAAACCAAATTTATTGTGTTAGTCTCACTTTTTGACAAGCTCAGAAATACCTTTTTCTTTTCTGTTTTCAAATCAATTCTCACTGCTACATTAATCATTGGTGTCTGTATTTGGTTATGTTTCTTTTTCTTTAATATAGGTTTTGATATTTCCTTTCTAATTAATTGAACAGTCTACATATAGTTTGCTGAAAGCCACTTCAAATACTATTTGAAAACTTGAGTTTAAATAAAAATCACTGCATACATGAATCAATTATTAAAGGCCAATTAAATTCATGGGTTGGATTAAATAACTTTTAAAATTCACTTAGCTTAAATCTAATAACAAAATTAGGACCTTAGCAATTAAAAGAAATGTATTAAAATACAGATTTTTAAAAAAATTTAACGACTTCCTTAAAAAGATATTTAATTGTGATTTTACTATCTAGAGGATCAGATTTATATTTCATTCACAGTCTATGATTTTTCACGATGATTTTATTTTATTTTATTTTATGGTTAATATGAGGGTACAACCAACCAGGTTGCAATATTTGAATCTATTAGAAAGAATCCCTCTTATATTTGTGTTTGACATACAAAACATGTGCCATACATTCCCACATTGTTCCTATTAAATGGGAGCATACCCAACCTCCTTAACCGCCCCTCATTCCCTTTCCCCTCAACTCAAATTGAAATGAGTTTTTGTCCTATGTGGGTTTGAATTAGTTTGTCTACTGGCTGAATATCAGAATTGAGTACATTGGATATTTGCTTTTCCATTCTGTGATGCTTTACTGAGGAGAATAAGTTTCAATTATATCTAGGCTAATACAAACATGTTAAGTCATCATATTTTTTATGGCTGAATACATAAATCCATGGTGTACATATATCACAGCTTCTTAATCCATTCCTGGGTTGATGGGCATTAGGTTGTTTCCATATCTTGGCAATTGTAAATTGAATTGTGATAAATAATCTAGTGCAAATGTCTTTATGATTAAATATTTTTTTTCTTCTGGATAGATGGCTAGTAAGGGGATTGCAAGTTCAAATGGGAGGCCTGCTTTGAGTTCTTTAAGGATTGTTCATACTTCTTTTCAAAGAGGTTGTATTAGCTTGTAGTCTCACCAACAGTGTAAAAGTGTTGCCCTCTCTTCACATCTGCAACTTTGGAACTTTGTGATGTGGGCTAATCTTACTAAGGTTAGGTGATAACTCAGGGATCTCGGGACAGTTTTGATTTGTGTTTCTCTGATGATTAGGGATGATGAGCTCTTTTCCATATGTTTTTTAACCATTCATCTGTCTTCCTCAGTGAAGGTTCATTCATGTCTCTTGCCCAGTGATAGATGGGATTGTTTGTTCTTTTTTTGTTAATGAATGTGAGTTGTTTGTAGATCCATGTTATCAAACCTTTGTCAGGTTGCTAATTTGTAAATACCTTTTCCCATTCTGAAGGTTGTTTATATACTTCGATTGTTGTGTCCTTACCTGTGCAGAAGTTTTTAGTTTAGCTAAATCCCATTTGTTTAATTTTATTGTTGTTGCAATTATCACTGAAGTCTTATTCATAAAATCTTTCCCCAGGCTGACATCCTCAAGAGGTTTTCCAACAATTATTCTAGGGCTTTCATTTCATGTCTTAAATTTAAATCTTTTATCCATCTTGAGTCAATTTTTGTAGGAAGTGAAAGGTGTGGGTCCAATTGTAATCTTTTACGTGTGGTTATGCAGTTATCCCAATACCACTTATCAAATAGGTAAGTTTTCCCCAGTGCATGCTTTTGTTTAGTTTCTCAAGTATTAGATGGCTATAAGAGATTGGTTTGATCTCTTGGTTTTCTATTCAGTTCCAGATGTCTTTGTCTTTATTTTTGTGCCAAAACCATGCTGTTTTGATCACCTTGGACTACTAATGTAATCATAAAGTCTAGTAGTAGAGTAATGCCTCAAACTTTGCTTTTATTACTAAAAATTGCCTTGGCTATATAGGGTTTTTTTTTTTTCTAGTTCCATACAAAATGAAGAAAATTTTTTTTCCTGTCCTTCAAAGTATGATGTTGGTATTTTAAAGGCGATTGCATTGAATCTGTACATTGCTTTGGGAAATATAGATGTGTTAACAATGGTGACTCTTCCAAGCCAAGATCATGGAATGTTCTTCCATTTGTTAATGTCTTCTGCTGTTTATTTTCTTAGTGTTTCATAATTTTTTTATAGAGGTCCTTCACATCTTTTCCTAGGTAATTCCTAGATATTTCATTTTCTTTGAAGCTACTGTGAAGGGAATTGTGTCTTTGATAACCTTCTCAACCTGGCTGTTATTAGCATATACAAAATCTACTGATTTGTGAACATTGATTTTATACCTTGAGACATTATTGGATTTCTTGATCACTTCTAGGAATCTTGTAATTGAGTCTCTGGAGTTCACTAAGTGTAAGATCATGTCATTGGCAAAGAGGGAGAATTTGACTTCCTCTGAGCCTATTTGGATGCCATTTAAATCATTCTCTTGTCTAACTGCATTGGCAAGAACTTCTAGAACTATGTTGAATAGTAATGGTAATAGAGTATATCCTTGTCTGGATCCATTTCTAAGTGAAAAAGTTTTCAGTTTTACTCCATTCAGTATATTATCTGTGGTTTTGTAGTAGATGACTTCACTCAGTTTAAGAAATGTACCCCCTTATACTTATATTCTTAAATTTTCGTGTTAGAAAAGGATACTAAATTTATCAAAATGTTCTTTGTTCATCATATTGAAAGGATCACATTTGTGGATTTCTGTATGTTAGAACAGCCTGCATCCTTGGGGTACAGCCTACTGGATCATGATGTATAATCTTTTTAATGTGTAGTTGTAATCTATTGGCTAAGCTTTTATTCAGTATTTTTGCTTCAAATTTGTTAGTGAAATTGGTCTGTACTTCTTCTATTTAGTGGGGTCCTTTCCTGGTTTCAGTATCAGGGTGATGTTTGCTTCGTAGGAAATATTGAGGATGGTTTCTTCCTTTGCAATGTTTTAAAATAATTTCTGCAGTACAGGTACAATCTTTTCTTTGAATGTTGGGTAGAATTCTGATGTGAGGCCATTTGGTCTAGCACTTTTTGTTGCTGGAATATTTCTGTTTCTTTGATGCAGTGCTTGATATTTGTGTACTCAAGAGATCTATTTTTTCTTTGTTAAGTCTAGGGAGAAAGTGTGATTCTAGGTATTTGTCTATTTCCTCTACATTACTGTCAAATTACTTGCCTAGACATTCTTGTAGTAGTCACAGATAATCTCTTCTGTCTCTGTGATATCTGGTGTTATTTCCCTTTTTTAACTTTTGATTGAGATTACTAGAGATTGTACTTTTCCATTTCTAGTTAATCTGGCTAAAGATTTATCAATTTTATTTACTTTTCAAAGAACAAACTTTCTGATCATTACTTTTCTGAATGTTCTTTTGTCTAAAATTTTATTTATTTCTGATTTAATTTTGGTTATTTTTTTTTTTCCTCTGAAAGGGGTGGAATCACATTGCTTTTTCTTTTCCATGTCCTTAACATGATTCATTAGGTTGCTGATGTGCCCTCTTTCTGTTTTTTGGATGTAAACGTCTAATGTGATAAATTTTTCTCTTAGGACTACTTTTGTGGTATCACACAAGTTTTGGTAATTTGATAATTTATAGTATCACTATTGATATGTTCAAGGAACTTAACAATTTTCTCCTGTGTCTCTTCTTATAATTCATATTTTTTAACACTTTGAGAAGACCCCCTCATTCTCTGAACAAATGTTCTGACTTATCTCTCTTCTCTTCTGCCTCTTTAACTATATGGGTTAGTTGAAAAGCATTATCCATTAGCTTCCAGAGTCTTTCTTCTTCATGGGCTAATTTGTTATTGGGGCTTTCTATAACATCTTTTTTTTTTTTTTTTTTTTTTTGAGACAGAGCCTCAAGTTGTCACCCTGGGTAGAGTGCTGTGGCATCAAAGCTCACAGCAACCCCCAACTCCTGGGTTTAAGTGATTCTCCTGCCTCTGCCTCCCAAATAGCTGGGATTACAGATGCCTGCCACAACACCCAGCTACTTTTTGGTTGCAACCAAAAAATGGTTGCAGCCAATCATTGTTGTTTGGTGGGTTCAGACTGGATTCAAAACTGCCAGCTCAGGTGTATGTTGTTGGTACCTTAGCCACTTGAGCCACAGGCACCAAGCAGTCTACACAGCATCTTTAAATTCCCTGATTGACCCCTTCAATTCCTTAAGCTCCACCATATTCTTTCTATATTCTTCATATCTTTCATTCATTTTGTGGTTCTGTTATTTTCAAATTCTCATCAATTCCCTGTATTACCTTTGCCATCCATATTTGCCATCATATATCCCCTTTCTGTCATTTCTATCAATTCTTTATAGGTGGAATCCTCTGCCGTAAGTTCTTATGTTCCTTTGTGGGGGGAGTTTCCTCTATTTTGATTTTTCATGTTGTCAGAATTTTTTTTGTCATTCCTTCCCATGTGTTTTCTTCTGATTCAATCCTTCCCCTAATTTTTTCTTTTCACTACCTTCCCAAATTTTAATTACCTTGTCTCAGAGTTTGGGTGTTGAAGTGGACTTTTGTTGTAAGACTAAAAGGATGAAAATGTTAAAGAACAAGGAGGGAGAAAGAAGAGAAAAGGAAAAAAAAGAGGGAATGAAAGTAAGAATTGGAGAAAAGGAGAGAAGAAGGACAGAAAGGGAGAAAAAGTGACAGGGGAAATGATAATGCTTTTATCCATATCAGAAACTCCAGAACTTTGGGTATCAGGCTGAGTGGATTCTTCAAAGTCAGTAGCTCTTTTCCAGCTTGGGCAAAAAGAAGACCCCCAACTCCACCAAATATAGAAAAAGAAACAGCAGTAGATTGCAGTGGAGACCTACCAAATCTGATTTCCAAAGGCCAAAGCAACAAGTACCTTCTGAGTGTAGGCATCAATTGAATTTTGTAGTTTTTACTTTTGCTATTCTTGAAAATTTGCCACTCTGGAAAAAGTTCAAGACTTCTGTGTTGGCTGAGGTGAGACTCCTGGTTCAGTTACAAGGAATGAATCAATAATGTAGCCAACTGATCTGATTGCCATACATGTGAGGGAGACATCAAGAAGCAGCCAGTTCCCTTTCAACTCACATACTTATGAGCAACCCAGCTAAGATCAACCAAGAATGGCCTACATTAGAAAAATTTCCAAGAAAATTATGGATTAGATATAATGTTGTTCATTTAAAATGCTATGTTTTAAGCTCATTTGTTTTATAACAGTAAAATAACTGATACAATAAATGTCATATTTTTTAAGTCACCTTTCCTGATTATTCTGCCTGTGATATTTCCTGCCACCACATCCCTATGTGGAGTTGATTTTGCATTTGATGACGTTATGGCACTTTATATTCAATTACACTTTTATGTATTTCATTATTATCTGTCCCTCTCAGGTAGTCTCAGATATCATGTATAATAAGCACTATTGCAACACCACTGTATCTGCTCATAAACTTTCTTTTTGCCTTCAGGTGAGTTAACACTGACAGCATTCCTCAATAGCAGTCTAAACTATCTACCAGAAGTCACAGTGTTTTTGTGCCCCAATTGCCTAGACTGGTAAACTGCTCTTTGACACATAATTTTATTTGTTTTATCTCATTTTCAATTTCCTTATCAGCATCTTGGGCTCACTACTTGAATGAACCATATAAATTACATTTTTATCCTGTGTCAGCTTTAGGGGGAACCTAAGACTATGGGCACTGGTATGTTGAATATTTATATCCCCTAAGAGATTGTGGTTTCCAGGATATTGTCGCTGCAGGTCTGTATCTTACTGTAACTGCATGATTTAGGCTATCTGAAATATTAGTGTTCAATAAATTTTGAACACTAGAGTTAGAAAACATTTTTTTTTTTCCCACAGAACATTTAGTTGTATAATTTCTTTAAAAGAAGTTTTGGAAATTGAGAAGGGATAGAGAAAAGGGCTTCACTGGGAATGGTAGGAAAGCCTGTCTTGATGAATAAGGAGTCTGGAGGGCCTGGAGGAACATTCATAGTCAGATAACTACTCAGAATCTCTCATCAAAAAAAGAGAAAATAATATGGGAGGCTAAGGCAAGAGGATTACTTGAACCCAGGAGTTTGAGGTTGCTGTGACTAGGCTGATGCCACGGCACTCTAGCCTATTTTATGTGAGGTAACCCAAGTAATCAATAACCAATAGGAAAGGTCAATAATCACTGACAAATAGAAAGGATAAATCTGCCTGGAGGCACGAAGGGACCAATTAAAGAGTACAAATTAGTTTTAATTGAGAAAAAGAGGGTATTGATAGTTCTGCGCTACCTTTGTCTCTGTCCTTCCCTCTTCTCATTCATGAGGGGGACCCACTTCCACCTGTCTTTGGAAGTGTTCTAAACTTTGTTCTGAAATAAAATATCTTCTTGTTATACTGAAGTCTTGGCATAGTTACTTTTGCTTTCTATTCACACTGCTGTTGCTGCACCAGTTTTAGGTTCAGTTTCTACCCACTTTTTCTTTCAATTCCTTCCATGCCTCAGTTGAACTTTCTAGTTTTACAAAGTGCTTAAACCAGTTCAGCTGGGTTCAGAGAACCAGCACTCCTGACTCACAACAGAAATCATGTGCCATTTGTATTATTCCTTTCAATTTTTCTGCTTATCTTTGAGGTAGATATTGCACATCCAAGTACAAAATTAATGATTTTTTAAAAAATCACTCAATATAAGAATAATCATCTGCTCCCTATACCCAGGCAATTATTCTTATTACTATTGTTGAAAATGTTAAATTTTTTCAGCCAATTATATTTTGCCTTTCCCTAGGGCAAGAACTTTTTGTCTTTCATGCATAAAAGAAATATCAGGCAACTGTTATATTCATAATATTAACAAAATATATTATGATGTTCACTTTCTGGCTCCCCTATTGCTAAATTCAGTACTGTATAATGTCTCCAATAGCAAGAGTAAACATAAACACCACCTATTAATACAAATTAGAAAACAAGTGTGTAAGAGTAAAAGAGAAAAAAATGTTGTCAGTGTTTATTTACATCCATTTGGTGAAATCTTGGTAACTTCCTCGAAGAAGAGACTCCTATGCTGAACGTTGAAGGATATATTTGGATGGGAAGAGAAGTCTAAAAATGCAATTTGTATGAAATATTTTTCAAAAACTTTTATTTTTATTTATTTTTTATTTTTCTTTCAGATTAATATGAGGGTACAGATGATTAGATTACATTTTCCGTTTGTTACGTACAGCTGAAGTTGAAGTTAAGCCCTTACCCAGGGCGTGTGCTTTATACCCTTATACTGTGCCCATTAAATGAAAGCTTACTGATTTCCTCCTTCCTCTTCTCTCCTATCTCCCTCTTTCACCCTCTGCCCCTTGAAATTAATTGTTCATGTGGAGGTGTAATTGTTTATCTGTTGGTTTCAAATTAGTATTGTGTACATTAGATACATGCTTTTCCATTTTTTGTGATACTTTACAAAGAAGAATGTCCTTCAACTCCATCCAGGCAAATACAAAAGATGTAACATTTTCATCTTTTTTATGGTTGAATAGTATTCCATGATATAACATATATGCCACAGTTTATTAATACATTCATCATGATCAGGTTGCTTTATCTCAGGGGCTTTATCTGCAAGGTTGTTTAAACATGTAATTTCATAAATGTAATTCAGCACATAAATAGAAGCAAAAATGAAGATGATATGATCCTCTCAATAGATGCATAAAAAGCATTTCACAAAATTCAGTATCCTTTTCTGAAAATAATATGTAATAAAATAGGCAGAGATGGGACATCTATAACAAACCCACAGTCAATATAATACTGAATGGAATAAAACTAAAAGTATTTCCACTTAGAATTGGAAGCACACAAGGATACTCTGTATCACCACCGCTATTCAACACAGTGCTAGAAGTTCTAGCTAATGGAATTATGCAAGAGAAAGATGGCCATTAAGGATACTCAAATGGGGACAGAAGATGTCAAATTCTTTCTCTTCCCTGATGATATGATCTTAGGCTTAGAAAACCACAGAACTCAACCATGAGACTCTTGAAAGTAGTCAAAAATTATTGTAACATCTTGAGATGTAAAATCAATATCCATAATTCAGTAGCCTTTATATATACCAATCAGAATCAAGATGACAATAAAATCAAAGACACAATACCCTTAACCGTAGCTTCAAAGAGCATGAAATACCTTGGAACATACTTAATGAAAGATGTGAAGGTTCTTTATAGAAAGAACTTTAAAACATCCAGAAAAGAAATATCAGAAGATATTAACAAATGGAAGCGCATACCATGCTCATCGTCAGGAGGAATTGACATTGTTAAAATGTCCATACTACCCAAAGCAATCTACAGATTTAATGCAATCCCCATCAAAATACTGATGTCATACTTCAAAAACTTTTTTAAAAAAGGTACTTTATTTCATATGGAATG
The DNA here is from genome assembly GCF_000181295.1 of Otolemur garnettii. Lineage (NCBI taxonomy): Eukaryota > Metazoa > Chordata > Mammalia > Primates > Galagidae > Otolemur > Otolemur garnettii. Next base: position 20,758,885 of record NW_003852396.1, read on the forward strand.
AGAAAAAAGTCCGATTAGCCAATACAATTCTAAGAAATATAAACAAATCTGCAGGTATCATGTTACCAGACCAGATTATACTAAAGTCTATGTCATTAAAATAGGAGGGTACTGTACAAAAACAGAGATGGAAATTTATGGGATAGAATAGAGAACTATGTGGAGAGGAACCCAGCCACCTATTTCCATCTAATCTTCAATAAACCAAACAAAACAGGAAAAGACTTTAATAAATGGTTTCGGGAGACCTTTTAGCCATATATAAAAGACTGAAACTCTGCACCTCTCAACACTTACAAAAATTGACACTTGCTGAATAAAAAATTTAAATTAAAAACAGAAAATGACAAAAACTCTAGAAGAAAGTGTGGAGAAATCTCTTAACAATATTGCCTGGGAAAAGATTTTGTGAAGACTTCCTTGGCAATTGCAGCAATATAAAAAAAATAAATGTATGGAACAAGAGCAAACTAAAAAGCTTCTGCACAGCTAAGTGTACAACAACTAAAGCATATAGACGGGTGTCTATATGGTAGGAGATATTTGCATGCTATCAATCTGGCAAAAGGCTGATAACGAGAATCTACAGAGACCTCAAATTAATAAATAAGAAAAGAGCAAATAATCCTATGTAAGTGAGCAAGAGACATGAACAAAACTCTGAAGTAGACAGACAAATGGCCAAGAAACACAGGAAAAAATGCTCATTTCCCCTAATCACCAGAGAAATGCAAAGCAAAACCACCCTGAAATATCACCTAGCTCCAGTGACTAGCCCACACCACAAAGTCCCCAAACTGTAGATTCCAGTATGGTTGTGGAGAGAAGGGAACAATTTACACAGTCAGTGGGATGTAAACTAATACAGCCTCTATGAATAGAAGTATGGAGAATCCCCAAAGAGTGAAAAGTAGATCTTACATTTGAATCTTATTACTTAGTATCTTATTACTAAGTATCTATTTAGTATCTTATTACTATTACTAAGTAATAGTAATCTAATTACTATCTACTGAGAAGAAAAAAAATGATTTTATCATAAGGACATTGGCACTAGAATGTTCATCGCAGCCCAATTCACAATCACCAAGTTGTGGAATCAACCCAAGTACTGATTAACACATCAAATAACTTTTAATACTGAATTAGAGAATAATATTAATTTCTTAATAAATATAAATACTTCTTCTAAAATGGTTTTCTAGTATGTATTTTCTGTACTTCTTTGTGGTTTGAGACTTTAGCAGGATATTAAAATGTAATGATTTATTCTACTAGGTGTGAGTATGACAGGATACTAAACAAAACAAATTTCCTTATATTTACAAGAACCCATTGCTGATAACCTTGGATTCAGCCTCTTTCAGTGTCAGGCTATCTAACACGTTTGGCCAGCAGACACAGAAAGCTATGCATAATTTCTTCAATTATTCTGGCTACCAACTGTTTTTCTACATAACCTAACTGACAATGATTCAAGGCATTGATTTCATTTTGGGGGGCAATGATTTTTAGTGGAGTTTTTAGAATAAAAGCATATCAAATAAGCAGCCATTCCTTCATCTTTTAACATGACAGAACTAAAGAAAAATCCTATAAAAGAAAATAAATAAATTATAAAATCTCCAAGTACTGTAATTCTACTTACTCTTTTTCATGCCTCTTAATGCTTGTAACTGCGAATTTCTCTGACAGTTCAGAGTTTTAGAGCAAAAAACTCTGGGATAGTTTACAAAAAATGCCTGGCAAAAATCAGAATTGAACTGTACCACAGGCTGTCCATATAAGCTGAAAAGAAAACAAAGCCAAAAGAGTAAGAATAATAATAGTAGGCAATATCTGAATTTTTTTCCTGTTATGCCATTATAAAATATAAAGACTATAATTCAAGTCATAAAGTAAAATATAAAAAGAAAATATTAATATCCTCATCTTGAAACTGAAGAATTTAAAGCTTAGTAGAACTGATAAGTAGGTCTAATCCCATTGGAAAGCCCAGGATCTGGATTCTTTAACGCGACCTGAATGAGAATCACGAGAGTTCCATTTGCTAATTGGGTAGCATTAGTCAGTTTTCTTAACTCCTCCATATTCAGTTACCATAAATGTAAAGCGGGAAATAAAGAATTTATTTATAGTTTTTTGTCAAGGCTCATTATCATTCAGTTGCTGCTACGTATGGTTTTACTGAGAGTATCAGCATGTATTCTCTGTGTATGTGTTAAATGGAGGAAGAAATATAGGGAACAGTTATCCAGACTGAGAAAAACAAAGACTCTAACTAGACTAAGAAGGGTAATCCTGACAGTAAATTAGATCTATTTCCTGAAATAAATAACTTCTGGATGAGATGGTTCCACTAACTACACCAGTCTAGTTGTAAAGCCTAATGAAGAAAGTAATAAGCTAAGGCTGAACAATCTGTGGTCAGATTGGAGTAGGATGGAGGGAGATAGTTCTAGTTCAGGGAGAAGAGACAGGGAGGTGAAGGGAGGGAGAGGAAGATGGTGAAGGAAGAGAGACTCTGTCTAGAAACCAGAATTTTCTCAGTCATCAAGATTCATGCAGGATTAAGCTAAATACAGGGTCCCTTAAGAAAGGATGTAGTAAGAAGGAAGTGAAAAGTGGTTTGCTGCGGAGAAGATTTCATGTGAGAGTTGAGGTGCCAGAAGAATCTGAAATATCTTTACTTGGTGTTATTGGCTTGCTTCCACGATTGGTGAGACATGTCACTCATGATAAGTTGACAAGGGTTCAAGGTAGACATATTCAATCTATTGTAGGAATCAAATAATACATTTCAAGTAACCTGTATATGCTAAGCACTCCATAAATAATGTTTTTTTAATTATACTTTTCTTCTAACTCTATGCTCCTTCTAAAGCATTTTGCATCCCACTTGAATGAACCCTACCCCTATATTCAATCTAACATAACTCTTCACGAATCCCTGTTCAGTCAATAGCCAGAGCCAGATGTCCCAGGGGTGCTTCGTGTGAGATGTGGGTCAGGGGGAAAGAAAAGAAAAGAAAAATAGAAACAGAAAAGCAAGGTTAGGTTTTAAAGAGTCTTCTTTGTCAGGTTACAGACAGAGTGCACATTTAAAACAAACAAAAAAGGAGACAATGAGGATTTGTGCTGGATTGTCAAGAGGGTCTCATAGGTCCATTTCTGATCACCAAAGAGGTCTCCACAGCTCTCCTGGCAATTAGAGCTAGCTATGTCAGACGGCATCAGCCTAAGCATGCTTTGTGAACGCTCTGTGAAAGGTCACAAGCCTTTTTTAATTTTTTGTCCTGAAAAAAATGAAGTAACTGGCTGGAGGAGACATACAAGAACCTTCCCTTACCAGTTACTCACATTTTTTAAAGTAAAAAGAAGGATAATTTAACTAGAATTGGAAGAACTGAATTTAATAATGAGTCACTTAAATACCACTAGGTTCCATTTTCTTATTCTGAAAAGATAAGAAAAATAACACCTTAAAACTTCACTGCTGCAATCAATTCTAATCGAGACTTTAAATAGAAAAATCCTTATCACATTGTTGGTGATCATAATCATTGGCTGCTTTTGAAGATTAAACCCAGGAACTATACAAAAACATTCAATACAAGTGTCTACTTAAAAGAAATGATATTTGTGGCAATGCTTATAAATTATATGCACCAAACAGAAGAATAAAATAAAACTTTTCTTATATCTTTGTGTGCTACTTCCTTGGAAAGAGAGTAATTTGAGTACTAGTTTTGGTAACATAAAAATGATTTCCATGAGTATAACTTCGGATTTTTTAGAAAGGGTTTGTTTACTAAACTGCTTATTGCTTATAAATTATATGACTTTTCCAGTTCAAAGACAATTTTTCAAATGTCTACTGTAAGCCAGGAAATATGTAATGCAATTTTTGTCTGGAAATAGTATTAATTCACCTTCTTTCAATAAAATTCTGTCAATGTTATGTATATGAACAAACTACAAATGTACACCTCCATGAATCCGCATAGAGAAAGCATAGTCACAAACCAAGCACACAGACAAAACTGGAAAATCACTGGCATCCTGGAGTCGTGTCTTCTTTCATTTACCCCATTCCTGTGTGTGGGTCATTTAATCTTTGAGTATTAAATTGTATATTTCTTTATATATCATGGAAAACTACTTTGTCAGATATTTGCTTGGAAGATGTTTCTCTTTCACTAAGCTTGGCCTGCTGTCTGTATCATCGACAGTTGTCAAATTAAATAATCTGAGTAAAATGTTTGAAAGTTATTGAGGCATTAGTTGATTTCTTGGGCCATAAAGGCAAATCAAAGAGGAAGAGGCAGTTTGGCTTAGGAGAACAAGAGACCAGTATGGGTACTGGGGGTAGTGGTGGAGATGGGGGTAGTGGTGGTGGTTGTGATAGTGGGGTGGAATCAGTTATTGGTGGAGAGAAATGGACAGGAAATACAGTGGATTGGGAGCCAGAGATGTAGCAGGTTGTCTCAGGGAGACAATTCCCTGCTGGGACTAGGTCAGGTGCTGGTTCTGCCTTTTCGTTATAGGCCACACCTTACTTCAACATCCTGATTTCCCACTCTTCCTATCCTTACCATTTTCAGAACCTACACTCTGAACAAGATGCAGTCTCTACCTTTTAGTAGCTTGGGGTTCAGTGGAGACAGCAAATATCCAAAGGGATGATGATTTTAATGCAATGTGGCATAAGGTTGAATAAAGTTTGGACAGAGTTGAAAGAAAAAGAAGAAACAAATTATGTAATCAAAATGTGTATACCCTGTAATATTCTGAAATTAAAAAAAAGATAGGAGGAAGGAGGATTTAAGCAGAATCAACCAAGGAAAGGGGTAGATTAGGGTCGCTATTGCAAGGTTAAGGACATTCAGAGATGAGGAACACTTGTTTTAAAATTGAGTGAACCTCAAAGACTCGTTGAACATAGATCTCGTGCATACATCTCAATGTAGAAATCACGTAACAGAGATACTGTCAGGAGACATGGTTCGCTTGTTGCTGACTAGGCTTTTAACATAGTGTAAATATAGGCAAAACTTCTGATGGTGTTTCCAATCTGTTAGTTCCAAGTTGAAAAATTGGAGTATGCAGGATCGAATTCCAAAACCAGTCGGGTAGAGATGTTGCAACTGTATCCTCAGGACACGTATCCATGACTATAACTTTCCTTTGTCAGGCGGGTGATACATCTATATTTGTGTTCTCTGAATGTTAGAGTGTGTTCTGGAGGCTTCATGACCATCACTACAGAGGACTGCCTCAATATGGCAAGCCAGTTCTCCACAGACAGCCAAGCTCTTCTTGGTACCTAAGTCTTCAAGTGGTTGTTTCTTCTTTTCCATCTCCACCTCACCCCTCTTCACCTTGCTCACTCCAAATATTTTGTTCAAACCTCAGCATAACCATCATTTTTCCTAAATAATTGTTTTACAAAACCTTGAGAGGAGCTAGAATGTCTCTCTCCTGTGTCCCCAGCAGCACATTCCTCATTATTTTATTACCCCAGGTATTTATGTAGAATTGAGATTCCTGTTTACATGACATGTCCCCAGCTCACCTCTTTGAAACTGGAAACCTGCATCTTTAACCAATGAGCCTCCACCTCTAAGACAGAACCTTACTTAAAATAGATGCTCGATAAATATCAAAATATTTGAAGAGATGAATGAATAACTTAAGGAATAAGACTCAAAAACAAGTCACAATTGCCTAGACTTTCCCTGCTTATCAGACTTCCTTCTCCTACTCTTTACCAAAGGGCTCAATTTGGAAACTGATGATTAAGCCTCAGAGGCAGACACTGCTTATGTTAAAGACTGGATGTGTTCCTGATAAGGTTTATTTTAATATATTTTTAAAATAATTTGAATTCTAGTTTCTCCCATATGTATGATATAAGCAGTCATTGAAGATTGTTCAAAAATCATTGATTATTTTTTGTTTCCTGGTTGAAAATTTGCTGTTATGGCTCGGCGCCTGTGGCTCAAGCGGCTAAGGCGCCAGCCACGTAGACCTAAGGTGGCGGGTTCGAATCCCCAGCCCGGACCCGCCAAACAACAATGACGGCTGCAACCAAGAAACAGCGGGGCACTGTGGCGGGCACCTGTGGTCCCAGCTACTTGGGAGGCGGAGGCAGGAGACTCGCTTGAGCCCAGGAGTTGGAGGTTGCTGTGAGTTGTGATGCCATGGCACTCTACCCAGGGGGATAGCTTGAGGCTCTGTCTCAAAAAAAAAAAAAAAGAAAGAAAATTTGCTGTTACATGTGAAAACACTTTCATTGGAAAGTACAGGATGGGCAAGTAGAGTACACTTGCACATTTCAAATGATTTCTCTCACAATTTGATAGTTTATTAATTTGCCCTTTCACATATTTGATTTTATTAATGTGAGTTTAACTAAATAATGTACAAGAAGAATGTTTGACACTTTGTAAGTTTACCTGTGAAAATCAGTTTTAATAACTTCTAAGGGAAAATTTTTTTAAAAAAATATAGTAGTGATGGCACAACTGATGTCTTTTTCCTTTGTTTTTCTTTGTTTACATTCCTTTATAATGGGTAAATAATTTGTGGGATTTCGTTAAACACAATTCAAACCTCCTTGGATCCAGTATTTGTGAGTCTGTCTTCTCTCTGGAGACTCCTCTAGCATCAGCAGCTGAGAAATCAATCGAATGAAGACTGTGACATTCACACTGTCCATCTCCTCCTTCCTGCTCTGGGAACTCAAAAGAAAGTCATTTATCCTCTTGTGACTCTTCTGCCAGCACACGATGAAGGCTTTGCAAAGCATCGTTTAAGTGGGTCATCCATCACTCGCTGCAGTTCAGCTCCTCCGCGGGCCGGAGACTCTCACACTCCAGTACCTGGGATATAAACAAAGATAATGCATTTGATTTTCATATTGATCTTGTCCATCGTCAAGCCCGGATCAGCCTGAGGGGGCTCTTTCCAGACTAAATGGCCTTCCACTGACCTCACTGTGATCTCTACTTCTCAGCCCTGTCTTCATGGGCCTCAGTGTCCTCACTCGTACCTTTGTCATAATCCTCCTCCTGATCTCAGACACTACACCTAGAGCCTCCAGTGAAATGACGTCTTAGTTCACATGATATCTACATGTGGATTTATTTAAAAGATGCATTTAGAACATATGGTATTACCATACAAATAACTCAGACTTTAGAAACAAACGTTATAGGGGTTTGAAACCTATTTTAATATTTTTTCCCCTTATATGCTATAGGTTATTTGAACTTTTATTGTCTTGCTTATAAAATGTGGAGGGTGTTTGCCTCATAACCTTAATGGACATTTATTTGTTGGTTGGTTTCCTTATTTATTTATTTGCCAAGTATTTATTAAGTAACAGCACCTCTTCCAGGCACTGGAAATCGAGCTCTGAACAAAACAGACCAGATTACTCTCTTATGCGGCCTTCATTCAAACCGATGAGTCAGAAAAAATAAGTAGAAATATTTTACAAGATTAGATAAGCTGTGACTTTCATTCAAGCTGATGAGGCAGAAAAAAATTATACATGTTTTATAAGACTGGACAAATTGCATGGCATCATACATGCCAAGTGACTGACACATGGTAGGTCTCAATCAATAACATTTTACTTTTATTTCTATCACTTTAGTAGGTAATGATGTATGAGTAAGCTTATTTTTCTTTTTCCATGTATAAAAGCAATTGTGAAGGCTTTGTGGTGTGTCTATCACCTAGGCGGGTCTGAGCTCCAGTCCTCAAAATTCCTCTCCCAGCACGTTCCTAGTTAGGGCTGGCTGCAGGGCCATTCCCTCAAGAAAGTTGGAAGATTAAAGGGAGGCAGCAGACGTTCTGTAGCAAACACACACCTTCTCCAATTATTCAAACACTAACTTTAGTACTGCTGTGAAGAGATTTTGGAGATATAATTAGAGCCCAAAATGGATATACTTTAAGTTAATCAAAAGGAAGACTATTTTGGGCTGTCCTGATTTAATCAGTTGGAAGCCCTTTAGAAGAATATTTAGGCCTTCTCTTAGCTGAGAGATGCAGACAGCAGCTGGATGTGCACTTGCTCGCCTTTCCTCCCGATCTGAAGCTTCAACTCATGCCCTGGGGGCTGCTGCCTGTTTTAATCTTTCCTTTCTGCTACTGATCTGTAGACCTTAGGGATGCTTAGCTAGCCAATACCCTGCACATACCAATGCTTCATATGAAACATGTTTACATACACACTCACTTTACTGGTTCGGGTTCTTTTTTTTTTGACAGAGTCTGACTCTGTCACCCTGGGTAGAATGCTGCCATGGCATCATACCTCACAGCAACCTCAAACTCTGGGGCTTAAGTGATCCTCTTGCCTCATCCTCCCAAGTAACTGGACTACAGATGCCCAGCACAACACCTGGCTAATTATTCTATTTTTAGTAAAGATGAGGTTTTGCTATTTCTCAGGCTGGTCCAGAGCTCAAGCTATCCACTTCCGTTGGCCTCCAAAAGTGCTAGGATTACAGGAGTGAGCCACCGTGCCCCACCCTAGTTCTGGTTCTTTGGTTCAACCGTAAATGACATAGTAAGGTATGTTCATTTTTGAAAACTTGTTAAAATTCAAAATAATAGGAAGAAAGTATCATTATAGATATTTAAATTCATTTGTTTTTATTAAAAATATAGCATATGCCTCTCCTTAATATTATAAGCTTTTTTTTTTTTTTGAGACAATCTCACTCTGTTGCCCTGGGTGGAGTGCTGTGGTATCATCATAGCTCACAGCTACCTCAAACTCTTGGGTTTAAGTGATCCTCCTCCCTCAGCCTCCTGAGTAGCTGGGACTACAGGCACGTGCCACAAGCCGTGGCTAAGTTTTTCCATTTTTAGTAGAGATGGGTATCTCACTCAGCATCTGACTTGTCTCAAAGAACTGAGCTCAAACAATCTACCTACCTCGGACTCCCAGGTGCTAAGATTATAGGTGTGAGCCACTGAGCCAGGCCTATAAACTTTTTTAAAGCAGAATTTTATTTACTACATAATAATTTCTATGTTAATGCATTTAGGCTGTTTATTCCATTTTCACTGCTTTAAATAACATTATAATGCACACCTTTGAGCAGAAAGCTTATTTTGTATAATTACATAAAGGCATAGCTCCAGAGGTAGAATCATGAGGTTAAATGGCATTTGCGTTTTGTGTCTCTCCATAAAGATCAGTTTTTGAGAGGGTTGAAACCTTTGCATTCCTAGAACAATGTATGAGAGAGATTCCTCCTAAGATCATTATACTCCCAACCAAGGAGTAAGCTCAGCTTAACTAATATCGAAATCTGCAGGTAGCATAAAGTAGAGTTCTGTTACAAATTTCATTTTATCTTTACCATCCAACTGGTGAACGCCTCATCAAAGTTTATGTGAGAATCTTTTCCTTGTCTTGATGCTCTCTGGTGTCCTTTATTTGTCATTATTTTATCTTTTTACGTGTGCCACACAGTTCTTCATTCGTTTTTTACTTCTCTGTGGTAAGAGAAAATGATTCTAGGCATCTTGCTATAATTTCTCAAAGTTTATCCTCCAGGTATTAGGTTTTTCTCAGTTAGTCATATGCTACTTTTATGACTAATTTGGTCCTAAAATTGCTCTGCATTCTCCACTAAGCACTTAGGAAAATATTACTTCACGTCTCCCTCACGTCTCTTTCTCTACCTCATGCAACAACTATTTCTTGAGTACTTAGGAGAAAAGCATGGTCTCTATGGTCTCTATTGCCAAGGTGACTAAAATGTATCTAGGTGCAGACAACCTACAAGGAAACAAACAAATGTAGTTAAAGTATGAAAATACAAGGATGGAAAAAATTATATTGCAATCATGGGGAGTGATGAGCACCTGTGTGTTTAGCAGGGCAGATTCTGTTTAAGTGCAGTGGCCAGGAATGGTCTTTTGTGGAGGTAACATTTAACCATTTACCTAGGAACTAAGAGAAGTAAACTACATATGGAGGTTACTAAAGAAAGAATGGCACTGTGAGAAAAGAGGTACAAATGTTGTAAGATCAGCTGTTAGAGGTTCTGGAAATGTGTAAACGCAAAGCCTGATAGCGCAGGAGAGAAGATGCCAAGTAGTGGGATGGAGAGATTACAGGACAAGTGAGATCTAAGGAAGGCAGAACGTCAATCATAGGAGTTTGGATTTATTTCTGGGCACAATAGGAAAATAGAGAAGAGATTTCAGTAAGCGGATCATAAGATCAAGTTCTCATCAAAAATGCCCAAACCTTCATTCCTATGTTTATTGTAGCATTATCCCGCTAACAGAATTGTGGGGTCAACTAAAGTCTTCATCAGCAGATGAATGAGTAAAGAAAATGTGGCATACTTACACAATGGAGGAGTAGTTTTCAGCTACATAAAATAACAAAATCCTGTCATTTGCAGTAACACAGACGGAACCAGAAGTTATTACATTAAATTAAACAAGCAAGGCTCAAAAAGACTAATATCTCATGTGCTCACTTATACATGGGAGCTGAAAATCTTCATTACATGTGGGTAGAGTGGAAAGAAAGAAAATAAAGAATGACACAGTTGATTATGAGGGAGAAGAGAGAGAGGGTGAAGAGAAGTGAGCTAAAGGGTATGAACATACAGTGAGATAGAAGGAATAAATTCAACGCTTGATGGCAGAATACGGTGACTAATAACAGTGCCTAGTACTCTGGTGATGGACATCTTAAATATCATGGCTTGGTCACTATGCATTATATACATGCAACGGAATATATTTATCACCCAAATTTGTAGAAATAAAAAATTAATAACAACTGTATAAAAAACAGTAATAATGAAAATTTGTTGAAAAGTATTTTTTTGTCTTTTCCAAATTTATTTGACTATACAACTCAGTTTTTTTTTTTGTTTTTTTTTTTTGAGACAGAGCCTCAAGCTGTCCCCCTGGGTAGAGTGCCCTGGCATTACAGCTCACAGCAACCTCCAACTCCTGGGCTCAAGTGAGTCTCCTGCCTCCGCCTCCCAAGTAGCTGGGACCACAGGTGCCCGCCACAACACCCGGCTATTTTTTGGTTGCAGCCATCATTGTTGTTTTGGTGGGTCCAGGCTGGGGATTCGAACCTGCCACCTTAGGTGTACGTGGCTGGAGCCTTAGCCGGTTGAGCTATAGGCGCCGAGCCACAACTCAGTTTTTTTAATGGCATCTTCCTTATGAACAGTGTTCCCCAGGACACACACATGGGAAGCTGTCCTGCATGCATGTGTTCCAACCAGACCAGGCAGAAGAGCTGTCCAGCTTATCCCATTTCCTTCCGTATGTGCTATTTTGACCCCCAGGGTTCCTAGGGCAGTGGCACTGAGCTGGGTATGAGTTGATGTACCTTGAGTGCATAGTAACAAAGCCATCTCTTAATTACTGGTAGAGGCAAATAGGCAGCTCCTTGTGGAAAAATGGGAGTAAAGAGTTCAGGTGGATCCAGGCGTGCTGGGCTTTAGTGTTCCAAAGTGGTGTGGTAGAGGCAGCAGGCATTAAATGGCCAGGGGAGTACAGAGTTGAATAAGGTGAACTCACAGAGCCTGTTTATCTCATGCCCCATTGTCAGCATTAAAGAAGCAGTACCACGGAGTGTCAACTCCATTTTTGGTTTTGTCATCAGCAATATTTTTTTTATCATTGCCAGTGGAATTTTATACAAAGTTTGATAGTCCACTGTGTTCTGACAAAAGGCTTTTTATTTTCCACTAATTTTTTTTTTATTTCTTTTATAGAGAGACAACAAATAATAATAGTCAAGAGTTATTCCGATTGACTAAGAATAGAGGGTGGCTTATTATAGTACAATTAAACAGGAATGATAAATTGTTTTAAACTCCTGGCTTTTGAATTTTTATCAGTTGAATCCTTCTTACTCTCTCAGCATGTTTTTGTTTTTGTTTTGAGACCTTGTTTAAATCTTTTTTTCTCTGAAATCCTTTTTTATGCATATAGAATGAAATGAAGAATTGTGAAATTTATCTTGACCCACCACAGCAATTTGCTCATGTTGTGTTACATGGTGAAGATGAAGCATCCGACCCTTATCAAAAGACTGGGCTTTGATCGTTTGCTTATTCATGTTGGCATTGAACACCAACTGTACATAAGGTTCAGGCCTTGTGCATGCCTGGGGAATCTGAAGAGTCAGACCAGCACCCTAATTTGCTCATGGACTAAGAAGAATATGTTCTGGCTCCATCCAGGTAAACATAAAAGATGGAAAGTCTCTGTCTTTTTTATGGCTGCATAGTATTCCATGCTATACATATACCACAATTTGTTAATCCATTCATGGGTTGATGAGCTGTTTCCATGTCTTGGCAATTATGAATTGGGCTTCAATAATATAATTGGGCTGTTTTTTTGTAAAATGAATTTTTGAACACCTGGGTATATACCTAGTAGAGGAATTGCAGGATCAAAGGGCAGGTCTACTTTTAGTTCCTTGGTATTCTCCAAACTTCCTTCCAAAAAGGTCATATTAGCTTGACTTCCCACCAGTAATAATAGAAGTTTTCCCTTCTCTCTGCACCCATGCCAACATCTGTAGTTTTGGGATTTTGTGATGTGGGCTAACCTTACTGGAGTTAGATGATATCTCAATGTGGTTTTGATTTGCATTTCTCTGATGATTAATGATGACGAGCATTTTTTCATGTGTTTGTAGGCCATGCACCTCTCTTCTTCAAAGAAGTTTCTGTTCAAGTCTCTTGCCCACATAAAAATGGGGTTATATGTTATTTTCTTATTGATTAGTTTGAGTTCTCTGTAGATTCTAGTTATCAGACCTTTATCAGAAGCATAACCTGCAAAATTCTTCTCCCATTCTAAAGGTTGTCTGTTTGCTTTACTTACTGTGCTCTTGGATATGCAGAAGTTTTTAGTTTGATCAGATCCCAGTAATGTATTTTTGGTGTTGCTTCAATTGTCTGGGGTGTCCTCATAAATTATTCTCCTAGGCCGATTTCTTCAAGTGTTTCCCACTCTCTCCAAGTATCTTTATAGTTTCATGTTGTAAGTTTAAATCTTTTCCAGTGAGAAACAATTTTTGTTAATGGTGAAAGGTAGGGGTCCAGTTTCGGTCTTCTACTGGTCACCAGCCAGTTCACCCAGCACCATTTGTTAAATAGGGAGTCTTTCCCCCACTGAATGTTTTTGATAGGCTTATCAAAGATCAAATGATGATAGGTACCTGGGTTTATCTCTTGGTTCTCTATTCTTTTCCATGTATCTGCGTCTCTGTTTTTGTGCCAGTACTATGCTGTTCTAGTAACTATAGATTTATAATATAGCCTGAAGTCTGGTAACATGATTTTCTTTTATTTCTGAGTAATGTATTGGCTTTTGACTTTTTTTTATGATTCCATATAAAATGAAGCACTGTTCTTTCAAGCTCTTTACAGTATGACAATGGTGCTTTACTAGGGATTGCATTAAATCTGTAGATTGCTTTGGATAGGATGGCCATTTTAACAATGTTGATTATTCCCAGTCATGAGCATGGTATGTTTTTCTATTTGTTACCATTTTCAGCTATTTCTTTTCTCAGAGTTTCATAATTGACTTTGTATAAACCTTTCTCATGCTTTATTAGGTAAATTCCGAGATATTTCATCTTCTTTGGCACTACTGTAAAAGGCATAGAGTCCTTCTTGTCTGTATTCAGCTTGACTATTGTTGGCCTATTTAAAAACTACTGATTTCTATTGATTTTGTATCCTGAGATGCTGCTGTATTCCTTGATCACTACTAAGAGTTTTGTAGCTATATCCCTTAGATTTTCCAGGTATACAATCATATCATCTGCAAAAAGTGAAAATTTGGTCTCCTCTGACCCCGTTTGGATAACCTTAATCATCTTCTCTTGCCTGATTGAGATGGCTAAAACTTCTATTAGTATGTTGAATAGCAGTGGAGACAGTGAGCATCCTTGCCTCATTCCTGAACTGAGTGGAAATGTTTTCATTGGGGGTTTGCTGTGGGTTTGCTGTAGATGGCCTCTATCAGTTTAAGAAATGTCCCATCTATGCCTATTTTCTTAAGTGTTCTGATCATGAAAGGATGTTAGATATTATCAAAACCTCTTTATGCATCACTTGAGAGGATCATATGTTCTTTGTTTTTTATTTTATTTATGTGAGGTATTATATGTATAGAATTATGTATGTTGAACCAAACTTCTAACCCTGGAATAAAACCAACTTGATCATGGTGTATAATTTCTTTGAAGTGTTGTTTAATTTGGTTTGCTAATATATTATTGAATATTGTTGCATTGATATTCATTAATGATAATGGTCTATAGTTTTCTTTCTTTGTTGAGTCCTTTCCTGATTTGGGGATCAGGGTGATATTTGCTTCATAGAAATTGTTGGGAAGTATTCCTTCTTTTTCCATGCTTTGGAAAAGGTTGTATGATATAGGTACTAGTTAATCTTGAAAGGTTTGGTAGAATTCTGATGTGAAACCATCTGGTACCAGACTTTCCTTTTTGGGGGGACTTTGTATAATTGATGCTATTTCAGTGATTGATATAGGTCTGTTCAAAATTTCTAATTCTTTCTGGTTGGTTTTGGGAAGGTGGTGTGCTCCCAGGTATTGGCCCATTTCCTTCAGATTTTCATATTTATGAGAATAGAGTTTTTGGGTAGTAAACATTGAGGATTTTTTTAATTTCTGAGGTCTGTTGTTATTTCTCTTTTATTGTTCCTATTTGATGATATTAGAGATTTTATTTTTCTGTTAGGTTGACCAAAGGTTTATCAATTTTATTAATCTTTTCAAAAAACCAACTTTTTGTTTCATTGATCTTCTGAATGATTCTTTTGTTTTCAATTTCATTCAATTCTGTCCTAATTTTTATTATTTATTTTCTTCTGCTGGGTTTGGGGTTGGAATGTTCTTCCTTTTCCAGTTGCTTTAGATGACCCATTAAATTGTTGGCTTCATCTCTTTCTGTTTTCCTGATGAAGGCTTCCAATGCTATAAGTTTCCCTCTTGTAAAGGGAATACTGCAAGACTATGTTTGCAGTATCCCACAGGTTTTGATAATTTGTGTCTTCATTATCATTTTGTTCCAAAAATTTGGTGATTTCCATCTTAATCTTATCTTTAACCCAACTATCATTCAGCCTAAGATTATTTAGTTTCCATGACTTTGTTTGAGTATGAAGATCCCTGTTGCTATTGTGTTCAACTTTTATTCCATGGTGGTCCGAGAAGATACGAAGAATAATTTCTATACTTTTAAATTTGCTGAGGGTAGACTTGTGTCTTAACATTTGATCAATTTTGGACAATGATCCATGGACTGATGAGAAGATTGTATATTCAGTTTTATTAGGATGAAATGTTCTGTAGAGGTCTGTTAAATCTATTTGTTCTAGGGTCAAATTTAAGTCTAATATTTCTTTATTTAGTTTCTTCTTGGAGGATCTATCCAAAACTATCAAACAAGTGTTAAAATATCCAACTATTTTAGTGCAGGAAGATATCGAGTTGTTCATATCTGTTAGGGTTTGCTTTATAAATTGAGGAGCATTCTGGTAGGGTGCATAAATGTTATAATTATTGAAATCTTTTCATGTTGGGTATTTCCTTTGACAAATATGTAGTGACCATCCTTATCTTTATTTATCATTTTTGGTTTAAAGCCAATTGTATCTGCAAATAAAATTGCAACCCTTGCTTTTTTCTGATTTTCATTTGCCTATATTACATATGTCTATCACCTCACCTCGAATCTATTTTTATCTTTTAAGGTAAGGTGAGATTCTTTTATTCATCAGATATTTGCTCAGAGTTTATGTATCCATTGAGTCAACCTGTGTCTCTTTAGGGGACAATTTAAACCATTTAGATTAATTGAGAGAATTGATAAGCATGGTAGTTTTTTGTGTGTCATGTTTTTCTAATGTCCAGTCGACATTTTTAATCCTTTCACCACTATGGAAGTTGGGTTTTGTTTAAAATTTCTGGGCAAGTTTACTTTGGTGGTAGAGCATTGTTCTGGTCACTGTGGAGGATGGGTCTGAGAATAGCCTGGAGAGCTTCAACATGTGTATGTTATTAAAGCATTTGATTTCTACATCCCAAATAAAACTCTGTTTAGCTGGATACAGGATCCTGGGCTGAAAGTTGTTTTGCTTTAAGAGATTGAAGTTTGATGGCCATCCTCTTGTGGCTTGAAAAGTTTTATCTGCAGTCATTCTGATATTTCTCCTTTTGTAGGTAATGCTTTTCCCATGTCCAACTGTTTGTAGAATTTTTTCCTTCATCTTAACTTTAGCAAAGTTAAACACAATGTGTCTAGAAGATGTTTTATTTAGATTGAATCATGCTAGGGGTGCTGAATCTGAATATCTGAACCTCTGAATTTCTGTATCTCTTGCAATGCTTGGGAAATTCTCAATAATCTCTTGGAATAGAGTGTCTATACCTTTAGGACCATCCTCTTCTCTTTCAGGTATTCCTATAAGATGGATGTTTGATCTTTTGGAGTGATCCCACAACTCTCTCAAGGAATTATCTGTTTTTGCTCTCTATTTGTCTGCCTCTTTGAGTGTTTGGGAATGTTTAAAATCTTTGTCTTCAATTTCAGAGATCCTTCCTTCTACCTCATCAACTCTATTACTGAGGGATTCTACTGTTTGAGAACTCCTCAAATAACTTTTTCATTTCTTCGAGTTCTGCTATCTCTTTTCTTATTATGTCCATATCTTTGGTGACTTTGTTTTTGAATTAATTAATTTCTTGAGACAACTTTAGAACTACTCTTTGGATTTCAATTTCTAACATTTCTTCCATTCTATTCATCTTATTTGCCATTTGTATTACGAATTTGATTTCTGACATTTCAGCCATTTGTCTATACATGGCATCTTCAGTTGTATCTCCTTTGTCATTCCTTGGGGAAGTTATCTACTCTGGTTATTCATGTTACCAAAGTTCTTTTTTTGGTTCTGTCCCATGTTCATTTTCCACCGTTTGGTTATTAAAACTGTAATTTGTTTTCTTGAATGCACTTCCTTAGAGTCACAGCTTTCTGAACTTCTTTCTTGGCTCAGCTTCCCACCATTGGTTTCATATAGTCTGATTCTGTCCTATTTTTCTCCCTCTGGTCAGGAGCCTCTGCCACGCATTGCTACTCATCTGCCATCTTCCCAGAATCCTGTTGAAATGTATTGATAAGTCCATTTTCTAAACAAGTAACATGTGTTATTTTAATTAATTCTAAAACCAGCCCCCAAATGATATTATTAGCAATCCAGTTTTGTGTATCAGTAATTGGCAGTTTGGCTATTAAGTGGCAGAGACATGATTTAAGCTATTGCCCTTCCTAATACTCCAATTGTCCAGTTCTGTCCAATCATTTACAGCGTCTGGGAGTAAATATATGCTGAAAAATTTTATCTACTTTTATGTGTCATTTACTAGCTGCTTTTGTTTCTCTTTTCATTTTCTCTTTCCCCACCCTCACTCAAGTTTTTTCATCCCTTATACCTGGGTCTTGATTTTAATACCTAGTCTTTAAATGATTAATTTGACAAGTCTAACACACTATTTTTAAACTACAGACAGAAGATACAAATCTTAATTTAGAACTATTGTTTGAGTTTTGTTCTAGTTTAGAAAACTCTGGGGCTAGAGAATGTGTGCTCATTTAAGAATACTTTTAGTATGAGAATCTTTCATAAGGCGCAGCTGTATGAAAAGAGCAGAGTTTGTTTATCACCCTTCATGAGTCATCCCATCAAACTGAAGATAGTTGCTCTTAACCCAGTTGATAGTAATGAAGGTAAAAAGCTATATCCTTATCACTGAATCTCATTCTAATCTGCCTTGACTTCCCTAATAATTTCTTCTATCTCTGAGATTGGACACATGCAAGTATTTCTATCTAATTATCAGCAGGTTGTAATACAAATGACTGAACAAATACATCCTCATTTGTGCATTAAGCATTTAAGTAAGCCTTTTATGAGCTTTATGTCAAAGTATCTTAAGCTGGACACTTTCTGATTAATATCTGGAATAAACTTTTAATAAAACTGCCCGGCATGAATTTTTTATATTTAAAAATGGAAAGTTCTACACTATAATACTATATTTCAATATCTGCATATGTTTAAAAAAATCAAGTGTATCTGCTTTATAGTTGGCCATAAAGAAGCCATTTTGTTCTTTTTTTAACATCCAGATGGGTCTTTTTTGTTAAAAAAAACACTCTAATGTGAATGATGTGGCAAAAGCAAGAGATACCTGAAAATCTAAAAGAATTGTTTCATCTTCCAGGGCTGAAAGTTTAGAAAGGAAACAAAGGGTAATTAGTTCAGTGATACTGTGGCAGAAATTTCTATTACCAGGTATTGTGGGGCTCAGAAAAAGGAGCAAAGACCCTAAGATGTTGAATTTTGAGCTAAGTCTTAAAGAGAAAGTCTTCAAGCTGAAGAAGAGATAAGGAAACTCAAGACAGAAAAAACGACACAAGCTGTCATCATGGAGTGTTTTTGGAATTGGTAGCATTTTCTTTGGAATATGGATTAAAGCCCAGAAAATATGAAGAAAACAATAATAACTTGAAGCTTGAAACTAAGGCAGTAGCACATTAAGGAGTTTGGCATTGAACATGGAGGAAACAGAGTACAATGAGAGAGAGGGTTAAGAAGGGAATGCATAATTTATGATTTTAGAAGATGATTGAGTTGCAATGATTTAATGTCTTTTATTCATAATACCTTACCCAATTGTACATTAATTCCTGGGGAAACTGTAGCCAATACTCCACTCCTTCAGAATCTAATCTCACATTGATTTGTATACTCACCAATCAGTTAATCACAGTGGTACAACAGCAGTAGTGTTCAAAAGTGACATTGAATATCTATTTCTCTGGATTTCTGAAAAGGCAGTAGCCAATATTTGTAGCTCCCCTACTTTTCACAGGAGTAGGGGTGCCACTGAACTTAGTTTCCAGCAGAAACAGCTTCCAGATGATTGGCAGCTAGCCTTCCCA
The DNA here is from genome assembly GCF_000181295.1 of Otolemur garnettii. Lineage (NCBI taxonomy): Eukaryota > Metazoa > Chordata > Mammalia > Primates > Galagidae > Otolemur > Otolemur garnettii. Next base: position 20,777,951 of record NW_003852396.1, read on the forward strand.
GAATATGCTTATGTAATCTGTCATCTAAGCCAGAAAGGTTGAGAAAGGTTGCTTTGGGAAGGTAAAGTCTCACCGGGGTCTTGTAAGCATGAGCAGAAAAGGAATAAGATGGATCATGTTAGGTAGAGATGGCATTTTCATCAAAGCATAAGGATTAATATCTGGATATGATTTGACAGCAATTTATAGATCAAAGATATCATTGTAACTTTGAAGTCAAACTTATGCTTATTAACATTTATCTCATATAATTACTTGAAATTTATTCTTCTGGAGACAGTTTCTCCTAATAGCTTTAGACATATTTAATTTCCAAGCAACATGAATATATTTTGCATACTCAATTAAATTGATAATTTTAGTTCTTTATATATTTTCATTCAAATATTTGTTGAATGCCCATTGTTGAAAATTAAAAGATTAATCACACATATACTTTCCCTGAAAGGGGTCAATATTCATTTGAATAAAACAGAGCATTTATAAATGAATATTTTAAATTATTATAATAATTAAAGGAAGGCAGGCATGAAAAAAAGTATTACAAACATCCAAATAATTATGTAAAACAAAAGAAAAATGAACATCTATATAGAAAGTCGTCAGAGAGAACTTGATAGAGAAGGTGATTATTTAGCCAGGTATAGAAATATAAGTAGAGATTTCAAAGATTATAGAAAGGTCATTCCAGATCAAAATAATAATTTTAAGTATATCTAGCATGTTATTTTTAATCATTGCCCCTTGCAAAATTCAATGTATTATCTCATCTCCTTTTTGCTTATTTGTTTTTTGACTGCAGCATGATGTTAAAAGGAGAGGGGATAAGAGCTCAGACATTAAAAATGTGTGTTGTGAGCAATGTTAGGCCATGGTTTGTATAGTAGACTCATACTTAATGCTACTTTCTAGGCTACTGTGTCTTATATCTAAGATTCAGTTTCTTTAGCTGAAAGATAAAGAAAGTAACCTCACCAGGTTTGTTGTTCTGAAGTTTAAGAAAGAATTAGCCAGACTTTGAAGCACAGTGTTCAATATATGTGATCCCCTTTTAGTATACCTAGCTTACATGTTGTTAGTTTTCCTCAGCTTCAGAGCAACTGCCAATTGGTTATATTTTTCTTTGATATCATTACTAAGCTATGGATGTAACTTTTAAATGTGTGTTCACAGGGGGTGTATACACAAAGTTTTAGGCTAAATAGCTATAAAGCTCATTCAAGAGGTGTTGACCAGCTAATCAAATGTTTCTTTAATCATTCAATCAAATCATAATCAGACTTATCATTCCAGCTTTTGTTTATGTATTTATCTCTTCTTCAGAGTGGTCGAAAGGGGATACTTTAAAGGTCTTTGCAGATGCAGTCACTCTGTGGCCCTAACTTTCTCCATTTTATCAGCTGTGAAGAAAAAGAATGAACTAGGTCGTGGGAAGGGAATTCTCCCATCTCTGTAAGTCATGACACGCAGTTATTCATAAATCATAATTTTTCTTAATGTTTTATTCTCTAGTCCTAGTATTCTTTCCTACTGACTTTCCCTAAAGGTTGGCATCTACAAATCAAATTCTTTTCAAAGTATGAGAAAAACCAGAATTTTGTGACTCATTTCAAGACAAAAACTAGTAACTTCTCTATTATCTGTCAACTTTCATTAAGCCAAGCAACATTCTATTATTATTTTTATATATTTTAATGTCTTATAAATCAAAGAATTTTAGTTCATTATATAAAATGTTAATTTTGATATTTTTGAAAGCTTTTCTTTTGCCTCTAAAAATGATTTTTGTTTACATTTATGAGCCATACACAATATACTAGCCCACAGAAGTTTAATAGGTATTTAATAAGTAAAAATGTGATTCTTCAATTAATTTGTGTTTTCTTCCCCATGTAAAATTCAATGAAGGATATACATACATATACAAAAAGATGGATTGACTTTGCTTTTCATCTTTCCTGTGGAAAAATCATCAAGATTACATTAGCATTTCATACAATAGTATTTGGCACTTGAGACTCAGGGAAAGAAGTATAGATGAATTATTCACATCTGAAAGGAAAGTCAATTGGGGAAATAAACATTAAAATGATTTGCAATCTGCAGTTATTCAAGAGAAGCAGAATCATCAAGTGTAAGAGAAAGATGAGAACACCAGGAAATAAATGGCTCAATTGATTTAAGGGATGTTTTCGCAGCACCCAAATTTTAAGAAAAGGCCTGGATCGATCAAAAACTCTCATTAATGTCTTTCATATCTAAGATGCTGAAATTACTTATTTTATTACCATTTTGACTGCTATTATTGAATCATATTTTCCCAGGGGCTAAAATCATTCTCAGCTTAAAGCTTAGAGAACTTTCTAAAGTTAAATTGACTTTGAGACAACTAAAATACAGCTTAATAAATTATCTTTTTTGGTATTCTAAAAAGCAAAGAACTCAATGTCACAGGAGTCAGGACTATGTCCAAAATTGCCCAATAAATTTGGTGTTGATAATAATAATGTGGCTTTACATATATACAACATGACATTCCTTCTCAGAAGAAAGTGAAACAGCCCAGTACTGCAGAAAGTACCTTCGCCTTGACAATCATCAGACCTGGTCTCTATCCTATTTGTTCCCTTGGCCCTGAATTGGGTCAAAAATTCAGGTCTGATGAATTGATTATTCAATTATTAAAGAAATGTCACAATGAAAGCAACATTTGATTTGTATTTAAACCTAACTTTGTTATCTTTGCTCATATTTCATTGAGATTCTTGATCAGAATTAGTGAAGTTTTCTGTTATATTCTTCATTTAATTTTTGTAAGTGGTGAGAGGTAAGGGTCCTGCTTCATTCTTCTACTGTATGTCACTATCCTATTTTCCAGGCACCATTTTTTTTTTTTAGTGAGTTTCATTTTGTTGCCCTCGGTAGAGTGTCATGGCATCATAGGCTCACAGCAACCTCAAATTATTGAACTCAAGTGATTCTCTTGCCTCAGCCTCCCAGTAGCTGGGACTACAGGTGCCTGCCACAATGTCCAGCTATTAAATAGAGCTTCTTTTCCCCAATGCATGTTGTTTGCTTTGTTGAAGATAGTTGTTGTAGGTAGATGGTTTCATGTCTGAATTCTCCATTCTCAGGCATTGATTTGCATCTTTATTATTGTAACAAGATCATGCTGTTTTGGTTACTATAGCCTTCTTTGTAGTATAGTTTGAGGCCTGGTAATGGGTTGCTTCCAGATTTGTTCTCTCTGCTTAAATTGCTTTGGTTATTCAGGCTATTTTATTTGTTCCAAATGAAGCATCAAATTATTTTTTTCTCAATCTGTGAACACTGACATTTTTTTTAATGGGGATCATATTGACTCAGTACATCATGTTGGCAGTATGAACATTTTAACAATGTTTATTCTACCAGTCCATGAGTATGATATGTTTTTCCATCTGTGATTTCTTTCCTTAGTGTAAAGATCTTTCACCTTCTGGTTAACTATAGTTAAGTATATTCCTACATATTTTATTTTCTTTGTAGCTAGTGAGGATGGTGTTGAGTCTTTGATTTGGCTCTCAACTTGACTACTATTGGAATATAGAACTAGATAGAACTGCTAATGATTTGTACACATTAATTTTGTAACCTGATAACTTGCTGAATTTATTTGTCAGTTCCAGGGGTCTCTGGATGGAGTCTTTGGTATTTTCTAGATAGAAGGTTACATCATCAGTGAAAAGCTATATTTTGACCTACACTTCATTGACTTGGATACCCTTTAATTTTTTCTCTTGTCTAATTGCTCTGGCAAGGACTTCCCGTACCATGTTGAATAGAAGTGATGATAGTGGACATCTTTGTCTTGTTCTAGTTCTTAGGGTGGACGCCTTCAACTTAATTCAGTATAATGTTGGCTGTGTTTTTATCATATATGGCTTTTATAATTTGCAGATATGTCCTTCTATGATTAGTTTGTTGAGGGTTTTTATCATGAAAGTACACTGGACTTAGTTGAATCATTTTCTGCATGTTTGACATGGTCATATACTCTTTGTTTTTGCTTCTGTTTATGCGGTGAATCAAATTTATTGATTTACACATGTTTAACTATCCTTGCATCCCTGGGATAAAGCCCACTTGATCATGTTGGATTTTTGTTTATGTGCAATTAAATTCAGATTACTAGTATTTTATTAAGTATTTCTGCATATGTATTCATAAGAAATATTAGTCTATAGTTTTCTTTTTCTGTTATGTCCTTTTTTGGGTTTGGTATCAAGGAGATACTGACTTCATAGAATGAGTTGAGAGCATCCCCTTTTTCTTGATGTTATAAATAATTTCCAAAGTATGGATAACAGCTCTTCTTTATAGATATTGTAGGATTCACCTGTGAGTCCACCTAGTCCAGGGGATTTTTGTTGGAAGATTTTTTATTATTGCTTCAATTTTACCACACATTATTGACTCATGCAGGAGTTGAATTTATTCCAGATTTAGCCTGGGGATGTTGTGCGTTTCTAGGATTTTGTCCAATTCCTCTATGTTTTCTGGTTTGTGTACATACAGATTTTTGAAAAATGCTTCTAGATTTTGCTCTAGGCAAAGAATTTATGACTAAGATGATAAAGGCAATTACAGCAACACAAAAGTAAATAAATGGGTCCTGACTAAATTAAAAAACTTCTGCACAGCTAAGGAAAAAACCAACAAAGCAAACAGACAACCTACAGTACGGGAGAAAAATTTGCAAAATCATCCATTAAAGGGCTAATATCCAGAATCTATAGCAAATTCAAACAAATTAACAACAACAAAAACAAAAAACTGAAAAATAGGCAAAGAACATGAAAAGAAGCTTCTCAAAAGTTGATAGACCAACAGGTAACAAATATATAAAAATCCTCTATGTCACTATTCATCAGGAAAATTCAAAGTGAAATCACAATGAAATATCACCTTACTCTTGTTAGAATGTGTTTTATTAAAATGTCTGAAAATAATACATGCTGACATAGATGCAGAGAGAAAGGAACACTTATACATTGTTTGTGGAACTGCAAAGCAGCCAAATCTCTAAGGAAAACAGTATGGAAATTTCTCAAGAAATAGAAGTAGTCCTACCATTCAATTCAGTAATGCCACTACTGTGTTACATATTTAAGGAAAAGACACCTGAGCTTTAATGTTTATTGCAGCAAATTCACAATTGGGAAGATGTGGAATTAAGACAAGTGCCATCAATTTATGAGTGAATTCATAGACTATGATGTGTGTGTGTATCATTCTCTCTCTCTCTCTGTCTTTCTCTCTCTCTCTCTCTATATATATATATACACATATATATGAGAATATTGTTTATGTATTAGAATATTATTTAATAGAGTACTCCTCAACCATAAAAATAAATGAATTAATATCTTTTGTGGCAATTTGGATGGAACTGGAGGCCATTATCCCAAGTCTAGTATCTTAAAAATGAAAAAACAAACATCACATGTGCTATCAAATAATTTGCAATTAATATATGGTCAAAGAAATAATTCAAAATTATTGTAAATCAGTATGGGGGAAGTAGGAGGAGAAATTAGTAGCTGCAGTGAGCACTATTTGGGTGATGGGCACACTTACATCACCAAAACATTGTAAAAGCTACCCATGTAACAAAAACAGTTATACTCCTTAATATTTTGGAAAAAAAAAAGAAAGTGCATAATGGCTAAAAAACATTTTCACATACAAATGGGACATAAAAATGTCTACACTGCCTACACTGTGAAGGAAATTTGATACTCTGTTCTAAATATCTACTATCAGAGATTACCCACAGTTCTGTTAGTTTTTGCAGAATGTAACTACTGATCTGATGTTTATAAATTCTACTGTGGTATAAGCATAATATTCTCCAGTTATCACTTTTAGTTTTAATTTTTAACTAACAAAATTTAATTAGTTCTGGTAGGAAAAAATAGAGCAATTAATCACCAAGATTAGCATCCAGGAAAAAGGAGGATGAACATGGTCTATTGTAATTTCTACTAAAGTCAATCAAAATGATCAACTATGAGTGCATATGTATTTGTTCATGTTATTGTCTATTGAACAGCAAGGCAGCAATGTGGGAAAGAATTAACTTGGTGCATTATTACGCTTTTGTGTTTTCATTAATTTCCCTAGACTTTCTCTTTCTTTCATTAGATATCATTCTCATTGCAGGAAAATAATTTCTGGAAAGATAAAGATGTTTAATGGGAAAAATATATTGATTCTAACCCAGAGTCTATGCTTGATACTAGATGTGTCTTGATCAAGATAGGCATGTATTCAAGGTATCAAGATGGGAACGGTCTTTAACTTCCCAGAAACTTATCTGGAAAATGAGGACAGTAACACAAAAGGTTATTTTAAGAATTAAAAATAATATGTCAAGAACCTAAGACAGCATTGCTCTTGTTTCTCTCCTCCTAACCATCTTTATATATATATATATATATATATATATATACACACACATACATATATATATATATATATGAAGGCAAGGGTCATTGCTGAATTCTATAATATTTAATACATTACTTGGTTGCTTATAAAATATTTTTAATGTTCTCTTTAGGACTATTTATGACAGTAGCAGTTTCTGTTGGAAATAGTTATGTAAAGAGATCTGCAAATAGGGACTTTGCATTGAACTCTCTTCATTTTGTGGAAATCAGCAGGGTTGAATATTATAAGGTCTTTTTACAACAAATTGTCACTTGTTTTAAAACTTGTAAATAAAAAAAAGTTTGGTAAAATCTTATTTTTCTTCAAATGATAGCTAATATAGGAAATAGAAGAAATTATGGAACAATTGCTGAATGTTACTATATGCCATGTAATCTTCATATCATTACATTAAGAGGCATTATCTCTATTTAACTGGTAAGAGACGTTAAGTTACACATATAGCAACTCAATCACACTCCAACTCAGGTCCACTTTATAAACCATTTTTTTTCCTTAGGAAAAGTGTTTCTCTTCACAGAAGGGAAAGGAAGAGGAAGCAATATGTATTGCCTACATATTCTAAGGAAGGTTTCTTTAAGACATGATTGGGTTTTGATCTTCCTTAAGTTGTCATTATCTATAGATTGGGAAACAAATACATTATTACCACAACATTAAAAAAGTAGCAGAGACATAATTCAAACCTAGGAATGTAGAGAGTTAAAACCTGAACAAATGTCAAGATAGGTTGCTGCCATTCTCAGTGGGTTATAACATTCATGGGGGCATCGAATATCCATGGAACTTATATTCTCACCAAAAAATAGTCAGTGTGGAATTGCCTAAAGGGTTAATGAGGTACTCCTCATTTTGGTATGGTTGAAAAGTTCTAGACTTAAATTTCTCCAAATCCAAGATTGTGGTTTATTTCCGAAACTGCTTATCATCTGCATTAGCCTTTATTAAGGTACTGAAGCCATCTGAACTTGTTTATCCATATATAAGAAATCAACTGTGCCCTATAAAATATCTAGAGTTGATTCCAAATATATCACTGTATCATTCTAAATTCCCTGATTCTCTTTTTGTTTCTAACAAACATCTTTTATTTTGCTAAAATAATTGTTTCCCTCTTACTGTCAATTTCTGATTCAGACAGTCATAATAGGCCAAAACGTATAGTACAGCAATGTATGTGTTTATTTTCCATTTTCTCCATTTTTCTTGTAAGAGCAGAATGGGTATGAGTATTTCCTAGCTTTACAATTAATAATAATGCTCATCATAATGATCATAAAATAGAAAGAATGCCATAAGGCAGAGCAACTATATAAACACACTTCCAATTTTTTAATACTTAAAATACATCAAAATAATTGATAGATATTGATACAAAATTGATTTTTATGGTAAATATTTATAGAACACACAGGCATTATTTTAGGTAGTGTGGTAGACATGAAGATAATAAAAACAATGTATTAGCATTTTTGCAATTTGTGCATAAATTTGAAATTATTCTAAAGTAAAATTTTATCTAAAAGGCAATTTGCTAATTATTAAGATACATATTTTCTAATAAGTAAACACAAAATATATACAGTCATAACTGCAATAAAAGCAAGTCTATAATTAATCTTATGTGAGACAATAATGTTATATTCTAAAAATATTTTATAACCTTATGGGCTTGAATTCTAGGTATCTGAAAGAAGACTTTGAGGCAGAAAAAGGGGGATAAGGGAAAGGAACATTTAGAAAATGATCATTCAGATTTACTACACATGATGTTTTCATGCTCTTAATTTGCTACATTTTTTTAAGGGTGTCATGTTGTGGCATTGAGAGCTCTATAAGATAGAGTCTCTGTCTGACAGATACAGTAATTTGAAAAAGACATTCAAGTTAATAGATAATTCCTAAACTGGTAAGAAGTGTCATGGTAGAAATTAACACAGAGTAATAATATGTAATGACATGAAATGACTTTTTATAATAGTAGGCAAATGTGAAAACAATCTGTGTTTGTAGAAAAGCAAATTTATAAAACGTATAATGCAGATGGAGTTGTGCTAATTGAAGTTAAATGCGTAGGTATAAACCAGACAATAATGAGCCTTACATTTCTCCTAAATGTTTTATACTTTGAACTGCTAATTATAATTCACATCAAAAATCTTGGAAGCAGATTTTGAAATCATATCTTCCTTCATCCTATCTTCTGTCTCATTCTTTAAAATAAATGATAATTTTAACAAACTTGTGTGGTTTTGATGACATAAATCTATTGAAAAGTTTTTTGAAACTTGAACAAATTAATGAAAATATTCCTGATATTGTGTATATATATATATATATAATGTGTATATATATACATTTATAGTGTGTATATACATACACTCCTAAGCTATATATATATACTATATATATTGTATATATACACACATATATAAAAAGAAGTGTATATGTATATATATACGCTTATATATATAACTGTGTATGTATATATATGTGTACATGTAAAATCTGGAAGTCAAACTAGACACAGCAATGAAAATATCTTAGTATCTTATTCTGCCAGTGTAAAAAAAAAGTTATTGGCTAATGGAAAAATGTGTGGACAATGACAGAGGTGGTAGCATATTCTATGAAAGTCTATAAAGTCTATAAAATATTTCGTGAGGTATTACTGCACCACATATTTTTAACTATTAGGGGCAGATATGTTTTTGCCATTGCTAATAATTCCACTTGATAACAAGCCTCATGAGAGCATGTGCTGTAAGCTGTCTGTGTTTGCTTTCTCATTATGACTAAAACTAGATGAAGATTCATTGCATTGGGTATTAATGAGTGGTAATAATAATGCTTTTTTGCAAAGAGAAATTAGCATAAACAAAAGGAATTTGTACCCCAAACCAGGTTATGATTTCTGTGTCTGCCACTGTGGTTATCTCACTTCTTTTCTTTTCCTTTTTTTTTCTTTTCTTTCTTTCTTTTTTTTTTTTATACAGAGTCTCACTCTGTTGCCCTTGGCTAGAGTGCCTTGGCATCATAGCTCACATCATAGCAACTTCAAACTCCTGGGTTCAGGCAATCCTCCTGTCTCAACCTCCTAAGTAGCTGAGATTACAGGTGTGTGCCACAATGCCCAGCTGATTTTTCTATCTTTAGTAGAGATGGGGTCTTGCTCTTGCTCAGGCTGGTCTCAGACCCCTAAACTAAAGCAATCCACCTGCCTCAGTCTCCTAGAGTGTTAGCATTACAAGCATGAGCCACTGCACCTGGCCAATGTCACTTATTTTCTTGTATTGTTTTCTAATCTTTGGCCAACATAGTTTATTGATCTTTCCAACTCTAAACTTGGAAAACATGCTTATCAACTTGTGAGGGCTAAAAAAAATCTAGATATAAATACTGTTATACATAAAAATACACATATATGTGTATATGTCTCTTATGTACATATAAAATAGCCAACACTTAAGCAGTCCTAGGAATAAAGTAAGTAATCAATAAATATCCATTAAATATATAATTAAATCCTTAGGGCTAAACAAATACAATCTTTTAAATAATTAAGGAACTGGGTAAATTTAGAAATAAGTATAAAGGAACTCTTGTACTCGAATATATATGAAGAAAAAAATAAGATGCTATAACCACTTAATAAAATTTTGTCTAAATCATTTATGGAAAATTAAAATCAATTAATTCAGGGCATCACCTGCGGCTCAAAGGAGTAGGGCACTGGCCCCGTATGCCGGAGGTGTCCGGTTCAATCACAGCCCTGGCCAAAAACTGCAAAAATAAATAAATAAATAAATAAGATCAATTAATTCAGAAGTCTAACCCTCTATAGTAGAACCTCCACATCGACCACTTCCTGATATTGACCACCTTCTTAAGTTGACTTAATTTCATAGCCTGGAAATGCACCACGTGGGTGTATCAATATAGAAGGACTAAGTTGTTATGGTGACCACCTTCATATGTTAACCAGTTTGTAATAGTCTCTCAGGAGGTCAACTTTCAGAGGTTTTGCTATTCTACTGTATTTAACAATATTATTGGTTCAATTTGGCCAAATGCAGACAAAAATTATTTTAATAATTAGACAAAAATTATGTTATATCAACGTCCCCCAAAGCCATGTTTGATCAGTCAGTACAAGAAGTGAGCAAAAGAAAGAAAAACTTTTATAGATATGTGGCTTTTTCCTGTGTAACATCTTTTCCATTACTATGGCAACACAGCCTTTGTTTGCATGCGACTCAGATGAAGCTGAGCCATCAAATCCCTTGCCACAGGGATGTGTGACCTTTGGCAGGTCAAACCTTCCCGGGGCTTTCCCCTTTAGGCAGTTTTGGGGAGAGCACATGTTCCATATATAGCTACTTGGGCCTTTATAAGACACCAGTTCACAGGAGAGAAAAGAAATTTAGGGGATGTTCTTCCCCTAAACATATGAAGGAGATATTCTTCCATCTGTTAAGATCCTCTGCCATTCTTTTCAGTGTTTCATAGTTCTTTCTATAGAGATCCTTCACTTCCTTTGTTAAATATATTCCAAATATATTCCAAAGTGTTTCATTTTCTTTGATGTTCCTGTGAAGGATACTGTATGTTTGATTTGATTCACAGCTTAACTATTGTTGGTATATATGAAGGCTACTGACTTGTATATGTTGATTTCATATCCTGAGACATTGCTGCATTTATCAATTCCAGGAGTCACTTGGTTGAGCTATTGGGCTTTTCTTGGTATAAGATCATGCTGTCTCAAAGAGCAATACTTTGACTTTTTCTTCCCCATTTAGTACTCTTGAAATCGTTTTCATGTTTGATTGCTCCAGTTAAGACTTCTACCACTATGTTGAATAACAGTGATAATAGTGGCAATAATGGACATCCTGCTCTGGTTCCAGTTCTAAGCAGGAATGCTTTCAGTTTTTTTCCCTTTAATATGATAATGGCTGTGGATTTGTTATAGATGGCTTCTATCAATTTAAGGACTGCCTGTCTCAGCGATGTCAATTTTCTTAAGTGTTCATATCTATAAAAGGTTGCTGAATTTTGTCAAACATTTTTTATGCATCTCAAGGGGATCATACATCATTGGATATTACTTCTGTTTGTGTAGAGAATTACATTATAGACTTGCGTTGTTGAACCAGCCTTGCATCCCTGGGATGAAGTCTACTGGTCATGATGAATTATTTTTTTGATATGCAGCTAAATTATGTTTGCTAAGATTTTATTGAGTATTTTTGCATCTTTGTTTATTAATAATATTAGCCTGTAGTTGTGTGTGTGTGTGTGTGTGTGTGTGTGTGTGTGTATTATTTCTTTCCTGGCTTTGCCATCAGCATATTTTCTTTCACAAAATGAGTTGGGGAGTTTTCCTTCTTTCCAAAGTTACAGAATAGATTCTGCGATATAGGTATAAGGTCTTCTTTGAAAGTTTGGCAGAATTCAGAGTGAAATCAGCTGGTCTGGGACTTATTTCTTGTTGTTGGAAGATTTTTTTGGTTTTGCTTCAGTTTCAGTGCTTGCTACTGGTTGCTTCAGGAGTGACTTTTCCTCCTGATTGAGTCTATATAGCCAAGTAATGTGATTCCAGGAATTTGTCCATTCCCTCCACATTTTCAAATTTCTGGGCATAGGGATTTTTATAGTATTCAGTGGTGACATATTAACAGATAAAAAATATAACATGCTCATGGGTTGAAAGAATTGACATGAAAATGTCTGTACTATTCAAAGTGATTTACAGATTCAATGCAATCACAATTAAAGTACCAACATCATACTTTGCAGATTTTGAAAAAAATAGTTCCATGCTTTGCATGGAATCAGAAAAGACCCCTAATAGCCAATGCACTCCTACAACATAAGAATAAAGCTGGAGGCATCACTTTACTAGGCTTCAAGCTATAGTACAAGGCTATAGTTATCAGAACAATATGGTACTGGCACAGAGAGAGAGAGATAGATGTCTCTCTGGATCAGAATAGAGACCCTAAAATGGACCTATCCTATCTTGACAAAGTAAACAAAAGTTCATACTGGGGGAAAGAATCCCTCTTCAATAAACAGTGCTGGGAGAACTTGATAGCTACATGTAAGGACTGAAACAGGAGCCACACCTCTCAAAATTCATAAAAATTAACTCATGAAGGATAAAAGATTTAAATCTAAGACATGAAACTAAAAAAATACTGGGAGAAAGAGTGGGAAAATTCTTAAAGATATTGGCCTAGGGAAAGAATTTATGAAGACCACACAGCAATTGCAACAGCATTACAAATAAATAAATGGGACCTAATCAGGTTAAAAAGTCTCTTCATAGCCAAGGATATAATAATAAAAAAAAGCAAATAGACAATCTACAGAATAGAAGAATATGTGCACATGCTACATATCTGACAAAGGGCTGATGACCAGAATCTACAACGAACTCAAGCAAATAAATAAGAAGAGATCAAACATCATTAGAAGTTAGGCAAGACACTTGAACAGAAACTTTTCTTATGAAGATAGACTAATGGCCAACAAACACATGAAAAAAATGCTGTCATCTCTCATTATTAGAGAAATGAAAATCAAAACCACACTGAGATATCTCCTGACCCTATAGAGAACAGCTCACATCATAAAGTCTCAAAGCAGTAGATGCTGCAGAGAGGAAGGAACATTCTATACTGTTGATGGTACGACAAACTAGTACAACCTCTTTGAAAAGTAGTATGAAAATTGCTCAAAGAACTAAAAGTAGACCTACTATGTGATCCTTCAACCCTTTTACTAGGAATTTACCCAAAGGAAAAAACAACATTTTATCATAAAGACATTTGCACTCAAATGTTTATAGTGGCACAATTCATAATTGCCAAGATATGGAAGTGACCCATGCGCCCTTCCATACATATGCCATAGAATATTATTCAGCCATAAAAAAGATAGGGATCCAGTATCTATCTGTTCAATCTGGATGGAATTAGAGACCTTTCTCCTAAGTGAAGTATAACAAGAGTGGAAAATCAAACGCCACATATCCTCAATACTAAATTGGTACTAGATGATCAACACCAGTATGATCATTTGGAAGCAAAACTCAATGAAAGAGGAGAAGTGGATAGGTAAATGCCCACCCAATGGGTACATTGTACAAGTATATAGCACACTTTGTGGGTGAAGGCCACATTCATAACTCTGATTTTAACCACACAAAGCAAACTATAACAAAAACATATGGACTCCATAATAATCTGAAAACTGTTTTAAAAAAGGTGTAACCCTGGGGTTGTGCTTGAACGCCTTTCCCTGAGCCTACTTGCAGTTAAAGCCAACCTGTAACAAAACAGCCAGGAAAGAGGAGGTTCAAGCCAGGCACAGTGGCTGATGCCCATATCACAGCTACTGGAGAGCTACAAAGGTTGAGGGAAGAAGATTGCTTAAGCCCAGGAGTTTGGGACCAGCCTGATTAACACATGCTGTCTCAAAAAGAAAAAATAAAAGTTTAGAGTCCAGGTGACACCACTGTAACTCCGACTCCGTTGTGTCTTTTACAGGACCCAATGTCTTCTCATTTGTCCTTAGTTTAAGAAGCATTTCTAATTGAAAAAAATAATTATAATTTGATGCTTGGCATATTTACTGTATGGAGTATTTAACTATATTAGTTTACTTAAATTCAAACACATTCAAGGAATTGACACTGATACACAGTAAAGCAGGGGCAAGGCAGGTGCCTATGCTAAAAATGTTGGTCTTTCTCAAGGGTGATGAAGAATCATAGAGGGGTTTTATGAAGAAGATGAAGTGTCTTCTTTGATACAATTAAGTGTCAGAATAGATATTTCTACCATTACAGAGCTTATGAAAATCATAAATATTTTGGACACCTTTATATCATTATTTCTGTATTCATGGTGTAATACTTTCAGTCCCCAAGAAAATACTCATATTTCCCAGATTCCTGATGTGATTGCTACCAAGTTGACTGATTTATAGAATGATAACAGATTTAAAAATATAGATGATACAGGTTGTGCACCATTCCCATAATATTTCTGAGAAACTAATACAGAACGTACGACTGTCAGGAAGCACTAAACTTTAGCCTTGCCTAGAGTCCTCTACGCATGGATTCAGGAGTCAGAAAGAAAGGCCCAGTAAAATGGACATTAGTATTAGTCTTAATATTAATCACATATTTATTAAAAGTGAGAACCACTAAATGCCATATCACTTTAGTTAGTCTCTTATATTTATTTCATTTTAGTTAATTTTCACCAGAAAGTGAAACAATTCATGTTACTATATACTTATTTTGCAGATGAAGTCTTTTATATCTTCCAAAATACTCTGAGTCATATTTTATCTCCAGTCCATCTCTGACCTGAATAGATTTAGTATTTTGTGTAACAAGCATTAACTTGCATATCCTTCTTCCCATTAGTGAAATTAAAAGCAATAGCAAACACAGTATTGCTTGAGCAAGAAGAGAGAGAGGGAGAGAGTGGATGGGTCACTGGAAATATCCAGGATCTGGCAGCTCTCTTTACAGTGATTTTGTTTCCAATATTGAAAGAACAGGAGCAATGCCTTGGTAAATAAGACTTCTTGCAATTTCATCTGTAGTTATGTAATTGCTTCTCCCAAAGGAATGAAGATTGTTCTTGGTCTGTAAGTATGTTTGATTCCCTTTGCTTTGTTGTAATTTGCATGTTATACTGCTTTACATCATTTGAAACATGTTAGTTTAGAGCCAAAAGCAGCTGTATGAAAATAGTAAAAATTTTAAGGAGGAAAACCAAAAATTAAACAAAGGTTTAAAGGAAAGCAAAGCCCAGTCTTTGCAATTACTTTTTTGATTTATGCTATTTTTAGTTATGTTTCAACTTTTTGTTTTCATATTTGTAACTTATATTTTATGAGCTATGCTTTTCAGAAAAGGAAAATAAGAGCAAGCTTTATTAAATACTTTATACAGCCTCACGAACACCATTTTCTTGATATTTTCCAATAACCTTAGAAGTAAGATATTAGTGTTTCCATTTTACACAAAGATATGAGACTTGGGAAAGATTTGGTCATTTATAAAGTCACATAGTCATTAAATGATAGAATCTAAACTCCTCCATCTACTGAAAGCAAACTTCTGAGACAATTGCTATTACTATGATATCGCTTTATACAGAAATACAAAAATGTTAAATTTCTCTGAGTTCAGTTATGTGGAATCCAGTAGGTTATTATTTTATGTTAGTGGCTATGGTAAAAATGTGTCTTATTCTCCCTCCATAAATTAATTGCAATTCTGTATTTGGTGTAAATTGATTCCTTCATTCAAGCTATGTTTCAGAGATGCTATTTTTTACTCATAATTCAATACTTTGAAGGTAAAATGTAAAAAAAATAAAATTAAATATATTGATTTAACACCACTCTCATCTCCGGGGCTAGTTGTCTGTTTGTGATATCTATAAATAGATATAGACTCTTAAACTTTTTTGGCCTCTTCTTCCCTTGATTTCTAAGACTACTAGTCTGCTAAATCCTTGTAAAAACGGCAAGCACTATGGACTCTAAACATTTACTACTTCGGGAGTCAGAAAGGAAAGCCCAGTAAAATGGAGATTAGCATTAGTCTTAATATTAATTATGCATTTATTAATCTTCTTATAAATACAATGTAAATCTGTCAGGTAAATTAGCAACTATTCCAAGCAATCTTTAAATCGTGTTCTCTGCCCCAGCAAATAAAGAGACTTGAGGGGAAGGAGCCTTCATTGAACACTCTATGTAGTGGTACCTCACCATCTGTAGCTGTAAAGTTTTGGTTACATCTTTGGTTAACCAAAGAGAAGATTCTTATTATTTGGTGGTAAGGTCTGGAAATAATTCTACTGCAAAAGAGTATGGGAGAAAGTACCTCATTTTATTGAAATCTCAGGGATCAGAGAATAAAGAATAGAGAGAAAAGAAAAACTGAGGGAGAAAAGTAGATAATTTATAATTAAATATTAGGACTCCAGAAAGGGACAAACTATAAAAATGGTTAAGCTGTTACTTTTTTTCCCCCAAAAGGTTTATGTGTTTATTTCTAAAACAAGGATGGAGATATCTAATATTTAACATTAAGTCTTTATGGTTAAGAAGAGCTCTCTATCCTCTCCAAATACAGTTTAACCTATTTCATGATGACATCAGGATTCAGTTCACATCAGTTCACGTGACATCAGGATTCTTTAAGGAAATAAATTAAAAGACTGTGCTTGCAAAACGGATTTACCTGGCAGGTAGCAGAGGCAACAGATTAGAATAGTGAGCACATCCCCACAAGTACAGATCCAGGGTTATGGATGAGAATCAACGTTTCCAAGTGATTGGGAAATTTTGAATTTCCTATGCATTGAGTTTTTTTAACGTGTGGTCAAACCAAAGGATGCTATAAGTAACATGACCAGTAAAATCACTCCTTCTCTGACTTCTTTGTCCATTGTGAACCAAACCTGGCCTCCTAACTTTCTGCCAGCAGAATCTTCAACTTGCTGCTTGCCTGGTCCTTCTGTCCCATCATCCTGAAAGCACCTGTATATGAAGGGACTGTACTGTCTAATCCTTTCTCTTCACGCTGTGAATTAATGATTTGAAGTGTCTTCAACACTTGTTTACTTTCTGGCTGTTTCTGAACACCTCCCTTTTTCATTACCTGTGGCTTGCTGCGAGTTGATAGTTTGCCACTGAGTGGAAAAGGTTATGAAAAAGGATCTGGAAACAAACCTACAAACAAAATGACATTCAAAGTGTGGATGATCGAACTGAACTTGGAAGTAAATGACCTGCCCAAGAAGAGTGAAAAGGAAGCAAAGATGTTCTCCTACTTATCAAGAGTAGTGGACTTTCCCACCCACTAAAAAAAACCTGCATTACTAAAGAGTGAACACTGACACCTGAGAAAGGAAATCTAGAAATAAGTCATGGGGTAAAAATGGTGAGCACAGAATTTGATAATCTGCTAGGAAAATCACCTGGCTGCATGAAAAGTAATAGTGGTAATTTTAATGAAAAAAAAAAAAGAAAATGAATCTATGTCACAATAATGAGAGTAGGAAAAGGTGTTTAAAATGTGTAAATAAAGCAGACAAAAATCCCACTTGTTTGGTAGTGTGTTAAACACTGACTTTCTTTAAATTGGTTAGAAGTATTTATAGGCCAGTTTATATCTTAAAAATTTAGGGGAAACAACAAGAGAAAGGAAATTAAAATCTATACTTGTCACCCAGTAAAGAGACAAAAGATAAAAGGGAGAAAGTTGGGGGGACACAAAGCAATCTACCTTCCAAAAGTCCATACGTATAAGTTATCAAGATGGATTTACATGGATGTATTAAAAATAGAAAATAAGGAGTTCATGTTTAAAAGCTAGATTTATTTGTTATATAATAGATATATGAAAAAATAAAACAGAGACAGTGAAAAGCAGAAGGACAAACAGAGAAAGAAAGTGATTAAAAATAAAAACCACCAGGGCCAGGCACAGTTGCTCATGCCTATAATCCCAGCACTTGGGAGGCTGAGGCGTGTGGACAGCCTGAACTCACAGGTTTGAGACCAGCCTGAATCAGAGTGAGACCCTGTCTCTAAAAATAATGGGACATTGTGGTGGGCGCCTGAAGTCACAGCTATTTGAGAAGCTGAGGCAACAAAATCACTTGAGCCCAAGTATTTGAGGTTGCTGTGAGCTGTGATGCCACAGCATTCTACCAAGGGTGACAGAGTGAGACTCTGTCTCAAAAACAAATTAATTAATTAATTAAAATAAAATAAATAAAACCACCAAAATATATCAAGATATTACTAGTCAAAAGAAGACAACTGATTTCTGATTTTGGAATAGTAATGTCAAGTAAATAAAACTTAAGACAAAAATCATTAATAGGCAATAAATTACACCAGTCAACCAAGTAATTTAAAAAAAGAATAATGGACTTAACATATAGCAATATGGTTTGAAAATATATAGTAGTAAGTAATCAGAAAATTAAAGAAAAATAAATTAAGGATTATAAAGTATTTTAATATATCATAACAAAAATGACAAATGACTTAATCAAAAAAATAAGAAATGACAGCAATGTAGGGTGATGTCTGTATTAACTAACTTAATTGTGATAATAATTTCACAATATTTAGGCATGTCAAATCCTATTATATACTTTAAGTGTATACAATTTTATTTGTTAATGATACCTCAATAAAACTGGAAGTTTAAAAAAATTAATAATTGTAAAAATGTGAATGCAAAATTAGTCTATTATTTGGTAAATCCTTTGATCCAAAAAAGTAAATATAAAACATTCTTCAATAATGTCTAGGAATTTAAAATAATATTCCATGTCCTAAGCCATGTAAGACAGCTTACCATACTTAAAACATCAATATAATCCCAAGTTGTCTGACCCTAAAACAATTACATTTTAAATTACTAAGAAGAATGTAGTATTGAAAAATAAATAAAAACTTTAAGACAAAAATAGCCTTCATGCAACACCTGATAGGAAAGACTTTCGAATAAAAAATAATTTTATTATTAAAGAAATAATAAAATTTGTATATATCTTATCATTTGAAACATGACTAAATTATCATAGAACTGAAAATAAATTAAATGAGGCTTAGTTTAACAGGCAGCCATCAGCCCAGAGATGCTTAGGAGGCTAAAAAGGAGGCTCTGATGGATTTGATTAGACCCTCGCTCCCCAGGCATTGAGTACTGTTTGGTTAAAGGTGCAGAGATTCCCAGGGTGAGCGCCTATGGAGGAGTTGACCCCCACGTGGGTGTGGCTGTGCTTCTGCTGTTCTAGTGTTCTGTATAAAAGAAAACAGCAAGGACAACAACAGCAAAAGCCCTTCTTAGTCACCACCAGGCCTCACAGGACCAGCCTGAAGAAGATGAGCAGTTCAGAAGCACAAAAGGATGAAAAGTGGTGGAAAGCTTCTTTTTTTGAGGTCCAGGCTAGCTTTGAAAGGAGGCCCTGTGTGCCACCATTCAGGAAATTGGCCTGTGGAGGAAAAGCACTGGCAATCTTGAGAGCTGTGACCTGCAAAACTGTGGAGGATGGTGGAGGGTGGGAGGGATGCGGAGACAGTGGCAGAGAAAGGTGCTTCTGCTACTGCAGAGATCCCAGCAAGGGAAGCGCTCAGGGTCACTTGACCTAGTCTGTTAATGTCAGTTTTGCTCTTTTTGTAAGAGCTGCTTCTCCTGTCTCTCCCTCTCTGTTCTATCAATTTTGCGACTCTGACACATGAATGTTTTTCAAAAGCAAAATGTTAGACTGTAGATGTCTCTGACAAATCTCCACCCAGTGGGTACCTTGCGGGGGTACACTGCACACTTTCTGGGTGAAGGACACACCTGTAACTTTGGCTTAAAATACAAAAAAATCAAACTCTGCAACTAAAACTTGTGTATCCACGTAATAGTCTTGAAAATGTTAGTGTCACAAATTTTAATAAATAAACTTAAGTAGGTAAGATACAGAAATATAAAAGAGAAGAATGTAATGTACACTGAAGAATAAAATTCAACAAAAGCTAAAATTTTAATGAAAGGTAGACTAGTTAAAGAAGAAAGTGAGAAGTAATAGCAATATCAAAATTAGAATAAAATATATTTAAAAGATATTTTAAGAAAACTATAATTTTAAGACAGCTGAATTTAATGATTTCTGTAAAAATATAAAGCACTATAATTGCTACATAATAAATAAAATGATAGGCCAATGACCCTCAAGTAAATAGAATGAGTAATGAGTCCTCTGCTCCCAAAATGTAATCTCTGTGGTTAAAAAAAAAAAAAAATTCAGAAAATAGAAAACAGAAGCCTCTTTCCTTATAATTTTATGAGCCTGGTAAAACCTGATTCCTAAATCAGACAAAAAGAACATTACAGATATTATTTACAACTATAAGAAAAATAAAGGCATGTAGGAATAAACTTATCAAATATTTGCAAGACTTTTATAGGTATAATTACAAAATATTGTAAGGCGTGCTATTACATTATGATTTAATATCATAACCATATCAATTCTCCCTAAACTGGTGTACAAATTACACAGTTTCCCAAAGAATTTCTCCTAGAATTTGATACATTTTTATAGAATTAATACTGAATAGTCAGGCATTGTGGTGGGCACCTATAGTCGCAGCTACTAGGGAGGCTGAGGCAAGAGAATCACGTAAGCCCAAGAGTTTGATGTTGCTGTGAGCTGTGATGCCACTGTACTCTACAGAGGGCGAGATAGTGAGACTGTCTCAAAAAAAAAAAAAAAATTAATACTGAAGAGTAAAAAGGAGGAGATAGCCCAGACAATTTTGAGAGACTTTTGAAAAAGCAAGAGATGTACTAATATGTACATCTTTAATAGCGTAAATCTATTAAAGCAGTGTAGAACTGACACAAGGATTAAAATGGATGAATGAAATAGAACTGAAGTTTGGAAGGAGATTTAGGTTATCACATAAATTCATACCCTGATTATGAATATGCAAATATTTGCAAACACTTGGAGGAATAAGGTAAGAATCTATAGAAGCTGAGGGCGTGCATATCAAATGAACCAGAGAGTCTAGTTCTGGTGGAAGAGCCAGATTTTCTGGAATTTATACATAAGGAGGATCACAAAAAGACCAATTAGCATTTTTAATACTATCAACACATTTTATTCCTCCAAACTGTCCATCTGTAGTAGAATGAATACTGTGTGTTTATTCCTAAATATCGCATAGGCTTTATAATAGAGTTTACATCATTGTTAACAGTTTTGAATGCATAATATGGAGTAAAAGAATAAAGTTGCAAAAACTCATAGTATTATCATTTATGTTTAATAAAATATAACACCATAGATTGTTTGTGAAACTATATAATAGAAGTTGAAATATAAAGATGTGGAGGAGAATAAAACATAAACTTCAAGAATTTTCTTGCCTGGGAGTATTGAGAAGAGTAAATGATGTAACAGAGACATTTTAACAGGAGTTTCGTTTGTGATAATTCGTATCTATTTTTAAAAAGCATCTAGAGCTGATGTGGAGAATGCATTTTTCAGTCTCGGGCTTGGCAGCCCTGTACTTTCCTTCACTTGTTTGAAATACTTCATTATAAGAAAAGTAAATATAAGTTTGCGCAGAATTCTTCATTGACATATTCATGTATCTATTCATTAATTCATCCCACACTTTGGGTCAAACCTGGTGCCAGGCACAAATAAGAGTAAGGAATAGTTGTTTCCTCTTAGGCAGTCCCCTTTATTCTTGTCTCAGAATAGCACAAGTTCACACTGGTGTATAGAAAGAAATATTTGAAGTATGTGATAATTAGATAAGGAAGGGAATCCTGGAGATGAGTTTTAACAAATGGAGATGAAGAAAAAGCATTTGTAGCCTGGAGGTGCTAGATTTAGAATTAACTATAAAGAACTTTCTTGTATAATTGTAATTTTAGGATACTGGACCCACTTTACAGGTGCACTATCTTATCAGTTAGTACCTGGCAGAGTCCTTGACTCATGGGAAGCGTTCTGTAACTATTCAGTTTCTTGACTATAAGAACAATGGGCTTAGTCTTGAAGTGTTTCAGCACTGAGCAGCCACTGTTGGAAAATTTCCCCTTATGGGTTTCTAGGAGAGATTCTATCATTATCTTCTTTGTACTCAAGACTACACCAAATGTCAGGCCCTTTGTCACTTCTATGGCCATTTCAAAAAAATAAATTTCCACTTACTTATGCTATCTTATAAAAATATATTTCATTTTTTTCATCTCAGTCCAGACAATTCAGACCTCTTAAAATATAAAGTTCCTAAACGTTTTTTCTCCTTCCAACTTCTACAACTCTCTGATGCATCTGGAAATCAAGAGTGGATATTACCTTGAGATTACCTTGAACTCTCCTTCTCTAATGGAGTTACAGTTTGATTGGTATGTCTCAATTGCTTTTATAAAAACATCACATCAAGAGCCACAAAATCCCCATAAGGGAAAGGCACATTGTTTACTGAAATATTTCTTATTGAAATGATATAAAGTCCAGGGACCACTTCTTATTTATAATGTGCATAAATATATACATATAATATATATGCACACACTAGAAAAATTATCACCAAGCTAATAAGGAGAAGAATATTATTTTCAGTACTATTACATTTAATATCTAAACACTATTATGTGATGTCTAGCATGTTCAAATTCTGGTGTATAGAAATAATAAGACAAGTTAAGGCTTAGGTATAACAGGAGAGTAAGGAACACACAGAAGTATAGGATGGAAGCACAATACGGAAAACAATGATTTTGCCTGGAAAGTAAACCTAGAGAACCCTTGATTTTATTTGTTGGCCCTTGGGTAGAATATATAAGACTTTTCAAGCCACAGAAAGGATTCAGAATTTATCATGAAGACACTGCACAATAATGCTGACTTTTAAAAAGTTAAGTCATATACAGAATATAGTTTAAAAGAAATTCATGCCCCATTGGTTACATTGTCTGACACAAATATAAGCTTATTTAGTCACATTCGATTCTAATAAACAGTGGGATAAAACTTTCTCTCATTTCTGCCTCTTTCTGAACCTGACTTACTTTTTTCTAACATTCACTGTGTACTTTGAAATTTTTCACCATATTTGAAGACTGCTTATTGTGTTTAAAGGAAAATTTGAGAATCTCCCAGAAGCTCTGTAGTAAGAAAATCATTCTTTGTTTTCATAGCAATGCACTTGTACATGCCATTCTGGTTCTCTGTGTGCGCTGCACGAGGTTTCAGAACGACATCTGGGATTGTGTGGTTAAAATATTCACCCATGATGCAGAGCAAATGCAAAATGCTGCCCTCTGTAGAAAAAGGTTTAGTGCACAAGTAAGTTACTGAAAGGCGGATTAAAATAGTATACCTACATCAATATGAAATTATTTGAAAGGCAAAATATATTGATAAGCTTCTTCGGTTAGAATATGAAAGGCCAATATCAATGAGAAATGTGAGAAATTTAAACCGTTGTAAAGATAAAACTACATTGAGAAAATACTGACCTAAGTTAGAGGAACAACCTATATGGAAAATATAATCTCCACATGTGGCAGAAAAATGGATAATTTCTAAAATTTTAAGCAGCTTATTTAAAGCATCAAGATGCCAAAAAGTAAATAGGGAAATAATATTGCACTAAGGTTACTAAATATGCAATGTGTGATTTTTGAATCAAAATTTTAATTTATTTTATCTCAAACAAGAACGAGTACAATTAATCAAAGTATGCAACTAAATTATTTGCCATCTTTTTTTATTTTGTTGTATTAGATCATAACTGTGTATGTTACTGCATTATGGGGTACAATGTGCTCATTTTATATACCATTTGGAACGTTTACATCAAACTGGTTAACATAGTGTTCACCTCACTTATTTAGTTGTTGTGTTTAGACATTTATACTCTACTCTGAATATATTTGACACGTACCCTTGGAATACGCATAGTAGCTGAGGTCCCACCAATTACCCTTTCACCACCCATCTACCCCCCCCCAACCTTCTTTCTGGGCTATAATTGTGTTATATCTTTTGTATGAAAGTGTAGGTGATTATATATTGATTTCACGATAGTATTGAGTACATTGGGTATTCTTTTTTCCATTCTTGAGATACATTATTAAGAAGAGTATGTTCCAGCTCCATCCATGCAAATATAAAAGACATAAAGTCTACATCTTTTTTACGGCTTCATAATATTCCATGGTATACATATGCCACAGTTTGTTAACTTATTTGTGAGTCAATGGGCACATGGAAGCCTATGCATGCCAGTAACAAAAAAGCCTAGAGAGAGAGGCAATGAAATCACTAAAGGCGTTTTCCATGGCTTGTTGAGAATTGAATATTTTTCCTTGCAAGAAGTGATCCAAGGCCTAGAAGAAGTGGTAGGCAGCTGGCACAGGGCCTGGTGAACACAGTGGGTGACAAAGAGATTCCAAGTCCACATTCTGTAGTTGGAGCAGCATTGTTTGTGTGTCAGGTGTCAAGTGTCATCTTGCAAGAGGATTGGCCTGTCTCTGCTACTTAATCACAAGCATGCTTATCTGACTGGTTGCCACAGACATCTAGTACAATTGATTGACCAGCTTTCATGAAGCAGTGTGAATAATGCTAGTGCTGGACTACCAAACAGATGCCATCAGCTTTTTTTTTTTTTTTTTAATGAATATTTAGTTTTCGGACTGTGTTTTGGCACATCACCTTTATCCATTCATTCTGCCAAATGCTTGCAATTGGCAAAAAGAATCCATTTTTCAACACATGTAACAATACAGTGTAGAAATGGTTGGCCTTTATGTTGTGATGCCAAGACACACAAGCTTCCAGATGATTTCTCTTCTGATGCTCATTTAATTCATGTAGAACCCATCTATCTTGCTTCTTTACTTTGCCAATCTGCTCCAAATGGTCCAATATTGTTGGAGGAGTAAAGTCAAGGCTTGCTGCTGATTCCCGTGTTGGTTGAGAAGTATTCACTTCCACTACAGCTTACCTCTCTTTTTACCCATCTTGGCCTCTGGTCATCCACATGGATCATTTTCAAGATTATGATGGAACTTCTCAAACCATCCGTGTACTGTCCGTTCATTAGCCACATCCTTCTCAAACATGTTGGTATTTTGAGCTTTCTGTACCACATTAGTCTCTGGATGGAACTTGAAAATGACTTGAAATTCTGACTTATCCATGTTTTCACAAAAACTACTTTAAAAAATTTTTTTGGAAGATAGTCACAAGCCAAAACATGGATTTGAAAGAATGAGGATGTATCTTCACAATAAAAATATAACAAGAAGTGTCAAAGTGAAATGTCAGAGATGTTAACTGTCAAATTTAGTACGTAAGGAAATCAGACTCAATAACCTAATAGATGTTTCACACAGAAGGGCATAAACATTGCAATAAATTGGTGACAAAATGTAAACATTCCATACCAGTTTTAGAGTTGAAATATATTCCAGAAAATGATCACACTAAATGTTGGTGAGACAGTTATGAAACTATGTAATCCTTTAAGGCTGAGTTCTAATAACGTGCATAAGGCTGTGTAACTTAGTGTAGCAATAAACCATAGGAGCACATGTTTCTACTCAAGATCCAGTAATCCTGTTACTCAAAGAAATAACTCAAGAACTCTGAGTAATAACAAATATATTATTTATACATTTACAAAAAGTTAAAACTAATATATAATCCTCAAAATATCTTTAATATTATCATATATCAAAATGATGAGTGTTAGGATAAATACCACATATCGTGGTAGGATGAATAATGGCCTGTGAAAGATGTCTACATCCTAATCAGTGAAACATATGAATATTACTTTACATGGCAAAAGAGATCGTGTTTATGTAAATCTGTTTGCAGTCCTTAAGACAGAGAGATCATCTTGCATTACCTGTGATCTAACTACATGAGCCATTAAAATCAGAGAACTTTGTCCTGCTTCAGCTTCAGCAAGAGAGATGCAGCAGCAGAAAGAGCAGAAGACACACAGGACAGGAGAGGAAATCAGTGATTCTAAATATATGAAGGATGTGATAAGACATTGCTGGTCTAGGACATAGGGGCCTTAGTGCAAGAATGAGCACTGTCTCTAGGAATTGGGGATACCCATTTCCCCACTGACAGTCGGCAAGGACGTAGTTCTACAAGTACAAAGTACTGAATTCAGCCAATTATCAGAAATGAATTTGGAAGTAGATTTTTCTGCCAAGTCCCTAGTAAGGAACACAGCCCTGCTACCACCTTGATTTCAATCCTGTGAAACCTTGGCCTGGGGAATCAACCTAGTCCTGGACTTCTATTCTCTAGGACTATGAGATGGTAAATTTGCGTGGTTTAAAATCGTAAGTTATTTTTTATGTAAATGATAGAAAATTAACATATGCCATGAGACACTCTAGAAAAGTGGAAAGTAGGTGTCGATATGGTTAGTGAAAGAATAGAATGCTAATACCCACACATACTCTCACGTGCATGCCAACGTACAAAAGATAACCGAAATATATGTGGAACCATACACCTATCATTTGGTAACTAGGTAAAGTATAAAAAAATATGAACAGAAGAAAAATATGTTTAGTTCTAGAACTGGGGATATTTAAAATTATTATTTGCAATTAATTTATATATTATTGTTGCATTTTCCTTTCATTATAAATTAAAATAATAGTAAAAATTATAGAATATAATTCTATAATTATAGAATAGAATTTTATAAAAAGTAAAAGTAAAGGTATTTCCTAAACAGCTGCCTTTGGTGAAACAATATGTTGTCTACCCAAGACTGTCTGCCCTCCTCATGAGAAATACGAAACAGCTACCCAAAGATATGGGTAAACTGACCTTTTTGTATCCAGCATTCCAAATTGTCAAACTCTAAAGCTGCTGCTGTGTAGGTTCTAAACTCTCCCCAGCTGCTGCTGTATGATTTCTAATACAAGTTTAGCCCCAGTTCCAGTTCTATGACCAGAAGATCATCCCGTCTCTATAACAGAGCGTTTGGAACTAGTTTGTCCTGGGAAATAGTCGTTTTCTGATATGCAGGACATGCTCCTTGAGAAAGACCATTTTTGAAGCTAGTTCAAAAAGTAAGCAATCTTTTTATCATATTGTACCTGAATTCCCCCCACTCTCTCTGAGCAGGGAATTAGGTCGGCAAACCGAGGTACTGACCAGTTGTAGATAAAGAGTTTGTTCCAGAGAGATTCTGCTGTGACAGGTACATGAACTGAGATTATTTATCCAAGGTGAGGAAAGAAAATGACAGGTCCAGAGACCTTAAAGGAGACTTTAGTTGAAGGATTAGCACAGAGAAATCTAAAGGGACAGAGACAGTAAATGCAGAAGCAGGTCTGAAGCAGGTCAAGTAGGCACAGGTGACATCCATGGTAGGGCCAGACAAAGTTGTCAACCATGATAGCCATAACTTTTTCCCCAGATAGCCATAACTATGCACAGTGAAGTCATGCTTCTGTGCCTGTTGCTTGCCACCTGGCCTCCCTTGTTCCTCCTGGGTTTAAAAGTGCACAGGATCTTCTGTTTGTCCTGAATAAAGACAGGTTGCACCTGCCCTCTGTGCCCGAGTTCCTCTCCAGACTGTCTGAATCAGAACGCTTGCATTACACCATAAACACTGGATTTTGGAATCTTGTGTCAATGGGCTGGTAGGCACATTGTATAAGGTCAAGCTACAGGTGAAATTAAGCAGCTGTCTCGGTAATCTGCCAGACACTGCGGCTTCTCTTGTCCTGTCGCCACCCTTGCTTTTCACCCATCATTGGAAAACATGGATTTCTATTCTCAAATGTGATCCCATGGCCAAATGCCAGAGCCTGTTGAGGTCTCTATGTACAGCACATCCCCCTGTGCCCTGGCCTGCTGCAAATGAATCCCAGAAATACGTACTAGAATTAAAGCAAATAAAAGGCAGTGGGGATGCTTGAGTAGTCTTCACCAGGCTACAAGCCTCTCCTCTGATCTATGACTGTGTTAGATATTTTCAACACTTTTTTACTTTACCATTACAACACACCACTCCCATCTTTCTTGCCTTCTCTGAATCTGTCAGAATTTAAGAGTAAACGCCTCAAGAATTAGAACAAAAAATAAAAAGGAAAGAAAGAAAAGATAAGGAAACATATGTAAAAGCAAAGGCATTTCCTTGGAGGAGAGAGAGGAACCCATCTTCCCTCTAGGTGATGGGGTTGGAGAGGGCTGTCAGGAGGGCCCTGACTAACAAAGGCTGCCCAGGGCACTCCTGTGTCCCTTTATGATCAGTGAATGAATCAGAAATTGACAGTGGTTCTTGATGGAATGATTCTGTCAGAGCCAGAAGGTGGCCAACTTCTGTGTACTTAAACTAGAAGAAAGAATAATACAGAAACTTCTGAGATTAGAAAGAAATATACATTATTAAGCATTATGACATACAAAAAGAATAATGCTATAACTTCCAAGATGACATAGAATTATAGATCATTAAGAAGTATTGCCTTAGTCCAAACCACTATCATTTTTTTTTGTCCGAAGTAATATAATAAATTTCTGGCTGGTTTATCTACTTCCACTTCTGCCCCCTCCAATTTATTTCTACACAATTGCCAAAGTAATCTATTAAAATGTATATCCAGATGATACCATTCTCTAAAATACTCAGTTAAATTTATAAAAAATAAAATTAAAACTTTTTGCCATGACATGCAGTATTCTATACACTGCAGTCTCATCTCCTAGTACTCCCCCCTCCCTTTTTTTTTTTGCAGTTTTTTTGGCCCAGGCTGGGTTTGAACCTGCATATGGGGCTGGTGCCCTACTCCTGTGAGCTGCAGGCGCTGCCCTAGTGTTCCCCTTTTTACTCATTAAGAACTACACAAATGAATCCCCATCATTTCACATCCTCCATATGCTTTAATAAGTTTACTTTAAACTGTGAATTTATTTCATCATTTATTTATAATTTGTCTATGTATTGTTTTCTCTTGTCTCCCTACTTTATCCACCCCCATTTAGCAAACTCAAGAAAACAAGAAATATTTGTTGATTGAAAGAATAAACTTAGGAGATGTGAGAACTAGAAATCCCCCAAAGATCATTTAGAAGCAGTAAAATAACCATTAATCATGGGCTGCAAAGGCCTGATGTATAACTCAAGACTCACATCGTGTATGTATTATTTGGTAAGCCTCCTTGTCTATATTTGTAAAATGAAATGATATTTTTAACCCTCAAAACTAGTAAAGATGAATAATAAAGGTGAATCCATGAAAGTAATACTGCACATTTTAACAATGTGTACGGTTGGAGAGTGAAATCTGATGTATCTTCCACATAAATAGATGTTTCTAAATATTTGCATCTAAACTTATTGTCACAGCTTCAAACTCTATGACTTGTGGCTATAAATATTTTAAAATCAGTACCTTATAAAAGGGTGCTGAATTTTGTCAAATGCTCTTTCTCCATCTATTGAAAGGATCTATCTTGTGGTCTTTGTTCAGCATCTATTTATATAGTGAATTACAATTCTAGATTTGCGTATGTTGAATCTCACTCCTGCATCTCTGGGGTGAAGCCCACTTGGTGCCATATTGGCTTTGGAGAACAAGTTGGAAAGGAGTCTTTCCTTTCAATTTTATGAAATTATTTCACCTGTATAAGTACAAGTTCTTCTTTGTAGGACTTTTAAAATGCAGGTGTAAAATTGTCTGGTGTTATTTCCTTGTGGTCTGGGAAGATACATGATGTAATTTCTATTTTTTTTATTTGTTGAGATATGTTTTGTGGCCTAAGATGTAGTTCATCTTAGCGAATGTTCCTTGAGCTGATCAGAATGTGTATTCAGGCTCGGCGCCTATAGCTCAACCGGCTAAGGC
>NW_003852396.1:20808178-20886490 GCF_000181295.1 Otolemur garnettii
AGAATGTTCTGTAAAGGTCTGTTAGGCCAGTTTGTTCTGAGTTCTGTTCAAGTGCTAGTCAGCCACAACAACAACTAAAACAACAAAAAGACAATCTGGTGTATTTTGTAACAACCTAGATAGAAATAAAAAGTCTTCCTCTAAGTGCAGTATCACAAGAAAGAAAAACAAACACAACGCGTACTCAACACTAAATAGAGAAATAGCCAATCAATGCTTACGCGCGCATGTGGAATTGTGACTCATCAGGAATGAACTAGAGAGCAGCGTCTGTGGCTCTAAAGGGTAGGGCACTGCTCCCATATGCTGGAGGTGGTGGATTCAAACCTAGCCCTGGCCAAAAATAAAAAAGTGAAAAAATAAAAGCATGAACTAGGTGGAAAGGGGGTTGGGTTAATTCACACTTAAGTGGTATAATGCACACATTCTGGGTGACCTGAAATGTATAGAAGCAAATTATACAACCAAAACATAGACATCCCTATAATACTCTGAAATTAAAAATAAACAAAACTACATCTATATTGTTAGGGTGTGGCTGGTTCAAAACAGGCATAGCAAATAAGTTTTTATAAGTGCTTCTTTAAATTCTAGTTTAAGATCTACAGGAATGTATGTAATTGTTTAGATTTGGAGCATATAAAGACTATAAACATGTGCTCTCAGATTACAGAGACAAGTTGGCCTCAGAAAGAAAGATCCTATAACTTTGAAGAAGAACCACAGTAGAAATACTAGGAAATACCAGCAATTGCTTAGGAGATTTCTTACATTAATATCATCCCTTAATATATAAGGGGATGTGTTCCAAGATCCATGGTACCAAAATATGTGCATGCTCAGGTTCCTCATATAAAATGATGAGGTATTTGCATGTAGCCAGTGTGCACCCTTTCATATATTTCCATCTCTAGATTACTCATAATGCCTAAAGCAATGTAAATGCTATGCCAATTGTTGTTATGCTGCATTTTATTCATACTATTTTTATTGTTGCATTGTTATTTTTTATCTTTCAAATATTTTTGATCCACTATTGGTGGATCTGCTGATGCGGAAGCCAAGGATGGCGGAAAGTCCCCTGAGTTTCCATGGTGCTTCAGGAGACATTAGAACAGAAGAAAGGAGGGTTTTTTTTGGTACTCGCTCTGGCTAAGATTTTTTAATATGTGAAAATGAGAGTGCTAATACCTGTTTTACATCATCGTTGTGGGATGAAGTGTGATAACATATGTGAGAGTCTTATTTTTCAATTTTTTTGTTTTTATTTTGTTTTGTTTTGTTTTGTTTTCAGCAAGAAATTTAAGAATCTGAGACACCATAACTGTTGACTCGGTACTTGTAAGATTGGTAGTAGCACTAATGGGATAGAATATTCACCCACATGTTAGAGTTGTACGTTCCTCAGCTTAGGAGTCGGAATGAGTTTAGTGCTTTAACTGTAAGAGGGGACTGGACAAAGGCTACTCAGAGGATGTCAGCAACAGAGCAGCAGTGCCACCTTAAAGAAGAGAACTCTTCTGGGAACTCCTGGAAACAAGGACTCAAGGCTGAGGTTGTGCATCTGTAGTGGCAAAAGAGCCAGTGGCAGTTTTTGATTATTATTTTTATTACTTTTCCAGAGTCCCTTCTTCCTCAGATACAATTATTTTACTCAGCCAAAGGCTTTGAGAAGCAAGAATGATATGCTCAATCTTTTCTTACTTTCCTATACTTACCTGCCAACATACGATACAGTAAGAAAAGCCACCTACAGCTGGAGTCACATCTTCATTAATGAGTGAACACTCACTTGACTTCTAAGAGCACAAAATCCTAGAAATGGATTTGTTGGAGATTGGACAGTAACTGGCTATCCAAGTACATAATTAGTTGGAATGAGGCAAGCCTTACAAGGCCCTGTGCAGAACAGTGTGGTCATCCAGGTTGGAGAGTTCTCAGGACAGGAAGTGTCCTGAAATGAGACATAGCTGACACACCATAGTGACCACTGTGGAAGATGATCCACATCCTGAACTTCTCATTACTCAGATACCAGGAGGGGAAAGTTCTGCATCAGAGGCACGAAAAGAGGTCCTTCAGAAAACTGTGCTCTAAGAAATGCTATGCAGGTAAAGGCATTTTAATAATTTT
This sequence comes from Otolemur garnettii, assembly GCF_000181295.1. Lineage (NCBI taxonomy): Eukaryota > Metazoa > Chordata > Mammalia > Primates > Galagidae > Otolemur > Otolemur garnettii. The sequence continues at coordinate 20,810,312 of NW_003852396.1, forward strand.
CATAACAAATTCTCTCATCTCACCAGATGGGAAAGTCACAGGTCTCATCAACAAAGGATAAACTTTGAGATAGTCTACAGTGAATTACGAAATAAAATCATCAAAGAAATTGCAAATTGTATTTCTTTGTTTAATCTATTTAGGTTAAGTTTTGCCTAGCTTTCAAACTGTGTCTTTTTAATATCCCTGAATCCAAAGTTCTGACAAATGTACTTTGAGAGACTTTACCATGAAAAAATATTCATCATCCTTAATCATCAGAGAAATGCAAATCAAAACCACTTTGAGATATCATCTAACTCCAGTAAACGTAGCCCACATAACAAAATCCCAAAACTATAGATGTTGATGTGAAGGGAATACTTCTGCACTGCTGGTGAGAATGCAAACTAATACATTCCTTCTGGAAAGACATTTGGAGATCACTTAGGGATCTAAAACTAGACCTGCCATTCGATCCTGCAATTCCTCTACTAGGTATATATCCAGAAGACCAAAAATCACTGTATAACAAAGGTATTTGCACCAGACTGTTTCTTGCAGCCCAATCCATAATTGCTAAGTCATGGAAGAAGCCCAAGTGCCCATCAACCCACAAATGGATTAATAAATTGTGGCATATGTACACCATGGAATATTATGCAGCCTTAAAAAAGATGGAGACTTTACCTCTTTTATGTTTACATGGATGGAGCTGAAACATATTCTTCTTAGTAAAGTATCTCGAGAATGGAAGAAAAAGTATAGAATGTACTCAGCTCTATTATGAAACCAATATACAATCACCCACACTTCCATATGAAAGCTATAACCCAACTACAGCCCAAGATGAAGGGGAAAGAGGAGGGGGAGGGAAGGAAGGAAGCTGGGTGGAGGGAAGGTAATCAGTGGGACCACACCTATGGAGCATATTGCAAGGGTACATGTCAAATCTATTAAGTGAAGAGTATAAATGTCTCAACACAATAATTAAGAAAGTACAGTGAAGGCTATGTTAACCAGTTTGTTGTAAGTTTTTCAAATTGTATATAAAACCAGCATATTGCACCCACAAATGCATTAATGTACACAGCTATGATTTCATTAAGAAAAAGAAAGACTTTACATTTGTAGTCCAATTTCACATTAAATTATTACTTGAATCAATACTCATAAATGTATGTTCTCAATGACTGGTTCGTTAGCTTTCAAAATTGAGAAGCTCTTCTTTTCTATGAAGGTTCTGATGACATTCTTTGACAAGCAAGTTGTCCTTCCTGAGCACTGCTACTGTACCTGGTGTACTATTTGACTATACCTGCTGTAAGAATTATTATATTTTTTAATTATTACGACCTTTTTATTATGTCTTTGTCTCCCCCTTTTAAGCATTAGTCTGACATGGAATAAGTGTTTATCAATGAGTGTGTGTGTGTGTGTGTGTGTGTGTAGGGAATATTCAATAGAGTTGGTCGAAACTTGAATACATTTGTTACAGTAAATTAAGCATGCAGATACCTGTTACCAGTTGTAAAAGCTGAGCTGGTAACATCTTTGTAACTGAGGTTTGTTATCTATAAAATAGGGTTGATAAAAACCAACATCAGCTGGTAATTTATGTGCTATTATTCTAAGCATTTAGGGCATATTGACTTATTTAATCCCTACAGATCTATAAGGAAGGCATAATTGGCACCTCTTTTCTTATATTTTCGTATTTAATAAGTTAATAGGCCCATAGTGAAACACTATGTCACACGTGCCACACGTGTAAAAGTTGTTAGTTATGATTATTTCTTAAACTCCATATATATCAAGCTACATATTTGGAAATGAAAATGCAAAGAATAACTAATTCCTATCTTCAAAGTACACAAAGTAGAACTACATGTAAAATGAATGGAAAAAAAATAAAATGTGACTACAGAAAATAAATGTAGAACAGAAGGCAGATATTCACCTGAATACCAAGGCATCACAATGCCTGTTACATTGAAAGTCTTAGTAACCCCAGAGAAAAATGGAATAGACACACTGAGGCCAAGAAAGCAAAGTCTAAACCCTAGACTGGGGTTGAACAATTTGAACAGGAATTTCTGTCCCACCCTTCCTTCTAATAAAGGTCATGCCATCCTCCCCTAGAGATGGCTTTCTCACTCTGTAAAGAACACACCGCTGGGTTGTGTCTAAACACACTGGACATTTTATGTGTCACCAGGTAGAATAGGGAGAGATCAGCCAGATGGACCATAGTCTTTACCCTTGGTGAGAATGGCGTGTTCATGTATAATTATGAAATAAAACATAAAGCAGAAAATCCTGCCATCCTTCCTCATGGCTGGGCTTCTGCTTTCTCAGAGTGTACAATAGAATGTCAGCTGGGTTCTATCTCTGGTGGGAAACAAAGGCATCATAATCATGAGAGTCCCATACCTTGTGCTGGTTATATAACATACAGTATAACATTTCACCCTCTCAATGATCCCAATAATCCGGCAATGTCGGTTTTATATTCCCAGTCTATAAAACAGTAGCCCCAGGAAACTGAGAGGGAGAAAGTTAGACTGCTAAAGTGATGAACTGCAAAATAGGCTTGCAGTGAAGACTTAGGAGTCCTGTCCCCACGCTGGGTGCATCACATCACACTGCTCACTTACCACTCTACTAAACAGAAAGACCAGTCCACACACAAAAAGTGGAGGAACATGAGTTGTATGGATCAAGGTCTATTTTTTTTTTGACCCCGTGTGCTCAAACTCTTTTAAAATTAAAAAAATAAGAAAGGTTAAATTTACAATACATTTCTGTTCCTTTCCCTCCCCTAGAAAGCAGAGATTAAGGCATCTTTGTAAATGTCGTCCAACTTTGCCTGTGTAGGCAGAGGCAGAGTGGGACACCAGCTCTAGAGTCAGCTGGAGCCCAGCTTTTCCATGCTTTTTTTTTTTTTGCAGTTTTTGGCTGGGGCTGGGTTTGAACCTGCCACCTCCAGCATATGGGGCTGGCGCCCTACTCCTTTGAGTCACAGGTGCTGCCCCCACCATGTTTCTTTTACATATTGAGTTGCTTACTTTTCCTTTGTAAGAATCGATTTACCATCTTTAAAATAAAATCATATAAGAAGTTGTAACCATTCATCTAAATAGTTTATAAATTTTCCTAGTGTTATTTTTATTATTGTCACATATTTATATATTACTGTAGTTATTATTTTGCAGTTAGCATTACAGATTAATTAGATGCTAATGTATCTTTTCAACCAGTTTGGCCCACACAAATTAGGGAAATCAGGCTGGTCTTCTAAAATTCTCACCAGTTCTAGCATGCATTGGTAATGCTTCTTCCTAAGCCTTAGGTGGATTATTTCCCTCCAAGAATTTCCAAGATTATTTCCCTCCTGTCAACGCACACAGACACACACACAGACACAGTCTTTCCTGGTAACACTCTATCAAAGCTCATGTTCATTTATCCTTCCTCTTAAGGCTACTTATTACAGATATTATCAAAGGGAGATGCCTTAACTTTTTAGCATTCCATCTGTCTTTGTTCTGTTCCTCAAGTCTGGATCAAACCACTTTAAGGACAGGAGCATTTTTCAAGCCTCTATGGCATTTTTCCCACAGGGCTTATGCAGGTGCAGAGGAAGACTTTCACACATGTTTGACTCATTGAGTCACTGTGATGAGAGGTTCGACATTAAGATAATCTGAATTCTTCTTCTGGTTTAAACTCATCAAATGGCTAACACGCCTCCCAGCTTCTAGGACCCATAAGAACCCAAACTATTTTTATGTGTAACTGTGTATCTGTTTCATCTCCTAACAGCTTTGGAAAACATTTTGACAGTTTCCCAGTGTGAAGAAAAAGAATTTTTGTTTAATTAATGAAGCTTTTCTCAGGTCCAGATTTTAGTATTTTAATGCACTTTTGGCTGTTAGAAAGACACTGTTAAAATGTCTTAGCTATTGACTAATGCTTAATTATTCTCTTTCTGTAGTAGATCACATTTTTAATGTAGATCAATCCTTGGCCTTCTTAGCAGGAAGTCCTTTATGTTAGTAATATATCAGTGGTTTGTGTTTGTTTTCCATTTTTCCTTGTCTTATTATAAATGGGAGGTTTACTATGGGTTCCACTTACAGAAATACATTAAGTAAGCTTATGCTTAACTACTGTGCTGGGAAAAAATGGGCTATATGGTTAACTGAATACAGTGAGATCACTGTCCTCAACAACAATTAAAAGGTTGATTTAGAAAAAAAATGTTGGTGGTGTCCGTGGCTCAAAGGAATAGGGCACTGGCCCCATATGCCGGAGGTGGCAAGTTCAAACCCAGCCCCAGCCAAAAACTGCAAAAAAAAAAAAAGGTACATATACATAGTAATCATGTTTAATGTACATTCATCTAGTTTTACAAAGTGATATAAATTGTATATTATTCTTTGACGAACTCAAATATAGGGAGTATCTCCAAAAAATCAAGTTTCATTCAAAGATATCAGGAAACTAATAATCTGATGTATTAAATACTGGGTTTTGAAGATGTTTCTGTAACAGAAAGTTGATGTGGTTTGGGGAAAAATAAACATATAATAATAACCAAAACCAAATGTTAGCTAAGATCATTTATCTTGAAATAGTCTGAGTGTCAAGGGTTTTTTTTTTTTTTTTAATGTGCATGTAGCTCATAGAGAAAGAAGATAATTTTGGATCTAGCTTAGAAGGCGTGTAACAATTTGCAATGCAGGTGACAACAATGCCACTTTCAGGACTGAGCTGAAGGCAGCTGTGTGCATCGCTTCTCAGATTCAAACGCAGTGAAATCTTATTGGTAGCTTGAAATGAGAGTCACAGTAGGAGCCTTTATACCATGCTGTAAATCAGTACTTTATTGCTTACAAAGATCCAGGTGCAGAAATACAATATAATACAAGATTAAAATGCCTCTAATTTATGATGCTTTCCTTCTAATGGAAGAACTAGGCCTTAAGTAAGTTGTACAAATAGGACAGATCCTTCCTTCCTTCCTTCCTTCCTTCCTTCCTTCCTTCCTTCCTTCCTTCCTTCGTTCTTTCTTTCTTTCTTTCTTTCTTTCTTTCTTTCTTTCTTTCTTCCTTTTTCTCTTTCTTAGACAGACCCTCACTCTATCACCCTGGTTAGAGTGCTGTGGCATCACCGGTCACAGCAACCTCAAACTCTTGAGCTCGAGCAATCCTCTTGCCTCAGCCTCCTTAGTAGCTGGGACTACAGGCATGCACCAACATTCCTGGTTAGTTTTTCTACTTTTAGTAGAGAGGGGTCTTGCTTTTGCTCATGCTGGTCTTGAACTCCTGAACTCAAGCAGCCTCCCACTTTAGCCTCTCAGAGTGCTGGGATTACAGGCAAGAGTTACAACAACCAGCACAGATCATTAATTTATGATAAGTTACATGGAGGAAAAGTACGTAGTATAATCAGAAATGACTATAGGGTTGATTTATTATCATTAATTATTATTGTTATTGCAAGTTTTAGTTTAGGGAGGTCATATTATGACCGACGACTGTGAGGAAGTAAAGATAACACAAAGACTGCAGTGATTAACAAGAGGTAGTTTGATGAATCCTGGGATAAGGGAAATTTCCTGCTAGAAAGAAGAACCTGTGTGAAGATGACGGATCAGAAAAGAACACTGAGCCTCTAAGGGACTGAAGGAAAACCAGTACAAAAGAAAAGGGGTGATTGTGAGATAATATCAGAGACATAGGAAAGACTAGATTAATCAGGATAGTTTTGGCTATTGTTTTTATTTATTTTAATGTCATACAATAGACAGTCTGGAATAGCAAGGTACTGAGATCACTTTTTCATTTCAAAGAGATTTCTCTAATTGCTAGGACTAAAGAAGTAGTAAGAAACCAAATTCAAAAGGTGTCATAGGGACACCACTAATTCAAGAAGGAGATGACAATGTAAAATTTAGTGGAGATTCTCCGAAAGGTAGAATGATTGGAAGACATGGTTTAGGATTTAGATCAACCCCAAATTCTGGCAAACATGGAAAGGATGTTCTGGAGAGACTTTCTGACTTATAATTACATCTCACTAAATATAACCCACTATTTACTTTTCTACCTTACCAGATTCAGTGCGATATGTATTTTAGGCCTATGTTATTTCCATGCGGCTATAAGCTCCACAAAAGAAGCAGTTAGAATTTACTCAAATAAACATTTTTGGTTTTTGTCACATGTCGGGCTCAAAAATCATTTGCTAAATGAACTAATGAGAAAAAAGTGTAAATAGTCATAGCATTGGTTTTTATATTGAAGATGGAGGAGTCACAGACCTTTTCCCAGTAATGACACTATGGTAATTTGAATAAATTGTTTCTCATTAAGAACCTCGAGAAATCGTATAAGGTGTGGACATCTATATTTACAGCCTCTGCTGACTCCTAATCAGGGCTGTCTTATTGCCTCATGTGCCTTATTATGCTTTATCATATCCTAGATTGAATTTGGAAATATGTTTCTAGAAATAATTTGAGGCCGAGTAGGATCATATTGCCCTCCAAAGATGATATTTAAAAAAGTACTGGCACACCACGTCCCTGGGGGGACTGGTAAAATAGTACTACTATTACCAAGTACATACATATATACGTGTAAGCAGTCAACTATGAGTTAGAAGCTTAGGAGACTTGAAATAAAATAATTTTCTGCCTAAACTCTACCAAGCAGACTCTGTATTATTGAATAATAGAGATTAATTAAATAATTTTATAAAAATAATAAGAAAATTCGACACCAGCAGATTCACATGTAAGTAAATTTATCAAGGAGGTTGTAGGAGGGGCAGAAAAAGAAAATGATACCAAGGGTTGGATTAGAAATGCAGAAAGAAATACAGAGTCACTTTATTGTATTCTAAATGGGTTGTGATCTTACAGAATAAGGATAAGTACTTTTGTAGTTTAAAATGCATATATAGCTGGGTGTTATGGCAGGTGCCTGTAGTCCAAGCTACTTGGGAGGCTGAGGCAAGCTCAAGAGCTTGAGGTTGCTGTGAGCTGTGACACCAGAGCCCTCTACTGAGGGCAACATAGTGAGACTCCATCTCAAAAAGATAAAAAATGAAATGCCTATAGATTTAAAACATATAGCAATGCAACTTATAGGCTGTCCATAAAGTTTGTGTTCAATTAAAATTGCACATAAACTTTGTGGACACCCCTCAAACACATGTGTTTAACCTCTTGAAGTATTCTTAAAGCAAGGAGCATAGGAATGAATGAAACAAATTATAATCATATTTACTTTACTGAATAGACTAATAAAAAATAAATTATAACTTCATACATTAAGAAGAGGCTAAATTGTATTAAAGAGTTTACAATTTTTGATATTTCCTTGGAAGAAGTAATTCTCTTGATTTAAAAATTATGTTGAACTGTCAGAATAACCACTAAAAGATGCGTATCTGTCTTTTAAATAAAAAGAGCAAAATGAAGTAACAATTTAAAAAAATAATGCAAATGAAGTTAAGGAAAGAGAGGCAAAAAAATTCCTATGCAGGTTACATATAAAAATTGTAAATATGATTTGATTTAAGCATATCAATAATCACATTAAATATAAGAGCCTACCTGCCTTTTTTAATTAAACAATAATAATTGACAAGTAGATTTTCAAAACTATACACTGTTTAAAAAGACACATATGCAATATAACTATAGATGAGAATTAAAGGTGAAAGAATTGAGAAAGATTTGGCAAGAAATTCAAACAAAAGAAGGGGAATTTAGCTCTATGAGTATTAGATAAAAAAAGACTCTCAGAGATCAAACACTACAAGAGATTAATAAAATCATTGAATAATTATAATCACAGGATGTGTTAGATGTAGCCAACGAAATCCAAATATGACAGTAAATTGATAATCAGAAAAATCAATCCTCAAAATTATAGGAACAAGTTTTTTTAATTTTTTTCTTCTTGAAATTACATCATCCTTCTACTTTTCTTTCAGGATTTTATCTCAATGTAGGATATTTTACACTGGAATATCTTTACCTTTGTGTATCACTCTATCATACTTCTATAATAAAAAAAGTATATTCAAATGGATTCTCTTTATTCCCTGAAAATTTTATAATTTAAAAATGTTTGTAGACAGCATCAGTTATGATTATTACCAGCATATATTTTGGCAACCAACATAAATTCTGGTAGTTATTAACATAAAACTTTAAAATTTCTTAGAAATGTTACCATATGTCAATATGGGGGGGGGGGTAGATGATATAGCTTTGTTTAAAGGAGACTTCTCTGACAATAATATTTTTAATCCCTAGGTATTTGGCATTCGAGTTTCTTTTTTGGTCTGTTTTTGTTATTTCTGGCAATGCACTGTGGTGAGTTAGAGATGTTTTAGAGTTCTATACTTTTCTTTTATAGTGTGAAAGAACAACAGTTAAAAGGAAGAATGGAAAGAGAACCCCAAGTTCTCAGTCAGATCAGCTGAGGACCTGAAAACCAGTTTCTAGGGAATACTTCAGTGTACCACCTGCATACATGTGCCCAGTTTGAGACCACCAATCCAGACTAACACACCTGTCACTTAAATCACCTCCTACTCATCCCTTACAGATAAGTCAATGGTTAAATTCATGCACAGGATCCATCTAACTGGACTATTAGTCCCCAAGAGAACAGAAGTCTTATCTTATTCACAGCTTCAAGCACAAGAATAATATTAAACTGATATATTGAATAAATTCAATAAGCATTGGCTGAATTGAATTAGGATTACAGGGATTTGCAACAACCCCAGGTGGGAAAAAAAATACATATTTCATTAAAAAGTGATTGGATAATAAAATCCTAAAGCCATACCTTATGTAGAAAACTATCTTAACTTTTTTTTTATTTCAAACAATACTTGAAGTTGACTAGGAATGAGTCAGTTTCCGTAGCACCAGGAAAGAGCCCAAAAAGGAGAGAGAGAGAACAAAACAAACACCAGATGGCCAGTTAGGACAACCACCCACTCTCCCTATAGGCCCTTTAGAAATCAGCAGATCCAGCTTCAATTCTATGTTCTGGGAACAATTCTGCTTCTTTAGGAACAGATCCTTGGCTCAGAGAACCCTTCTAAAATCTGTATTAGAAGGAAAGAACAGAGAAAAACAGAATGGGTTAGGGAAATTGATTCTTGAAATATTACTTAGCACTCCACCTGTCCTTTGATTTCCTATATCCAGGCTCTGCCTTGTTTCCCAACTATTCTGGCATCCTATTGGGTGAATTCCACATCTCTTTAAGCTCTGTGCTTATCTATTTACTTAGAAGGGGGCTTAGAAAAGTTAAAAACTTGTCCAAAGCAGGTCAAATTGCTGGTAAGTGACAGAACTGAGGCTCTGATCGCCTCCATAGAAAGGACTCAATCCTACTGAAGCACAATCAGCCCCTCTGTATCCAAGGAAATTCAGAAAATTCTGAAATTCTGTGGAGACAAAAATCCACAAATGCCAAAATCCCTTATATGAAAAGTCATAGAATTTGCATGGAATATATTCTCCCCACACCCATTAAATCATCTCTAGCTGATGTATGCTACCTCTTGAAGTCAAATAACATAGAGAGACAAACCTCTAAGTTTGAAATGTTTTATTTGAGAAATAAAAATTGAAATTAAGGGCACATACATAGACCAGGTAGTCTTTGGTATGACAAAAAAAAAAAAAAAAAGAAGCTTGGGAGTTTTATTAGAAAAATCAATGTCACTTATTGTTTTAAAGAAAGCTCAATGGCCCTAGGGAAGCTATGGGGAGGTGGCCAGCTTTGCTTGGTCAACGATGGTGGTTGGCAATACAGTCTTAGAGTTCCGGCATATAATTTCAGCAGCCTCAGTTCAACTGGTCTTGTGGTTAAGGCAGGCCATTTCAGAAGCTGGGCTTGAGGAAAATTCATTTTTTGCGGCAGGTACTATGTACCCAAGTACTTTTCTCCCTCTTCTTTAGTTGGGTATGACAAGAATGACCTAATTTGTATAATCAAATTTTACATACCTAATACAATGTAAATGCTATACAAATAGATTTATACTGTATTATTTTGTGGGCTTATTATTGTTATGTTTTTTAATTTTTTTTTGATCTTTCCCATCCACAGATTTGGAACTGACAGGAACAGATGGCCAGTTGTATAGCAATTTTACTTTTCTGCTACCTCCCAAGCTTTCACGAATTTATTAATTCATTCACCACATATTTATTACATAGCTTATCCAATTAATGGTAAGAACATGTGATTAATAAAGCATTAAGTATAAAAATACAACAAAGGCCTTATCCTTTCAATCTGATGCCAGTCACCCTGGTAAGAAAACTACAGGGCTCTATTAAAAGTATGTCTGTAATATTAGTCTCAGCACTCAGAATAATTCATTATAAACAGTAATAAGTTAGTAAAAGTATTTTTATGTAAGTCAATAAATACTGCTATTGGCCTCCAAGGGAGGCTAATAGGTTTCAATTTCTTCAAGGATTTCTGAACAATTTGAGAATGACCTTTTTTAAAAATGAAAGATGAAATGGTAATCACTATCTTTATTACTAGTAAGAAATCAATTTAAAATATCTGGTTTTAGGTCATAGCTCTGGGTGATGCAACCTTCTGCCCATGGGTGAACAGCACCTGGAAAACTCCCAAAATGTTCCTCCCTGGGGCAGCTCACTTCCCCAAAAGGGAGGTGATGGAGTCAAGACTCTTCAGTAGGTGTGTCTTAGGGTTGAATATTTTTGTGGAAGTAAAAAAAAGGGAGTTATATGGGTTATCCTCAGCAACTGACCAAGTTGAGCATGGGAAATCAGCCATTGCAGCTCCCAAGTCCCTAACTGGATACAGCAGAATTCTTCACCTGGACTTATCACCCATCACAGAGTCTATGAATACAGAGTGAATGTGGAGTACGAGTCAATGTTACGTGCTGAGATTTCCCTCAAAAATGTGGTTTTTCAATGTAAAATAAGTCTCTAGCTTAGCCATTTCTGCCTCTCTCCTCACAGTATCAGAAATGATGCCTTTCTTGTTCACACACCCACAATCAAGGTCTATCCCTCTGATGAAAACATGTGGTCTTCTGGAGTAATGAACTTGGTATTTATGCATTTATTTTGCCCTAGAGGAGAGGTAAACATGGGGTTGCAGTACACAAACCTTTCTGAATGGGAGAAAGATGATGATAAACTAATAAGAAAAGTCAGATAAAGATATTTCTTTCCTTCATTCTTTCTTATTCTTAGATAACAACAAAGACAGACTCACACCAACTGTGCTGTCATATGTATACAAAAAGCGTGAGACAAAGAAGATGCTCAAAATGATTCACATAAATTTATTATGATTGTGGATATGACTCAGGACAGAACAATGTCTTATTAGGCAAAAGCACTGGATTTCCAGAGAGACATTCTTGGTTACAAAGCTCCAAATTAAACTTACTTTTGATATCTAGCTTAAGAGACTGTGAGTGATTCAAACACTGCCCTACATCTGGGCAAATAAACACTTTACAAGATGGTTTCAGTTTCCACACTTTTACCTCTTCCTAAGAAGGTAAGAAAGCTCTCTGAATTAAAAGAGAGGAAGACACAGGTCTTTGAGCTTGCAAACTGATTTTGAAGAAGTCATGAGGTCTAAATTTCAGTATATAGTATTTCCATCAATTTTCCAAGGAACTCTCAATTGTTTATTCAGAAACAATAGCACAACACCAGAAATTAGTCAAGAAAAAAATGCAAATTCTGTAGATAGTAAAATAGTTCAAGGAGAAGATGACGGAGATTTAATTATTTACTTATTGTTTGGGGAAAAATAGTTTAAGTTATTTATTTGTGACTTTACTTTAAATACCTTATTTAGACTTAAAGATATCTTCAGCGAAAATTGAACTTTTGTTGATGTAATTTGCTTAAATGTGGTGGAAGATTATATATGAATTCTGGTTTTGACCAGAACATTTATTAGTTATTTGTCTTGGAAAAAAACCTTTTAACATCTCCGAGAATCCGTTTACTCCAAAAATAGGGATTATAAATTTTGCTTGTATCAGGAGTTATTATAATGTTATAAATGTGGGGAATTTCCTTCAAATATAGAAAATATGGATTTGTTTGTAATCTGTTTTAAATTCTGCTACTAAGGGACTCAATCCTTATATTTCTTGATCAGGAACAAAAGTATAAATGGAGGTTAGCCATGTCTAAATACTTAAGTTTATAACCAAACTATCAGATAGTAAATAAATTTTTTTTTTGTTGAGAGATATAACTTTAGAGTAATAAAATCATATATAAGTGCCATGTTATATTCTTATATTACCAAAAACTGACTCAGTATTAGGGACCACTGAAATCAATTATTATTGTACATGCCCAGGCTTTCTTTTAAGGTCAATTATGTTTGGATAGGTAACAAAATAGACATGATCAAGTAATTATAATAAATGTTTTCACATAATTTGTGTTATATTGAGAGTAATGATATAAAGTAATTAAAGTTAAAAATGTAAGCTATTAAAGATTGCTAGCATAATCTCAAAAGGACCCAGAAGCCAACATTAAAGGTTCCCACTCTCCAAACAAGGGAAATTATGAGCATCCCTATGGATAATACCTGTAATGGGTGAAAACATGTAACCAAATTGTTACCATATAGTAAATATAAAGGGCAGGAATCCTTATCAAGCTTGCCATGGATATTGCCTTGCCTGTAATATGACACCCACCAGTGGTTAACCCAATAGTAGGTGATAGGAAATCTCTTTGCATATTTGTCATGCCCACTGTGGCACCCTGTCACCACAGGAATAAAAACAGCCAGGACACAGATTGAAGGTAAATGCCTGCCACGGGTGGGCTTCCCAGCTATTCTCCTAGAGGCCAGAGAAATCTCTCGCTTGGCCTTTTACTGAAGCCTCAACCACAGAGGTGGGGGCCCACATGGTAGGATCACATGTTTAATGGTTGCTAAGTGCGCTTTCCACCTTGGCTGTATAAGGCTTGCTAAGGAGCTATGGATCTTATCTCATTAACACACGCAGCTGCTTGAGGGCTTGTCTCCGGGCTGCAAAACATCTCCATGCTGGCCAGGAGATTGTCTCATTCCCAGCACCTTCCTCAAGAGTCAGTGCCTTCTTCTATAAGCCTGGTGCTCAGTCTCCTACACATAGATGTATTAAAAAAAGATGAAATAGCAGAATTAGAATATTGCCATTCTGTGGTCTCTAATGAGCTAATGCATCTAGATTTTGCAAATCCAAGGTACCTAACATTATAAATAGAATGACTAACAAGTTTTATGTGCCTCTGGAAAGAAGAACATAAAGTCATGTATGAAGAATTCTTATGAACAGACAAAGAGAAACAACAACAGACAATTAGATCAGATCTGGTTGGACTCTAGATTCAACCACTCATTTACAGGAGATCAAAAGGACATGTTAAACTACACCACAGTGATCTAATCCACACAGTCTACAGCTGTGCTACCCAGAACAGTAGCCTCTGGTAGGTACTCACTGTTTAGATTTAAACTTAACATTTATATATATATACTTAATTTAGTTCCTTGTCCACATTTTCCACACATCTTTCAAGAATAGCCCAGATATTTCTATCGTTACAATAAATTTTGTAGGACAGTGATGATTTAAGTTGTGGAAATCATTTCAAGACAAACAACTAATTTCTGCAATGAGAGAGAGAAAAAAGACAAAAAATGAGAGAAAGAGCAAGTGAGAGAGACAAATTCATGAAGAATTTTAAGATACATTAATCTACTGTGATTTGTGAAACTTAATGAGATCCCATTCAAAAGAACTGAAACCAAAGCAAAATAAATTGCATGTATGAGATCACTGGAATTTTAAAAACTGATCTGATACTTTATTAGGTAGCTATAGTTAATATATCTAAAATGTTGTAAAAGTATTGACAATAATTCAGTATTAAAAAGTCTTAAAAATAATAGTTCCATGTGCAACGACGTTGAATGTCATCCTAAATCTTATGCATGTCTAGTACTGCAAATTAGAGCCCAAAGAGAAAATTGAAAGTAAATCCTTAACACTATTTGAAAATTACATATTATAGATGCAAGAATAATTAATATTCATGCTATTTGAGAAGGACTTGTGCCTTTAATATCACAAACTATTAATGGGTAAAATGTTTGGATTTGTGTTAATATAATATAGGGGAGCAGATGATGATTTTAGTAGGAAAGGCTGGGTGATGGGTACTTGAAAGTCACAATACTTTTGTATTTCCATAGTAAACTAAAAGAACAAAATCCAATGTAATTGGTTCAACATTCACAAATTTAACTATTTTATGATAAAATGTTGGAAAGGACTAATGTTTTTGGTTCCCCAAATTTACAAGTAGAAACCCTAATCTCAATGTTATAACATTTGGAGATTGGGCCTTTGGTAAGTGATTAAGTCATGAGATTGTAGCTCTAATAAATGGGATTATTGACCCATAAGAAGAGAAGGAATTGCCGACTAGCCATCTTTCTGTAATGTCAGGACACGAGAAGTCAACAGCCTGCAGGTGGAAGAGGGCTTCACTGGAATTGAACCATGATACTGCACTGATGGCAGACTTCTTGAACCCCAACTTCAGAACCTCGAAAAGGAGATTTCTGTTGTTTATAAGCTCTTCAATCAGTGTTATTTTGTTAAGAAGTCTGGAATAAAATTGAAGTAAATGTAAAACTATAATATGAAAATTCATTTTAATATAGATTTTGTAAAGAGTTATGTTCTAAACATTAAAATATGTAAGAAAATTAGAAGGCCACATTTTAAAAATACTTAAATAATATGACCTTAAATATATTCCTCTGGAATCCAACAAATACTTAGTTGCCAATGCTTCTGGCATTGCAATGTCGTGCTCCAGGCTGGTTATGGATAAACTGGCACATAGACACATCCATTGGTTGTACGTAAGTGTTTAATATTACACAGTGATTCTTACCTTCCGTGCAGCTACTTTGAATGTCATGCTACATATTATGCATTTCCAATACCACAAATTAGAGCACAAGGCGAAAATTGAAAGTGGATCCTTATCACTACTTGAAAATTGCACATTATAAATGCAGGAATCAATAATATTCCTACCATTTGAGAAGGACTTGCACCTTTAATCAATTTATCCTTTTCTTTACCTAGACTCCCCCCTGCCACCATTCAATTCTATGCTAAGCCCTACAGAAAGGTCATTTCTGGAACAGAGAGTGACATATTTTATAAAAAGACATGGTCTTTAGTTCTAGTCACCTTACATTTTGACATTAGACAGGAAGGTGTAGAGCCATTTCCCCAGAAGGCATTATTTCATATATATTTGGCCAGAATTAGTCCATGTGCATACCTAATCCTATCACTTGATAAATGGGTACAAACGGGCTGGTAAGCTTAGACTAGGGACGGATTCTGCTTACTCCGTACCTGGGACTTTAGAGTTAGAGACTTGAACAAAATCAGTATGTTCATAATTAGAAAGAAGGAAAGAGAGGCAGGAAGGATGAAAAGAATGAAAAGTAGGAGGGTAGGTTGCTGTCTGCGTGGGCAACACTGTCTTCCAGACTTATCCAACTTCTTTACACAGTGTCTTAAAATACTAAAAATGACCATAAATGATGGAAGTGTGCATATAAATCTAAAAACACATTTTGTTTCTAGTAACGACATGAATGATGAAAAGCACTAGGTAATTGATTGACTGTGTCATTTGTTGAAATGGTCCATTGAAGAAAAGACCCAGCCCTAGAGATAGTAAAGAAAGAAAAAAGAAATTAAAAAAAAATTAATAGATCACAAGCATGATGCTTCTCCTCCTTCTCCTAACTCCTCTTCCTCATCAACACCGATATGATCATCACGGTCCTTATTATCTTATTTAGAAAAGTTTAATATTTACATTATCCCATGAAAGCGGAGTTCATCAACTATTTTCTGTAAAAGACCAGCTACTTAGAATTTGCAGCCCATATGACTGCAACTTGAAAGCAGCAAGAGACAGCACACAAATGAGTGTGGTTGTGATTCACTAATCTTTATTGATGTGTATTTTAATTTGAATTCCATCTAAATTGAAACTGTTAAATAACACTTCTGTTACTTCACTGGAGTGCGTGCTATTAAAAGTAAGATTATTTATTAATTCATCTTAATATCCTAGAAACTGTCATAAAACAGACAAAAGACCCATTTAGTATTTTGAATGCAGAATAAAGTAGGGAGCACAGAACTAATTTTCTAAAACTATATGGTCAAAACCTGGAGGCAGGGACCTTTTAGGGTCCCTCCACCTCTGCATATCAATTGCATCTCCATGCAAAATAGGTCATTCAGTAAATCCTGTATCTACCTTCCTACTAAAGCACTTGGGTCTTTTTCCACATATAATATAAATATTTAATTACCTGCTAATTACCTCTTTAAAGCCATTGTGTGTCAGTTTTTGCCAGAGCAGCAAACCCCTGGGGATAGGGGTAGGATTTAAAAACTGTCTTTGGATTGATTGCTTGCATGTCTAATGAAGACACTTGGCACCATTAGCTACAATGTCTTTGGCACATTATAGATGCAGAAAAAAAGTCTGCTTCTTCAAGAAGCAAAGCTTTTCCAGACAGTGAAAAGTTCTTCTGTTGGCCACACTCTTTGCACGGTATGGGTGATTGATAGTAAGAATATTAGAAGAATTGTGTCATCCTTGCTCAGGGGCCATGCTAATCTCTTGGTTTTTTTTTCCCTTTTATTCAGTCCAATTTTAGTATATGTCCTGGCAAAGCGAGCACAGGAGAAGAATGATGGTAAAAGCAGTAACAAGCGCAATAGCACGAGATTCAGCAAGTGAAGGAGTGCAAAATGAACAAATTATGTTGTGGTTTTTTCTTTTCAGTTTTGGCACTCAGTTGAGAAGCTGTATGGAAAATACGTAGATTTCTTACCACTGATATAATACGCTTTATGACTCTTATGGACTCAAAATTCCATAAGGGGTTGGCATGTGTGTCACTTTCACCCTGTACATATTTCCTTAAAAAATCTCGACATGAAGCTTGCACTAAATACATTGCAATTGAATGAATGGTCATGCACCATTAGGGTGAACAAATATTATTTTATTCCAGGTATCATAATATCACTGGGAAAAAAAACTTTATTCCCATTTTTGAAGATGAAGTAATGGACATTCAGTAGTTTGTCACTGGCAACACAATTGTAAGTAATGAATCTAGCATTTGAACATAATAAACCTACGTGGATCTCAAAATTACCTTATTTAAGGAAAGATGTTGGCTTCAAGACAAACTGGAACTAAGAGGCACATTGATAATGCAATAAAAGATTTTCCGCAGAGTAGAGGCAATGCCGTTTGGAAAGGGGTTGTATTTCCCCATCGTGGCTAATGACTAAATGAAGCTGTGGGAGCACTAATCAAAAGAATAATTGTAACGAAGCAAAAATAGTAAGATAATTAAACAGCTAAAATAATAAATATAGTTCAAATAATTTATGTTAAATAATACGCACTTTCCTCAGTAATCATTATACCAAACCTCTGAGGTAGTACTAATTTTATCTGCTGCTTCAGAAAATTTTAAACATGAGAGAGCTGAGGTTTAAGGATAGAGAATAACTTGTCTGAGTTATAAATATGACATAGTTAATAGGTAAAGAGGCAATTATTGTCAAGTGGCAAATATAGGTGTACTTTAGACTTCTAGGACTCAGATTTAAATTCACGTTCACATAATTTTAACACAGGATGTCTCTAGAAAATAGTTCTTACCCAGAGGCTTCATTTGAGTCACTGGAATTGCGTGTGAAGTTTCTAAATTACCTCTAGGATGCATGTGTGTTTGTTTATGTGTGCATGTGCATGTGTGTGTGTATGAATGCTATTTGTATGGAGTATGTTTTTTTCATTCTGCTTACTTTCAGCCTATTTGACTTCTTAGTTCTAAGTTGAGTCTTTTGTAAACAGTAAATTATAGAATTATGTTTGTTTTAAATTCATTCATCTATTTGTCCTTTTCATTAAGGCATAAAAGTGCCTATATATTTGAAATAATTTCTGAAAAAAATGAAGTGATTTCTACCCTCCCAAAATGTTGTGGTACCCCAGATTTTTTTAGCGAAAGTTTTATCACAAATTAGTGCCACTGAAGAATGCAAAGACTGATAGTTTCGGGCCACAGACCGGAGCTGTGTTAGAGCACCAACAATTTTACCTGTTGCTGCTGTCATACGATGAGTACAAGCATCTGCACGATAAGAAGCAAATATAATTGCAAAATTATTATGAAAAAAAGTTGGGCTTTGTTGACCTCCTGAAAGAGAGTTGGGAATCTCTGAGTTTCAATGGAACGTACTTTGATAACTATTGTCTTAGAACAATGCTCTTTGCCTTTCTGACTTGTGATATCCTGTGTATTCTCCCAAAATTCAATCTGGTACTTCTTTTTGCCTTGGGTGAATCTGATATCCATCGGCATGTTAAAATTAAGTCATCCTGGCTTGCAAAGCTAATCACATGTATCTTTTCTCAATTCTGAATTTAGTTTGGTAATATCACATTGGTAGCTGAAAATCAGCCAATATAACAGTATTTTTACTCCAAAATTGTTAATGCTACATACAGATCAGAGGGTTTTACCCTTGGGCAACTGGTCAGCCTCCCAAGTAGCTGGGACTACAAGCGCCTACCACATGCCTGGCTATTTTTTGTTGCAGTTGTCATTGTTGTTTAGCAGGCCTGGACTGGGTTTGAACCCACCACCCTTGGTGCATGTGGCCGGTGCCATAACCACTGTGCCACAGACGCCAAGCCCCTGGACAACTGGTTTTTAAACATTTATTAGTACATTTTGTATACATCTTAGGATCTCTCATATTATCAACACCAGCAGCATATATCTCATCAGAGAAGACTTTTAAACTAGTTTGAGATGCACGTAAATAGTATGCAATTGCCATCAGAGTTGTGTTGGCCATGAATTGGGAAAACCCACTATCCTTCATTTGCATTTATCTTCTCACGTCTATGGTACTTAACCCATAGATAGTGCAAACAAGCTCTGTCTTTAAAAAACTTTGTACCCTGCCACTCCATAGGTTAATTATTTATTCATTTAATTATGAAACAAACACATGACTAAAAACTTGTCCAGATTTCATTCCTTGGCCAAGTGTAAAGAGAAGTGGTTTAAAATTTTTAAAAAAATTTAAATAATCCCTGAATAAAAATCATAACTCTAGTCCTTTATTTATTGGATCAAAAGAATTTTCAAATACTGATTCCAATGGGGTATAATTATTAGTAATTAATTCTTAGTAATTAGCAATAGATTTGCTTATATATGTATGTAACAAACACGGAAGCTGCTGTCAGTGGAACAATTTTTGCTTGTTGTTGCTTGACTCACCAAGTGTCTCTATTTAAGCTCTCAATCTTTCTGAGGTTTTGTATTAGTATTTGTAAAAAGGCAAGAAATGGTATGAATCAGGAAAGATAATTCTGAACGTACTGCTTATCTTCTTTTTCACCTACCTACTAGATAATCGTCCAAAACCCTCCTCCGAGGCCTTCTTAGAGAAACATGTCTTCCTCTCTGATGAGGGAGGACACACACCTTTCTGCATCTACCTAACGATGAACTACTTGAGAGCAGAGGATGTTCCTTTTATCTCGGAATCTTTAGGGTCCCATGGAGTTTTTGACACATAGGAGGTGTTCAATAAATGTTTGATGCATATACAACTAAAGAGTATTTTAATGAAAAAAAAATCCGAGATTCTGTGGCCCAAGTCCCTGGTTTACTTCCATGCAATTGCAAGACTGTAGATAAAATAGGCAAATGATCTCCGTTTATTCTTTTACCAAATTAGACACATTTTCACATTGTAAAAGAAGAGTGACTTTTCAGATGCCTATAGGATGGACTTTGAGTTACCAGTGAATCATGCTAAAATTGAGGCATTAGACACACTTCATCAGCAGACCCTGCCTGAACATTTTTTAATGCCTTTTAGAAGCCCTTTACTGGGAGGAAATTTTTTTAGTGCATTTAAGATTAATGGTTGCTTTCTTGTATTCGTGTTCTGTTTGTGGAAACAGATGGAATTTTAAGCATTAGAGCTATAATAAAATTTGTTATTCGCTATGACAAAGTATTCATTATATACTGTCAGAGGAATGCAGTTTCTGAAAAGTTGACTTTTAAGTAGTTTTTCAGGCATAAATGCTTGATTTACTTATTGAGGTAAAAAGTAATGGTGTGAGCTATGGCAACAGTAAACTGCATTTCTATTTGTCTGATAATCCCTTTTATTAGCCCTAGAACTGTAAATGTGTGGGGAGGAACATTATTTCAGCCGCAGGAGGGATTCTTCTTTATTAAATGTGTGTTTTCAAAGAGGAGGGATAATTTACTTTAGACTGGAAACAGCCATGGCGTCCACTCAAAAGCAAATTGTATTCTCAAGGCAAAGACATTAAATTGATATTAATAGACATTCTATTCCTAAGCAACAGATTCTGGTGGTTCAGTTATTACTCCACCTTTGGGAGATTGCAGAATCAATGACTTAAAAGGTTTCTTAGTCTCCAATATTTACGGTTTGGGTTTTTAGTGACTTTAAAAAAATGTGTAATTTTCCCCCCCTAAAACCTATACTGTCTGTGTTTCGTAGCCGGGAAAAAGCTCTGAATTGATAAAAACAAAGAGAGGATGATATGTTTGCGTGATAAAGTTGTACCAGAAGAATCAAACAGCTCAGCGTTCCTAGGTTTTAGGGAAGATATATGCTATCGTCTGGAAATATTTTTCTGGGGAAAGCCACTGTTACATGACTTATCATCATTTTTCCAGTCTCTTTTCTCTGAAGATTCTGAGTGATGAAGTAAAATGAAATATACCGGAATGTCCACTTGAGTTGTTGTATGGAGCTGTACTTTGTAAACCATTAAGCTCTACAAAAGAAGAGGCTAGTAATTTCAGTAACTGTGTTTGATTACTGATGATATTAAAGCTATGGAGTGGGGAAAGGGATCCCAAATGTCTAACTTAGAGAGCAGCTTTTTGGAAATAAAAAGAATCAAACAACTAATTTTTGAAGAAATAGCTCAGAAATGATTATCCACTTAAATAACATTGTATTACTATATTATTTATATATGTATATAATATATATACACACACACATTAGCCCCTCTTAAGTTCTTAGGGTTTGTAAATGCTATAGTTTAAAAAAAAAAGCTAAAGAATATTAAATTTATAGTTGTTAGGCATAGATTTTCCCTCACAGATTGTGAATTGATGGAAAGGAAACTTCAGTACCATTAGTTAAATTGTTCTGTCTTTTCTTGTTCGTACTATTACCTAGGTCATAGGTTGGTTATAATATTTCAGTGAGATGTTTATAATGAATATAATGTTGATACCATAGAGTAGTTATTCAATAAATGTTAAAGTCCTCAAGACCATGCGAAATATCTGGATGAGACACCCTGATAGGTTCAAACTTTCACCTATATTTTATACTTTCAGCAATTTTTTTTTTTTTTTTTTTGCAGTTTTTGACCAGGGGTTGGGTTTGAACCCGCCACCTCTGGTATATGGGGCCAGTGCTCTACTCCTCTGAGCCACAGACGCTGCCCTCATCAATGGTTTTTGTTTTATATCTTTTCCTTCCTTCCTTCCTTCCTTCTTTCCTTCCCTCTCTCTCTTTATCTCTCTTTTGTTGTTTAAAGATATAGTAATATATAAAAGTAGGTCATAACAGGTTGAGAACGTTATTTCCCACAAGTCATCTTTAAAGACAAACAGGTCCTTGCATAATCAAGGAATTTAATTTCATTAATAACTGGATTGGGAAACTGTAGATTACAGCCATTGGTCTTTAGATCAACATAACAGATTTTTAAATAATAAAATACTCATATATAGCATTGACCACCATGTCTAGTGCATAATTATGTTCTATAGTGGGTATTTCTCTTCTTTCCACCTATCATTTTGAAGGTAAAGCAACATCTTACTTTTTTGGCTTCTCCAGTGCCTAGCATATATTATTTCTCAATACATGTTGAAGTTATTCTATTATCAGCAAGAATAAGCAAGAGAATCTGATAGGTGAGCCAGGACAACCTGGTGTTAGGGATTATGAAAAACAGAAGAGGTCTCCAGAAGCTGAGGGTCTGGGTATGGTAAATGGAAAGAACTGGAGGAGAAGAAAAGTATCTGGGAGAAGCAACAACGGTCTAACTGTGATCCAGCTCTATGGAGACTCTATAGACTCTTGTGGCTCTATGCAGACCTCAAAGATTATGTCGTTGTGCCATCACCAAGAGATCAAGGGACCTGGGGATGAACTTCAGCCTGTCCACAAACTTGTCACTGGCATAACACCTGTAGGGATGGCTTTCAGTATCTTTGAAGACAAAGTCCCATTATGCATACCATGTCACTTCAATATTTAGGATAAATTTATTTAGTTTCAATGACCTTGCTGAACATAGTAAAATCCTGGGAAAGATATTACTATTTAATTAAACTCAAGATGGCTTTTCTAAAATTATTAAATCCTTGGAGAGCAAAACAAAGCTAAGTATTTAATTTCAGCAATTAAAAGACATCTCATATAGCTTAAAGCAAATTTGTTTATAATATTTATTGGTGGATCTGTATTTTGTGAGTAACAGAAAGGTCTCAATAAAACAATGTTTTTCCACTTGCAATTTGTATTAGCTTGGAAAAGAAAACTTAGAGAATAATGCTATTATTTTATTCTACTTTAGAATTTAAGTTTTTATTATAATGTAAGCCTATTTTCCTTCAAGTTTATGAATTAGAATACCACTGAATTTTGGCATACAAACTAAATACAACTAAATACAAGACAGTATTTAGTTTTTTCTAAACACATTTGAAGAAAGCTCATTTTAAGTCTGCAGAAAAATATACAGAGTGGTGTGACAACGTGTGACAACGTATACCCTCTGCTTAACTCCTACTTGTGAGTATGTGATAGTAAATAAGGAAATTGTTTAAGAGGAAATACAGCATCAATAAACTTGATTGATATTTAATAATAAAATTCAGACTATATACCAAGACACAAGTTTTGGTTAAAAAAAAATTCAATTAAAGGGTTAAAAGTAAGGCTGACATCAGAATGTTGGAGGAACAGGAAGGGGGGGGGCGGAAGGAAGGAGGGACCCTGCTAAGGGAGGAACACATTTTAAAGTGTGTATCAGAAGTGTAGAATTTGTCACTTTTTTCACTGATTCCCATACTACGAATATTAAATAAATATCAAAATTTGTAAAATATATATCAAAAATATTTTTCACAGTACTCTTATAATAATAAAAAACATGAAGAATTGAGTATGCAGCAACAGAAAATGATCATCACATATTCATTTAATACAATTCAATGCAATAACTAAGATTATTATAAAATAGAAGTTTTCTGTTGGAAGTGTGAGGGTTGTAAGTTGGGTATGATGAATATTAGAATCTTCTGGGGGAATTTTGCAAAATTCACTTGCCTGCCAGAGTTGTCCACCAAAATCTTATTCAGTATATATGGATTGTGCTCAGAAATAGGACTTGAAGTTATTACCACAAATGCATTCTTGTCCTTAAAGAACCACTGTAGTATAATAATGTGTAGGTATATTTATAATGTATTCTTAAGATGAAAAGGTGGTTTATAAAAAGCATAGGCAATGATAGTTAATTCTTATGGAAATATAAGCAAAAATACCTTCGTATTTATATTTTGAAAGGTGGAACGGATCTATACCAAACTGCTTATTGTAGTCATGTAGTTAGTGAGATTATATATAATTTCACTTTATTATATGTACATCCATTTACTAAATGTTCAATAATTAACACATATTTTTGTAAGGCTCAGGTGTTCCTGTCTGAAATTATCACTGTAAAACATACATCCTCTCTTTCATCTTCTCTACTTTTTCTCCAAAGAAGCTGTCACCATCTCTCATACTATATACTCTACTCACTTTTTGTTAATTTTCTGAATCTTTCAGGAATAATAAATGTTCTACATAGGCAGAGACTGCTATAACGCCAGCCAGGCATGCAGATTTGTCAATTAAGTATTTTTTTTTTTTTTACAGTTTTTGGCTGGGGCTGGGTTTGAACCCGCCACCTCTGGTATATGGGGCCAGTGCCCTACTCCTTTGAGCCATAGGCGCTGCCCTCAATTAAGTATTTTTAAATGAATGAATGTTCTCTACTTAACAACACAATCCTTCATGAACAAAGTGGTGAATTTCAATTTCATATTCATGGTGAATAGTATATATTATATGTCATTATCACATTAGTCTTGAATCAGAACTATTAAAAACTTTTAATTTTGAAAAACAAATAAAAAAGAAGACATTGTAGGATCAGTATCCTTCCACAGTTCGAGTCTATCTTCTCACTCCTGGTCTCTCAAGTGTCTTTTTCTGGTATTGCTGTGACCACAAGAAATAGTTTTCTTTAAGATTGTTTGAATATTTTTCCAACTAATCATTAAGTTGCCTAAAAATTCAGTGATATATTCTATCATGTGGTCATATTTTGTTTTAAATTCTCTATGATATTAACCTGAAACTTACCAACTTGTAAATCTTTGAAGGTAAGAATTATGTCTTTGTATGTCCTGTAGAATTTGGCATTACCTAATTATTTTACAGAGCGAAGATGTAATTCTGGCTGGCTGTGAAATGAATTGGTAAGAATTATTTATTCATATAGAGAAGCCAATAGGCAGAAGATAGATGGCCTGAAATTTTATTTCAAATCTCTATTCCATTGCTTATTAGCTGTACCTTCTTGGACATTACTTAATCTCCTTCCTTTTTCCTACATTAACTCATTTGTAAAATGAAGTACCTGAGTACCTGTCACTTAGAAGGACTTGTCAGAATATTATAAACATATGTATTATGCTAATCATATGTTTATATATTATGATTATAAACATGCTAATCATATATTTACATATTATGATATATCATATATTGTGTTATATACACATTAATACCTATAAGTACCACAGATAATATATAATTGGTATATAATAGTAACACATATATGCATTTATAATAGTATGCATACATCACTTGGAACAATATCTGGCATATAATAAATAGCACACAAAGGTTAGTTATTATATTTCATTCATTTTTGTTGCTTTTATTATCATTACAGGATTTTTATTATTATCTAATCTTGACTTGAATCAAAGCAAAATGGGGGCATTTGCCGTGGTAATAATGAAGATGAGAGTTTCTGTTCCTAATCTGCCGTAATTTGTAACATTGCATAATGTGGCGTTTAATGGTCACATGACATCGTTTCTCAGTGTAGGTGGCAGAAAAGGGCTTCAGTCGTAGGCTAAAAGTGGTAGGCACAGCCTACTACCCCATCTGAGCCAGATAGGCTCAAATACAGTAGAAAGGAACACTGGGATGACTTTAAAAAGATTTCAAGTGGTAATGTGTAAAGTCCCAAGCCCTTTGGTTTAATTAATGATTCCCAGAACCTGGGCTTAGCTCCGTCCCCAGGACATAGCAGATAAATATACAGGCTCAGTGGTTCAGATGCTGCTGAGATGGGCTTTGGACTGGCAAGTGAACATTCCAGCCAGAAGAGTTAGCGTCTCTTCTAACTTCATGCAACCTGGATGCTGCTCTGGCGACTTCAGCCTGGGACTTAACCTAGGATGAGTCTTCCTGAAGGACAAAAAGGCACCAGGGAGCCCTCCCTCGTTTACTGTCTGGCATCTCTTTTGTCCTGACATTTACCTGAGCTTAGCCAGCATCATTTAATACTGTGAAAACAGATCTTTATGTCTCATTTCTGCTGACCGCCCCCCCTTACAGCAGTCTTTCTCTCTTCCGGTATGCATTGTAGCATTCTCTGATTTAGACTTTGCATTCTGTGCCAAAGACTTTGCATTCAATATAAAAAGAAAGAAGCCCTCATTTAGTTAAAATTTATAAAAATCTAATAATATATTAAAAAATATAAAAACGTATTATGCTGGAAGGATACATAATTACATGAAAAATTATTTGCACCTTAATTCCAATTTTCTGTATTGATCTAAAGAGACAGAGAGGAATTAATGAAAGGCCAAGGAAAGTCTTGGAAGTACATGCTGAAACATTCATTTACATTCGCTGGGCTTTATTTCATCTCACTATAAATCAGGCTTAATATTAAAAGTGATCCCTACCTCACAGGCATGATAATTAAGGTCTAGAAAAATAAACATGTGGAAGCAATTTTACGACTGTAATGATTTGTACCCATCTAAGCAGATGCTACTGTTCTTTTTACTCTGGTAACTAATGCTAAGAAAAATAATATACTATTATTCAGGATTTAGTACAAACATACTAATATTTGGGATTTAGTTTCTTTTGGAGAAATTAACCACAAATATACCTATTTATTAAACAAAAGTGCCCAAATACATTGTTATATCTATAAAAAGCTTCTGTATTTTCTTTAAATTATTTTTGTCATTCACGTTAGTCTTAATATTTCCTATTTCTGTGCATTGAAATTATAACAATTTTAACTGAAAGGATAAGGTAATATAACTCATATATTGTAAATTTAGACTTCTAAAAACATTTTATGGTACAATGCTGTATATACATATAGAATTACATGCATAAATAAACCACGGTATCAGCCTTAGGAAACTTGTAGTGGTTATTGCTGACCAGATTTTAGAATAACACATTTATGATGCAGATAGAGAGATGGATGATCAAAGAGTTTAATGATGTTTGCAAGGTCATTGAATGAGAATCAAGGTCAGGATATTGTATCCTGACAGGTGCAGTGGTGATACGCTCTATGATTTTGTCAAAGCCACCAAACATCTCTTTTAGTTTCTCCAAATAGAAATTTAGATAATAGCATCTACTTGAGAGGGACACTTTGGCTTTACACTTTGAAGATGAGAGGTCTTCCATGATAAAATCACATTTACATGCTTTGTTCAGTATTTACTTTAATATAACACTCAAAATGTAAAAGCAGGAATGTAATGATAAAAAGACAATTTCCTAGCAAACTTATTAAACCCAAGTTTATTATAATTGTTATTGCTAATAAGATGGAAATGTTTATAAATGGAAATTTACATATTATATTTTAATGTGAAGATGAATATCAGTTATTTAAAAAATAAATTAATTTAGTAGTATTGAGGTTTTTAACTTTCTCAATTTAAATTTCAATTTTGTACAACTTCTGCTGAACTTACTTGAGTATTAGGTTTGGCATTGATTTAATATTTGTTTGTTTTAAAAAATTGTGAAAACAAGGAGGCAATATGTATGTATCAAAGACAATGATGAAAATAGAATTACCTTTAAATTTATTTTTATATGTTTCCCTTCCATTGTTTTTTCTTCCTAAGTATTTTATTTTCTTACTGTTTTTGTAAAAATTTACTTCCAAATAATCCACTATGTTTAGCCCAGATAATAGGTCTCCAATAAGTGTTTGTTAAATGAATGAGTATTCCAAAGTGTCATTCAACCTATCCATACTATTTCAAATTCAGCTCAAATGTGCTTTGATCATGAATTGTGAAAAAATGTATCCTTCATTTCTGCCAGGCCTCAAAGGATAGCTGCTTTCTATTCCTTGTTTGTCTCTAGTCATTTATTTGCTGAATTATTATTTCAGACTTAAAGTTGCACCTTTAGGCTTACAGCCTAATGAAAGAGAAAGGCATGGAAATCAGTAATTGCAACATCGTTTAATAAGTTTTAGTGCAGGTATGTCCAATGTACCATGGAAAAAAGAGAGGACAATGGGACAAGTAATGTGCTGATGTATTCATGAAAGTTCTGTAAAGGACAGGACATAGGAACTGTTTCATGTTGGATAAGAAGAATTTAAGGAAATAAAAACTGGTGGAAAATTCTTTCTATTCAGGTCTTTAAAAGAAGGCAACCTGGGATAGTGTTAATCTTTTAATTTCCTGCTAATTATATTATTTTCTTGTATACAAGGGAAAGACGTGATATTCTTCCCACTCATTCCTTCTCTTTGTCATTTTCCATCTTTATTTCTCTCTCCCTCCCATCTTTAATGGTGTCCTACTTTTTTGTAAATTTCTTCATCATCTTGAAAGGAGATATTAAACTCTTTCTTAGCACAACTCTGTTTCTGCTTTGGAATAATGAATTTAATCAGGGTTACGGTTGGGTGGAATATAGTATTATTTATTCCCATGTCTCTTTTGTCTCACAACATATTGCAAAGTCTCCAAAACAAGACATGAACCATATCACAATTTTAACTTTATAATTTATTGTTGACTTTTTCTTTTATTTTAGATTTTTACCTTGATGGGAAGTATTTATATCATCTCTCTGCTTTGTACTTTTCCTCATCAAAGCTGGTACTTGACATTTGGTGATTAAAGGACTTATTTTTGTTCTTTCATTGCACCAAGAAAAAACTTAGCAACACTCTTATGATTAGTTAAATGTTTACAAGAAGTAAAGGTAATGCTGCAAAATCATGACAATTGTTCCAGTAAGGAATGAGACTAAATTAGCTACCATCCATTACAGTAACAAGTTGAAAGTTTTCTGATCAATTAAAAAAAAATCTTACTATTATATTTTTAAACCCATAAAAACACTACCATATAATGGTGGCTTAAATGACAAAAATGTATTTTCTCACAATTCTGGAACCTACACATCTAAGATCAAACTGTCAGCAGAGTTAGGTCTCCTAAGGGCCTCCCTGCTGTGTGTGTCTCTCCCAATATCCTCTGTTCACAGGAACATCAGTCATATTGAATTAGGTTTCACCCCAGTGACCTCATTATATTTCACTTCTTTAAAGACCCTTTTACCAAATAAAGGGTGTCCAAAAGTCACCCATAAAGTCACCATATACATGTTAATGGGAAATTATAGCTAACTGTAAATTTACCTGCTAAATATTTATTACATCTATTGAGAGGATCATATGGCCTCTATATTTACTTTTATTTCTGGGGGGAGTTATATTATGGATTTCCATATATTGAATGAGCCTTGTATCCCTGAAATAAATCCTACTTCATTATGATGTAAAATTTTTAATATGTAGCTCTATTCTATTTGCCAAAATTTTGTTTAGTGTTTTTGCATTGATATTTATTAATATCCAGAAAACCCATTCAACAAAATTCAGCATCCTTTTCTGATAAGAACACTTAATAGGCATGGATGGGACATTTCTTAAGCTGATAGAAGTCATCTATGACAGACCCACATTCAACATCATACTGAATGGAGTAGAATTTCCACTTAGAACAGGAACCAGACAAAGACGTCCACTATTGCCACTACTGTTCAACGCAGTGCTAAAAGTCATAGGCAAAGTCATTAGGCAAAAGAAGGATATCAAGAGTATCCAAATAGGGACAGAAGAGGTCAAACTTTCACTCTTTGCTAATGATATGATCTTATACTTAGAAAACCCCAGTTACTCAACCATGTGACTGCTGGAAGTAACATCTTGAGATATAAAATCAGTGTTCTCATTTGGAAGCCTTCATACGTAACAATAACAGTCAAGTTGAAAATCAAACAATATTCTTCACAGTAGCCTCAAAGAAAATGGAATACCTTAAAATATACATAAAAAAGGATGTGAAGGATCTCTACAGAAAGAACTATGAAACCCTGAAAAAAGAAATAGCAGAAGACATTAACAAATGAAAGAACATACCTTTCTAATGGCTAGGAAGAATTAACACTGCTAAAGTGTCTGTACTACTTAATGTAGTATAGACAGACATGTAAAGCAATCCCCATCAAAACACCAACATCATACTTTGAAGAACTTGAAAAAACAGTTCCTGCTTTCATATGGAGCCAGGAACCCCCCCCCCAAAAAAAAAACCCAATACAATTCTAAGAAATAAGAACAAATCTAGAGGCATTGTGTTATCAGACCTCAGGTTACACACCAAGTCTATAGTGTAACAAAAATAGCCTATCAAAAAGCAATGGATCGACACAAAACTGGAGACATAGATCTATGAATAGAGAACCTAAAATTAAAACCAGCTGCATATTGCCATCTTATCTTCAACAAAAGTCTACAGTGGGGAAAATTTCCTTATTTAATAAATGGTGCTGAGACAACTGGTTAGCCACATATAAAGGACAGAAACTTGACCCACACCTCTCATCAGTAACAAAAATTGATTCACAGTAAATAAAAGATATGAATCTATGACACAAAATCATAAAAGCTCTAGAAGAATGTGAGGGAAAGACTCTTGATGATATCAATCTGGGAAAAGATTTTATGAAGAAGGCTCCATTGCCAATTACAGCATCACCAAAAATAAATGAATTGTACATGATCAAATTAAAAAGTGTGTACACAGCTAAGGGAACAACAACAAAAGCAAGAAAAAAGCCTTCATAATGGAGAAGATATTCTCATGTTATGAATCTGACAAACACCTAATAACCAGAATCTACAAAGAACTCAAACTAACCAACAAGAAAAGAGCAAAAAACCCGATATATCATTGGGCAAGAGACTTGAACAGATGCTTCTCTGAAGAACACAGATGAACGACTAACAAACACATGAAAAAATGTTCATCGTCCTTAATTATCTGAGAAATGCAAATCCAAACCACCTTGAGATTTCACCTAACTCCTGCAAGAAGAGCCCACATCACAAAGTTCCAAAGCTACAGATGCTGGCATGGTGCAGAGAGAAGGGAACTATTACATGATGTTGGTGAGATTGCAAACTAAAGAGTTAAAAGTAGACCTTCCATTTCATCCCACAATCTCATTACTAAGTATCTACCCAGAAGAAAAAAAATCATATTACCATAAGGGCATTTGCACTCAAATGTTTATTGCCATTCAATTCACGATTGCAAAGACATGGAAACAACCCAAGTGCCCATCAACAGATGACTGGATAAGTAAACACTAGTATATGAACTTGGAATAGTACTCAGCCATAAAGAAAGATGGCAACTTCACATCTTTTGTATTTATTTGGAATGATTTGGAGAATATCCACAAGAATGGAAAAGCAAGCATCCAATGTACTCTATATCAATATAAAATTAGTAGATGAACAACTACATAACTACACAAGAGAAAGTCAGATTTAAATACAGGAAAGTAGGGAGATTTGATAAGCTCTCCCCTAATGAGCACAGTGTAGGGATATTTGACACACCTCCTGGTGAAGGCCGACTTGCAACATGGACTTCATCTAATAAATGCAAACAATGTAACCTCATTGTCTACACATTTATATTAATTTGAAATAAAAAAAATTCAAAAGAAGAACATTTCATGAAATGTGAAAATTTTATGAAATTCAATGTAGTATCTATAAATAATTTTTTGATTGGGATACACAAAAAATAGAAAATAAAAGAGTATTCATTACAAATTCTACTATATATACATATATATTATATATATAATTTTTTTTTGCTCTGGCTTTTTTCTTCTATTTCTTTTTTTTTATTAAGTCATTCATACATAGATCATAAATACATTTATGCCATTATAGGATTGAATGTGTTGATTATTTGTACAAATTGGAATTTTTACATCCTACTAAGCAACATAGCCTTCACCACTTTTACCCAATTACAGGATTAAGACATTTGTGCTCTACACTTGACAAATCCAACTTGCACTTGCAATATGTTCCATAGGTGTGATCCCCCTACCAACACTCCCTCTATTGTCCCACCACCCCCCCTTCCCTCCTTCATCCTTAGGCTATAGTTGTGTTTCATTTTTCACATGCATGTGTGAGTCATTGTTTCACAGTAGTACTGAGTACATTGGATATTTTTTTTTCCATTCCTGAGATACTTTACTAAGAAGCATATTTTCCAACTGCTTTTTGGAGTGAGCAGGACCTCAGCCCTGTTGGGTCACCAGTGTCCGGGCATGAAAGAGGAGCAAAGTGGAGAAAGAAATTCAACAATATATTTACAAAATATTCCCTATGTGTTGACTACCTCTTGGGATACTTTGTACAATCATGTTCTCAAATACTAGGAATTCAAACTTCAATATTCAAATTTTGGAGGGGGACACAATTCAGGACATAGCACTTTCATTCAGAAGGAGTAAAACTGTTAGACTATCTGGAGAGTACTTTGGAAAGAGAATGAAAGTGACTGATTTCTATAGCATTTTCTTTAAAGCAATGACCACAGAAATGTCTGGAAAAAAAAACCACATGATAGAATGAGATTCATTGGAAAACATTACTGGGCAACATATGACAGTTGTATGGTAGTTACTTTAGGAATATAAAGGAGGAGATGAAGGCCAGAATTCTTGTTTTCATGTATTTGGTAGGTACATGATCTCAGCTGTTTTTCTGTGTTAAAATTTTAATCTCTTTTGCTGGCTCCCCCCTTTATCTCCTCCTTCCCCACTACACTTTTAATTAAATTGCTGTTGCTTTGTAAATGATTTTAGAGTAATTTTATTTCACTTGATGAAACTACTCCAAATGCCTGGTAATGATGAACCGAGAGTTAAAGGATACTGTCTCCAAGGGCAATGGCAGGAAGGGAGCTAGTCTAGTCCTGGCTAAATTCAAAGGCAGAAGACTGGGATTACGAAAAACAGCAGCTGCAAATGTGAAGAGATGTATGTTTACCCATCACAGTTTGACAAAGAAAGTGTGCTGGATACTGAGGACAGTTGATCATCAACTTTATCTACATGAGAACTGGGTACCTTAGGAAGGATCAACAAGATTTGAGGAAAGAAAAACACTTGGATGTAGCCTTGTTACATGTCTTTTATTCTTTGTGATAGCTCACCATGCCTTATTATTAGTTTATATACTAGCTTAACATATTCCGTAGTGGGTGGTAATATAGACAGTAGAAGTAATATTCACAAATTTATTAGAAATCAACCTGGGCATGTAGAGGATTGAAAATTAAAACATAAAATAACTCCAAAATCTCCAAGGTTTCCAACTAGGATTTTTATGTGTTGTTTAGCCTTAGTTTCAGGGTAATAAAAGCTCAGCAAAATCTGTTTTATGATTCCTCCCCTTGTAGAATATGAAAGAAACTGTAAGCTTTTTTTCAATGAAACTTTGTGGATCACCATGCAACAGTAAAACCCCTGTGACGATGAAACGTTATTGGGTTTAGGTATGTGTATTTGAAGAAGGGACGATAAAAAATGGACTTTTTCACTTTTTTTTTTTTTTGATAATCATATAGATTTACCTTAAACTTTCAAATAATTCACCAATCTGTTAATGTAAATTAATGATTTATATGTGCCAAGCTCTGGAAAAAATAAAGACAAACCAAAGATTTCAGAATTTAAGGAAACAATAAACATTCAAGTGCGTGTGTCTTTTTGTTGAAATTCCTTCTTTTCCTTTGTAAATACCCAGGAGTAAGATTGCTGGATCAAATGATAGGCGTACTTCATATTCTCTGAGACGTCTCCATCCTGTTTTCCATATGAGTTGCCCTTGTTTGCAGTCCACCAGCAGTGTGTAAGGGTTCCTTTCTCTCTGCGTCCACACCAGCATCTATTGTGTTTGGACTTTTTAATAAAAGTCCTTCTGATAGGAATAAGGTGGCATTTTATTATGGTCTTAATTTGCTTTTCCCTCATGATTAGTGACATTGAAACATTTTCATGGCTCAGCGCCTGTGGCTCAAGTGGCTAAGGTGTCAGCCACATACACCTAAGGTGGCGGGTTCGAATCCAGCCTGGACCTGCCAAACAAAAATGATGGCTACAACCAAAAAATAGCCAGGCATTGTGGTGGGTGCCTGTGGTCCCAGATACTTGGGAGGTGGAAGCAAGAGACTTGCTTGAGCCCAGGAGTTGGAGGTTGCTGTGAGCTGTGATGCACTGCACTTTACCCAAGGGGACAGCTTGAGGCTCTGTCTCAAAAACTTCCATTCATATCTTTTACCTATTTCTTAATGGAATTTTTTTCTTGATGATTTTTTTTTTTTTGAGTTTGTACTTTCTGGATATAAGCGCTTTTTCAGATGTGTGGATTATGAATATTTTCTTCCAAACTGTGGCTATTTAATTGGTTAATGGTAGCACAATTCACAGTTGCAAAGATGT
The DNA here is from genome assembly GCF_000181295.1 of Otolemur garnettii. Lineage (NCBI taxonomy): Eukaryota > Metazoa > Chordata > Mammalia > Primates > Galagidae > Otolemur > Otolemur garnettii. The sequence continues at coordinate 20,844,539 of NW_003852396.1, forward strand.
GGAATCGTCCAAGGGCCTGTAAATTGATAAGTGTATTAAGAAAACATGGAGTACTACTCAACTATTAAAAAAACTAGAGACCATTATTCTAAGCAAAGTATTTCAATAATGGAAAAATGAACACCCTATGTACTCTCTACTATATTGGAACTAACTGAGAGGAACACAATTGCACAGAGGTAAGTAAAAAAAATGTAGGTAATCAAGCAAGTAGAGGAGTGAGAAGGGGTGAGACAAAAACCCACCTAACAGGTACAATGAACACTATTTAGATGACTGGTGCATTTATAGCTCTGATCAAGGCATGTGTCAGAAACATTTGTGCCCCCTCAATATTCTGAAATTTAAAAATAATTAAAGAAATAAATGGTTAAAATTCCATGGACAAACAATGGAGAAGATGTGAATTCTGCCTTTGGGAAGAAAGATAGGACAATAGTCAGAATTATGACATATAATCTTTGCTGTAAAGTATGAACAGTTTACTGAAACTCAGCTGAAGACACATGTCCTTGTAAAGACAACCAGAGTAGCAAAAGCTCAGAGACATGAGAAATACTTGTGTGTATGTGGAATAACAAGGGATTGAATTGTACCTATGGACAGTGGGGACATAATGATAGCTTTTACCAAAGAGTATGGCATAGCATAATCTCAGAGAGTTAACCTAGAAAGACTAGAGAAACCAAAGGGAGAGTTGTTGCCATAATACAAGCAGAAGATGATTAATCATGAAAGAAAATAATAGTGAAGAAAAGGAGGAAGAAATGGATTCAGGTCATTAGATTCAAATTCATGCAAGACTGTTGGTCATCAACAGCACCATAGATCTCTAATGCTAAAATGGGACAATGATCTGAAAATACCTTAAAAATGATCTATTCTAATTATTTGGAGTGGGATTTCAGTTCTATGGAAAATATTGCTTATACCATGTAGAAGAAGAGTGGAATAAGTCTGGAAGTTCAGCTTGTTGGAACCACTCTTTACTGGGCTTTACTGGAGGTGGGTAACGGTGATAGACTAGTGATACCTGACTATAAAAATTTATAGTCTGGAGGACATAACCAGTTTATTTTTAGAAGCTTAAGTTTTTATACCATTTTTCTTTTCTGTCTTCAAATCCCAGAGATATATTTGTTACAAGAAATTTAATCTTTAATCAGCATGCAAGGGTAAGACAAGAGTAATAATTCAATAGCCTTTGAAGTCCCTTGCAGCTGAGAGATTACAAAGGTGTCTTAGTCCATTCTGATTCAGTTCTAAACTATTCCCTTACAGAGCAACACCTGGTATCTCCCATTATAATTCATTCAATTTGAAGTTGTTTATTTGAAATTAGAATCAATATATGAGTATGTATAACTTTTCCTTTTCCATCTTCCCGTGACCTAAATTTTAAAAAATTCTTAGGAACTCCACAATTTTTCTCCAGACTAAATGAACTCTGAGCTGCCAACTTCTTCTCCAAAGACATAGATGAAGGACTCCTCACCTTTTCTGGTTACTCTCTTCTGAACTGTCTACATTGCATTTGCCTGGGCTGTGCCCCATTTTGAAATACAGCTTTAAAGATGATCTCCACCTCTCGGCATTTAATCCAGGTGATGTAGAGCTGGACTTTCCTCTCTAGCATTATAGATAATATCATGCATACAGCTTCACTCTTCCAAACAATGGTGATTCATGCTCTTCTCTGGCAATGCATATAGAGTTCATGATGTACATTGTTGTCTCAAAGACATTTTTTGCTTTGGGGTAAACACCACATTTTTAATTTATTGTCACCAATGTCCAGACTTTATGACAAAACAGAAATAGATCAAGAATATGAAATACAATTCTAGTATGTGATCTAAAATTTTAAAATAGAATAATTAGATTTACTTAAGCCTTCTATATTTGAAAACACAGATGGATACAGTTGTATAATTCAGTACATTGAACACACCCAAGGACTCAATAAATATTTGATTATTGTATATCTTATTTGGGTAAAAATGTCTTAGATACAGATTTTAGAATAACCATGGAAATTTAAGTTGTGGGGAATCCGTCCTTCTTGCAGTCCTCTTTTCCATCTCTTCTCTCTTCTTCACATTTTCCCCAGGCTTCTTTCTCTATTTGTTTTTACTTATTTATTTTTGCTGGTTTTGGAACCCACACATGTGTGTATGCATTTATATTATTCTGAATTATTTACAACAATATCCCAGATATTTAAGGGTTTCATAGAGTAATATTTGATGTGATAGTCTATGTAAAACAAAATTTTTTTTAAAAAGCAGAAAATACATCTGTAGGCCGTGCGCCGATCTTCTTCAGAGAAATTTCTCTTCAAGTCCCTTGCCTACCCTGAGATGGGATCACTCGTTTTCTTCTTGCTAATACGTTTGGATTCCAGTTATTAAACCTTTGTCGGAGACATAACCCAAGTGCCCATCGATCCACGAATGGATCAACAAACTGTGGTATATGTACACCATGGAATACTATGCAGCCATTAAGAAAGATGGAGACTTTACGTCCTTCATGTTCACATGGATGGAGCTGGAGAATGTTCTTCTGAGCAAAGTATCACAAGAATGGAGGGAAAAGTATCCAATGTACACACCCCTATTATGAAACTAATTTATACCTTTTATGTGAAAGCTATAACCTAATAACAACCTAAGGATATAGGGAAGGGGGAGGGAGGGGGAATGGGTGGAGGGTTCACTTCTGTGGTTCATCTTACAAGGGTACAAGTGAATCTTTCTATGAGTAGAATATGAATGTTTTAACACAATAACTAAGAAAATTATGTGAAGGCTATGTTGACCAGTTTGATGGAAGTGTTTTGGATTGTTTGTAAAAACCCCACACCGTACCCCAGAAATGCATTAATGTACACAGTTACTTATTTAATAAAATACAGTTATTTATTCAATAAAAAAAGAAAGCCATACAACAACAAAAAAAAAAAGCAGAAAATACTCAAATTATAGCTGTAAATACTGAATTAGAGTAGATATGTTGTTCCATATTGGAGACAATTCTGCAATTCCTTAAAGAATGAATTCTAGGACAAATAGTGAAAATTGTGTTTTGTTAGTGAACTGTTGAAGATGAGTGATCCATAAAGCCGTTTCAGAAGAAAGCAGCTGCAGAAAGTGGTCACAACCACAAAGATTACTTTTTCCTTTTTTTTCCCTTTGCAAATAAAATAGGAGTGCTAAGGGATTAGTATAAGCAAAAAATGAAGAAATTTCAAATTTTTCTGTTAGATTGAACATACAGACCAGTTAATTATTGTTCTTAAATTACAGCCCTATAGTTATAAACAAGTGAATAGGAATTCTAAACATATTTTTACAAGCATCATCTTTCTCAGCCCAGGAAAGGGCAAAAAAGGACTCTGGCATTGATTCCAGGTATAATATAAACTTCTTCCTTATTGATATTGTAACATAGTTACCAACAGGTAGCGATAGTCAGCAAATGGACAGAAGAATGAGATGGATGATGTTGGTAAGAAGATTCCCATATTGCCTTACCTAAGAATTTGTTACTATTTCCTCTTTCCAAGACATTCCAACACTAAATTATGCTATGATTTTATGATACAAATTTTTTTAAAAAAATTAACTAATCAACAACTTCGGATTTATGTTTAAGACTTGTACCAGCAGTGACTGGAGACATAAAAATGAGTATACAAAATTCTTCCGCTAAAGAGACAAAGTTTGAGCAAAGAATGGAAGCATGGAAATATATATACATATACTTGCAAATAAAGTAATAGAAATGTATTAAATTGCATTGGGAACATATGAGAAAGAGAGTTGATGTCTAACAGGACAGTGTGTATGCTACAAAAGGACTAGTAACAGATAAATTAGTAAACAGACCAGTAAAAGATATCTTGAGAATTTTCTAGCTATTAATGCTTAAGCAAATGCTAGGTGAACATTTCAATAAGACAAATTACATATATTCTCAAATCTGTTGTGTGAGTACTTGTTGGGATCCCACCCTGGGAGCAGGGTCCCCTAAGACCTGTGGAAACTGGCGGTGATCTACTGAAGAAATTGAGAGTTAGAAGTGATGGTAACAAAAGAGACATGAGACATAGAGTAGAATTAAAGGTGGGAGCTCAGGGGTCCATTGCCCCTTTGGGGGGATTCTGGCAGTGGCCCAGAGTGTTTGCTCCACTCTGATTTTATTGGAGTCTATTTGCCCAGAGGTTAAGATGAGGGAGGGAACAAAGGCTTCAGCAGTTTCTCTGAGTGAGCATATCAGCTCCTATTGTTAGTATTATTAACCTTAAGGGTAGCCTTTGAAAATCTTAGCCTTGTGCTGGGAGAGCCTCCTGCTTGAGATCACGCATACAGATTTCTAGGGGGGTATTAAACTCTGCTAGTTCTCTGTAGAGTAAAATGCCACCAGCATTAATCTTCTCTGAGGAACCAGTGGAAGGGAAGAATTTTCCTCCCATCACCACCACAGAGGATGTTCCTCTGTGATAAGGGATATAAGCTCTTCTGCCCATATCTCAGGGCTCAAGCTACTACCTTCATCTCTGCTCCAGGCACATGCAAATCTCCACAACAGGTATCTGCTTTGCCTGTTTAATGGGCAGCAAACACCCTAGAAGATGTATCTTTTGCTAGGACTTGCCAGAGTCTCTTCTATAGCCATTCTTCTCCTCAGAGTGCTCACAGACCCGACAGGGTATTTGTAAGCTGTATCCCCAACAGGCTAGAATTTCAGAAAAGTCAAGAAGCTTGCTAGCAATGGCTAGCTTAAATGTAAACCAGCTGACTTTCTTTGTTCTGACTCACTCAGCTTACTTTTATTTTTCCTCTTTTTCTGGGGGTGCTTTCCTTTGTCAAGAGTGAGGTCTTCAAGTCCCCATTCTCCTAGCAAGTACTGAGTGCAAAGCTTCAATATCATTGGAGTAGTGAAATTTTCTGACAGGATGAAACACAAATAAAATGGTTTCTGCACGGGGGAAGCTACAGCAGAGTTCCCTGTAGAAAGGATACATTTTTTATTATGTGTTGATGGCTAGAACTCAAAGGAATAAAACAATGGATTCAGTAAGCAGAGATAAGATATAATACAGGTAGAAAAGTGAAACAGAATGAACTTCTGATGAAGACAATTTTCTGGTTTCTGGATTTGGGGCACTAAAACCCACCTTTCTGGAATGGAGAATTTGAAGATTATGAATAATGGCCGTAGATATTTGTGACACAGTTAGATACCCTGTTCTTCTCATTCATGAGGTTTTGGATTCTGAGAACAACAGAATTTAAGAAGAAGAAGAGAGCTAATAAATTAACCAATCTGTTTTGCTCTTCTTTTAGAAGGAGACTGCCTTATTGAAAGGGACAGATGGTGAAAGGGATGGCGTAGTTAGAAGAGGCAGCTAATCATTTAGCTGGAATGCTTAGATGGAGTACTAAGTGAAAGCAGGTAGGCCAGGGCTAACTCACTAAACACCTTCAATGCTCGCCAAATAGTTTGATTTTCATCCTGGAGAAAGTACGAACACCTGAAGGACAATGGTAGCATGTACGTGCTCTATTGAAGGGGTGGCATTGACTGACGCATGGCATGAGACAAGGCTCATAGAAATTCAAGTTGTACCATTCTCAGTCTGTGAAAACCTATGATTTCTTCACTGGTTGTGTAAACTCACACTTGCCAATCTAATATATGAGGCAGAACTTTAAATGTTATGATACATACACATTTTAATATAATTAATCAAAATTTTTAAGAATGTGTTGCCATTGATTTTTCTCTTTTATTAAAAAAAAAAATACAGTGTTAGATAACCAAAGCTGTTTTGACTGATCCCTGACCCACATTCTCATTTCAAGGCTGTTTTCAGGGACTGAGGCTCATGTTAATCAAAGGTCAGAACAAGACCCTGTGGACTGAATCTTGACAAGTGAAACATGTTTGCACAAAACCTACTGATTCTCCAAGATGTGCAGTGAGGGGGGAAAAAAGAGTTGGAAGGTGTTAAATTGCCTCCTTAACACATTCATTGTTTCAGCTTAGAATTTAGATGTTAATATGAGAAGACTAAAGTGATGGGGTAATTGCTGCAGTTTTTGAGTATATAGCATCATTTGAAAGATAGCATCATATATTTTGGGCTGAAAAGTAAGTCTAATCAGAGAAGAAAGTTTAACATTGAATACAGATAGTTTTTTAAAATTTTCAAAATCTTGCTTGATGACATTATTCATCGATAAATTGACCATGTCTGAGTGTTTTTTAAAGTGCTGTTTTAGCGTGACTCAGTTTTACCAAAAATGAAACTCAGCTCATCTGAAAAACAATCCACAAAAATGAAGGGAGCGTAGTTTAATAAAGTCATTGTAGGAACTAAGAAGATTCATTCACGCAACATTTACCAAGATAGATGCCGGGATGCGGGGCTTGTTTACCAGGTGTTGATAGAGCATCATAGAAGTCATCATTCTTTTTTCTAAAGTTATCTATCTAGGGCCACTTTCACATGACTTTGAAGTAAAAATAAAATATGATAAATCTGAGCAGTGACTGAAGCATGACAGATCACTCATTCATTCATTGCCCTCCCTGTTTCCTATTGGTAAAGCCATCATTGGTTAGCGCTTTAATAAGAAGCGCTGTGCTGAAGAGATCAGGGAGATTCAGATCTAGACATTCTCGCAGTTGTTATTCCCCATCCCTACTTTCCTTTTCCTTTTATAAAACATGTTTATTTGTATAGCTAATTTTATAAAATAAAGGCATATATAAGTTTAGAAAAAACCTCAAGTTCCCTGCACCATTGATGAACCAAAGCAGGGGTCAGCAATCAATTCCATAAAGGACCAAAGAATAAGACAATATGTTTTAGACTCTTTAGGCCATAAAGTCTCTGCCACAACTACTCAATTCTGATATAGTGAAAAAGCAAGCAGGGCCAATGAATAAATAGGCGTGGTTACGTCCCAGGGAAACTGTATTCCTGGACTAGGCAGCAGGTTGGCCAGCAGACAGAATATTACAACACTCACACAGTGATGGGGAGAGGGATGAGGTGTGCAAACATCTCTGGGCCTCGATTCCTAGCTCCAAACCTCTCTAGACTTTCTATGGATGCAATTACCTAATCTATAAAAGTGATTATTACTGTTTGTTTACCTGATTTGTGTTATTATGAGGATCAAATTGTAAGATTAAATTTATTCCAATTTAAAACTATTTGTCTCTTTTTGTGGCTCATCAGAATCACATTTTTACACTATTACCTTGAAGCTTTTAGGGTAAATTATATTTTTCTTTGTTTTTAACTCTGGAGAGCCCTAGACTTATCAAAGGGCAGAGATCACTTTTCAATGCCTAATGCCCTTCAATGTGCACTGTTTTCTAAAGCATTTACATTAATACTTAATTGGCTTTACTTTCTCACTTTCAGACCAGAAACTGAGACACAGAATTAGTAAAACAAATATTTCAAGGCCACAGATTTATACATAATTGTGATGCAATCTAAGTAAATATACGTGTGCTCTTTTCACCTGAATCATTATTGGAACACAATATCTAAATAAGCAAATTTTGCAGACCCCTAAAATTGCCTGGGGAGTACAAAAAAGGCCTATTTGTTTGGAGTAAGAATAATTTTACAGTAGTTAGAATTTTTTCTCCAATTTGCTAAGTGAATAATTTTGGTGTGTGTCAAAGACTTATAAGGCTCTTGATAAGATAATCAAATATGATAAAGACATCCTTTTAGTAAAGGATGGCATTGTTCATTTATATTTTACTTCAAACAACAAGCAATCTAGAACATTTGGCAAAATATGTACCCCAGGGCCCCTCATCTAAACTGGCATTATGGCCCAGTGTTGTTGTGTGTAATAGAATCTGCAGTGTGAACTAATAGTCTGTTGACGGACAGACTGTTCTTAAAACCACATTAATCTTGAGGTCATTGCACATTTATCTTGCTTTCTCTGATATAGCTTTTGGGCTATACCTTCCTTTTATATAATTATTGTTTAAAGAATCTTCCAAAATGGCCATATGCTATTACTTGAAGATTTTAGCAAAATTGTGTGTGCAAAGTGAAAGCCCTGGAGAAAGGTAATTAATTGCTCAGACTCTGTCCTACTCTGCTTATTCAGAAAAAAAAAAAAATGTTTGTATTGTCCCCATCACGCTGTGAAACCAGGCATAGACTCTGAACGTAGAGTGTGTAATGGAGAGTGGGAAGAAGAGCTCTATATCTTCATGGGGGAGGACTCGAGTTTTAAATTCCAGTCTTACAAATTCTTAAACCTGATATTTGAGACCTTCTATAGTGATATTCCAAATGACTTTAGCCACACATATTTTTGTCTGATTCTCTTTTGAAGAATTTTCATTCCCTCAAAACTGAATAGCAGTTTCCACCAAGGCCAGCACTTCTCACCTTTTTCCTTTGGGTTTAATGCAGTACTTTTTAAAAGAAAGTTTGACTTTAGATAGAAAAGTCTAGCAAAGCCATTCTTCAATGCCCCAGGGTCATCTGTGTATCTATCAGAGCCTTGGAACTGTGAAAGGTTCTGATTGCAGAAGAGTTATGAAACACAACTCTTTAATTAGGAGGAATAAATGGACACCCTCTGCTATTTAAAATACTTCTAATTACATGGTGATACATAAGCAATTTCATATCCAGTAATATGCAGAGCTGATGTATCATAAACAGAGTTGGGTTGGGTTTTTCATTCTTTCCCTATGAACCTATACATTAGATGATCTAGAATCATGGATTGGGCTAGATGTCTAAGATTTGGCTACTATCTTGCAGCTATCTCCTGTTAGGTAGGATTGAAGAGAGCTTTGAAATATTGAATAGACCAGAGGCTGATTATTTTGAATTTGGTCTCCTGTAGTGTATCTGCAAGCACTGTACAATCCACAGTGAGATTCAAAGTCTCATTTGGCATCCATGAAGAGTGGATAAGATGATAAAACAAGGCAGATACTACAGTTATCATTTATATCTGAGAGCTGTCACAATTATTTTCAACTTCTAGTCTAATAAAGCAAATCCTGAGTTTCCTGAGCAAGTAGGAATACCACCTTCTTTGTCCCATAATGTAGAGTAGCTTAACCATTTTTAAAGCATGTGGATCATCTTTGACAACTGACTTTTATTGCAAGGGTATCCTGTGGCAGGGATTGCATGAGAGATATTCTCAGCTGCCCTGGAAAGTTTAGGATTCAGCTCTCTCAAGCTTATATGACTATCAGAATTCATAGAGATAACATACATTGTTCTGATCAATAACATAAGCGCATATGGCCTATTTTATATTCGTTGAAATTTCGTTTAAGTTTCCATATAAGGATTAATTTGTTTGGTCCTTTTAACCAACATGTAATGACCCTAACAAGAAGAATTTGCCAAAGCCCTCTCAGGGGAGATTGGACTTTTATAAGCTCAGGTCCTATACATGTATTTGATTCTCATAGTTGATTAAGGAAATATGAGATAAATTTGAAAACTGTAGTTAAATCTTGTATATACAGATAAACTACCAAGTGTGGAAACACAAGCAAATGAATAGTGAGTTATTGATCATAAATAAATACTATATTTATTGATATGGTGTTAAAATACCTGATAACAATGTTTTGTATATTTTAACACTTTACAAAACATCTCTCTATATGCCATAAAAAACATTCAAGGCTACTTTTTTCCAAAAGTGGCAAATGTATGGTAAGGCATTTAAAATTTTATAGCCTATCCAGTGTATTCAAATATGCAGGTCCTTATACCCCAGAATACCTGACAGAGAAGGGATCTATTGTGTATTGCTGGTCTTTTGTTTCACTGCTTCGCTGTTAGACAGGGCATTCTCCTACCTTCAAAATCCCCATAAGTATCCAGGTAGGTAAGGATTAAAGTAGTGTTCAGAATGAGAGAGGCAGGAAACAGGCTCAGCCGCTTAATCTATTTAGGGTAGACTTGACTTCCATCTTTCTGTCAAATATATACTTTGGGGTAAACAATATTTAGCATGGATATCAGAGTCTTAAATCATGCACAAACCAAGAGACTATGCACATACTCAATTTATTAACTTTTAAGGACTTGGTCTCTCAAGCTCATATACACTCTTTTGTTTATAGGACTAAATTTCCTTGAGTGGTTAGGTTCCTTTTACAATCACCCTAAATGGATTAAGCAGCTGTGCTTATTTCATGCCTCTATCATTCTGAACACTACTTTAATCCTTACCTACCTGGATACTTATGGGGATTTTGAATGCGGGGAGTGCTGTGTCTAACAGGGAAGCCTGGGAATTTTTACCTAATTGGCTCATTTGCAAAACAATCTGAAAGAGATGAATACACACAAAAAGAATAAATAATTAACAAATATGATGCCCAGGGAATTAAAACAAAGAATTCTTTTGAGGTCTTCTCTCTTCATCCTTAAAGCTGCATTCTTTATATTCTTGCTTTGGAGAAACAAGTTTTTCTTAGAGGTTAGACTAAAGGGATGAAAGTGTTCATTAGAGGTACAGCCTTTGCTATCTGCTCCTCCGTGGTTAACTATCTGCTATATTCATGACTTGCGTTTTCTAAGGGACACATGGTTTGCCGACTTATTCACCATGAGACTCATTATCTTGAGTTCTAAGTGCCCTTTGGAGCTTTATGCATCCATAAGCCAGTCTCTTTGACCAATTAACTTGATGACAAGTTACCATCAACCACACCTAAATCTTCCTTGCTTTAAAGCAGGAGGAGGGAAACTTCTATTGAACACACTGACAAAATTATAAGAACAAAATGAGTCAGAAAGACACAGTATGAAAAATTAGCCTATAATAAATCTTTATACTATCTTGACACTACTCTTTATTTTTAGTGATAATGGTACAGTTATGTTTGATATTTTTCCACTTTTCTTCCCTACATAGACAAGGATGAGAGGCCTAATTCCACATTAACTATTTCACTTCTGATTACTTCCAGGCAACACTTGTAACTCTTAGGTCCAAGCTCATCTAGACTTCTTGTACATAAGAATGAACATTTTTATGAAGAAAATATGTAAACTGCAATGGAATTTAAAAAAAAAACTATTTCCTTTTTGCTGAAATATTACCACAAGTTCATTTATTCCTCACTTAGAAATAAAGTAAAGATCTTACCTGTGTATAACACAAAGCTAAGCAATAAGGTACTATGCTATGTGCCTTGTGAGATACGTACCAGGTATTCTAAAGATGAAACAGCAAGGGCAGTTGACTTTTTCACATGAGAAAATCTCAGGAGAGTGTATTGTTCTTGGAGAAGCATATACAATGTATTGCTATTTCAAAATCTAGTATAATGTTTCAGCCGTGAGTAATAACAGTTTTATTTTTAAAATTGCCTTTATTTATAAATTCTACATTTCCTTACATTCTGAGCATAACACACTCTGAAATAAATTTTTTAAACTACTGTGATGAATTATACATGATGACACATTGTGCAATGTCATACCTGGTCCTGCATATTTCCTTGCCTATACACTGGATGGTTGCTAAAACATAACTTGTCCCTTCCTGGAATTCATTAAACATATTCTGCCAACATCTGAAACCTCTGTAACATCGTATCACTTCTGTTGTATTGAGAGCTTAAGGGCCACCTCCTGCTGTTTTGATTCAAGAATTTATATAGGAACTAAAAATGTTTTTGTGCCATTTCTCTTTCTTTAGATTCGATCCTGAAAGATAATACTAAATATTCTCATCATCCTTCTCCTAGAGAACCCAGTGACAGGCGTAACAGGCTTCCAATCCAGTGTCTACTGCCTAAGAACGGAGGGGTGTTCAAGAATTCTACCTGAATCCTGCAGCTCTCTGCGTGGTCATACAATCTCCTCTTTTAACTCTCCTGGCCTGCCCCATGTAGCCAGGACTCCTGCATAGCAGTACTTTCCAAGATTAGCAGGAGGAAGGTGGATCAAGAATTCTCTCTGGGTTCCACTTCCCGTATGACAGCTTGAGGTGCCCAACTGGCCCACTAACTAGTGAAACTGGTAAAAGTTATTAAACCAATAGTGACAACTAAGGATTTAGCATCTCAGGAAAGACCCTAAGGGCGTTTAGCAAATACAGAAACATTTACCCAAGAAAAACTGCTAAAACAGTAAGAAATGTTAACAAATTGGAATTTAAACTAAAATGTTCACTTTTTCTCTCCTTGCCAGTTTGGTGAAATGGAAAATCTCACCAGCCATGAACACAGTATTCCCCCTCCCCCAGCTACTAGTCAAAAGGCTATTTTTCCTGGAGGAGTAGGACTACAAATTCTGGTACATCCATCCAAGAGGATGCTGTCTTCCTCTGCCGAACCCACAATCACGGCACTGAGGCTCTACCTCGAGCACAGTAGGACTAAGAATACAAGGGCCTTGATCACCCTCATCCAGGCCCATGGAGCGGCTAATGCTGAGCTAGGTCAGTTGAGGAGATCAGATTGTCCCCCTTTGTACCACACTCTCATTCTCTAAAGTGGGGGGGGCACTCAGAGAAAAGTGCACCATCGGCCCATGGGCCTTCCTCTGAGCCCCACAGCTGTGGCTTAGATTCTTCCTTCAGTAAGAAGTAGGGCATAGAACAGTTTCAGATCCCTTCCCAGATGAACTGACTTCATTTACAACCAAGTGTGGAGAAATTCAAGTCTACTAAAAGGCAGTTGATACGTGATTGACAGATTCATCAGACTAACTCTTGGCTGGCTGGCTAGTTTGCCAAAGAGAAATTGGGAAAAGCTTGCAAGAGCCACTCTGGCATTAGAACAGATGTCAAAACCGACTTTAAGGAACTATCTCTCTTCACAGGAGGCCAAATTTAACTATATAACTCTATGAAGTAATTTATACACCATGACATTGCTGAAAACAATAGAAAAATAAGCCCCAAATCAATAGTTCGGCAGCTATTTTTAGTTAGGAAAAGAGACAAGTCATAAAGAGCCTTCCAAATCTCCCCTCATCCCAGAGTGACTGTGAACATGCCCCAAGGCTATCCCTCAAGAGCAACCACAGAGCTTTCAGACTGCAAAGACACACTGCCCCCAGATAACCTGGCCAATCACCAAACAAGTATACAAGCAAATAACAATGGCAATCCCCAAGGAGGAATACTGATACCTAGAATTGCTACAGTATATTAATCTCTCTTTGAGATTAAGTCTAAGGTATTCCAAGGACACTGGTACCCTGGTAACCACGTGGAGGGAGCACACACGGTGGAAGCATGCGTGTTTGATGGATAATTGGATAAGAAAATGTGGGGCATTCACACAGGGAAATACCATTCAGAAATTAAAGACTACCATCGTGCCTTTTGAAGGAACACAAATGGAACTGGAGGCCATTATTTTAAGGGAAACAAGTTAGACATGGAAAGACAAAACTTAAATATTTTCACTGATACGTGGGAGTTAAATAATGTGTCTATAAGGATATAGAGTGTGGTAGGAGAGAAAATGAACGTGTGTGAGGGTGGCGGCCTGGGTGGTTGAAGAGGAATCATGTAATGTGCTTAAAGGGCACAATGTCTGTGATTTAGGCTGTGGACGTACTGAAAGTCCAGACTTCACCAACACACCGTCTATCCCTGTAACAACATTACACTGTGCCCCTGGGTCAAATTACATGAATAAAGTTTAAAAATCGTTTTGCTACTTCCAGTTTCAGCTCTGATAAGTAAAAAAATTTGGAAGTCATAACTCAAGTCTTTATGCCAAGAAAGAAAAGCAGAAGAAACTGAAAATCAATGACTTTTCTTTGCAGGGAAAATTACTATCTGAAAATATGGGGAGCCAGGTAAAGACAGATAATCATATCTGATATCTACTGGGAGCATAAGTCACTGGAGCCCAAACTAATAAGACACATAAATGGCAATCTTCAAAAGTCTGGGGGGCTGAGTGTGGACTACACTAGCTTAAAAGTCAGAAACTTCCGGGGGCTGCCTGCAGTTCTGAGGAAGGCCCCACAATGTCATAATCTCCACCTCTAAGAACCATAATAGGTTTCACTGTAAAGAGCTAAGTAAAAGTTCCTCACGTTACCTTCTTAGGAGAAAAGTAACCATTGGAGAAGGGAGGGGGTAATGGGTGGAGGGAGGGAGTTTGGAGGGATTACTTCTGAGGTTTACCTTATAGGGGTACAGGTGAATCTTTCTAAGAGTAGAATGTGAATGTTTTAAAGCAATAACTGAGAAAATGACATGAAGGCTGTGTTGACCAGTTGATGGAAGTATTTCAGATTGCATGTGAAAACCCCACACTGTACCCCAGAAGTGCATTAATGTACATAGTTACCGTTCAATAAAAAAAAATAAATAAATGAAATTCTTCCAGAGCGTTTATCATACAAAAGACCTACTTAGTCTTCTTTGGAAATGTTTTATCTTATTATCTCACCTAAGGGGAAACACAATTACCTAACTCCAGCATCCTCTAGCCCTACTGTCTCCCCTTAGGTTGGAAAAAAAATTTTTAAAAATTTTAAAAATGGTGTGAGCTTCATAACACAAGGTATAGACCCACTAAAAACCTGAAATCTAACCATAGGATTACAGCATGTTTTCCATTCCATACACCTTCCAAACACACTGACAGGGGCCTAATAAAATAACATGATTGCAGATGAAAAAAGATGCAAAACACGGTCTATATTTTAAGAAGGGTTTCTCATCCCATGTGAACAATGTAAGGGTAGGTAGCACAGCCCCTGGGTGAAGGGCTCAACTAAAACTTGAACTTCACCTGACAAACACAAACAATGGAGACCAATCATTTGTACCCTCAAATTAATCCAAAATTAAAAATTTAAAAAGTGCTTCTTACAAAAATCTAAAGACAACAGGAATGAGAACTGAGCATAGCAGAGGAATTTAAAAGCAACCAGCCCTTGCAGCCACAGCAAACATTACACAATTGACCTCCTTCTAACCAGGGCAACATTAAAACCTCACTCCAATGGTCAGCTTGCCTTGTTTCCTATTACCTTTACATCATTTTCATTTCTCAACAAAAAATCTGGAAGGTTTGCTAAGGAAAGCAAGGAAAAATGCGACTGAAGAGGACAAAGTACACACCAGAACCAGACTCCCTCTAAGAAATGTTTCTAAAAGGTCTTCAGGTGGAAGAAAAATGATACAGGACCCAAACTGACATCTACATAAAAAAAAACAGAAGAATTAAAAAGAATAGATGAAGACAAGATAAAATATTTTATTTTTACTTTCATACTTTTAATTGATTTAATAGATACCCATCCAAAGTAATAAAATTATAATGTATTGTATGATTATGACACACAGATAAGTAAATTTCTAAGAGTCATAAGCAATGTTCTGAGAGATGAGATAGAAGAATTTGAATGTTCCTTTATAAGATATGTAAATATCCTGAAAGGCCGTATAAAGTTACTCAAAAGCCAGTCTGTGTGTTTGAAAATGTGGATTGCAAACTCTAGGGTAATAACTAAAAAAAAGATGGATTAAAATTGATATGCTAAGATAGGAAAATCAAACCATATAAAACATGTAATCAAAATTAAAGAAGGAAAAAAAAAGAAGCAGCTATGGAAGAAACAAATGTTAAGGGCAGGAGCAATGCATACAAAATATTTATAAACAGTAGATATTATGCAACTGCAGCAAATGAGAATGGTCTGAATACAGAAATTAAAAGGCAGAGATGGAGGTTTTGAACTTATTCTTCTTATTTAACTGGGATTTTGTGTGCTTTAACCAACATCTTCTCCACCCCACCCCCATGGCCTAGACCTTGGTAGCCAGCACTCTACTCTCTTCTGCTACAAGAGCAACTGCTTTGTAAAGAAAAGAGGTTTATTTAGCTCATGGTTCTGCTGGCTAGGAAGTTGAAGAGCTTGTCCCTGGCTTCTGTGAGGCCTCTTGTGCAAGGTCACATCATGGCAAAAAATGTAAAAGGGGAGCAGAGACATGCCAAGAGCCAATCTGGAGGGGTCTTCTGCCTTTCTAATAACCAGGAGGAATGGGAACATTCCTGCAAGAAATAATCCAGTCTGTGAGAGCAAGAAATCACTTGCTACCATCAGACCATTACCAAGGTCCAGACCATGCCATTTATGAAGGATCTGCTCACAAGACCCAAATGCCTCTCCTTAGACCCTTCCTCCTAACACGGTCATATTGGGGATCAAATTTCAACCTGAGTTTTTGTGAAGACAAACTCGCACCATACATAACCATCGTGCCTGCTGATCTTGAACTTCTAGCCTCTGGAACTGTGAGACAATAAGTTTTGTGTTAAAGCTGTTCAGTCTGTGCTTTGTTAAAGCTTTTAGATTGCTAAACAAAGCTGCATGGCTACCAATACTGGCTTAACTAATTTGTCTTGCTATGAAGGAGTATCTGAAGCTGAGTAATTTATAAATAAAAGAACAATACTCTTGATTCTCCTGGCAGGAAGTTTCAACATTGGGCATGTTTGTAAAATGCACCTTAACAAACTTAAAATAATAGAAATCATATATCATATATTCTCAGATAACCATGGAATTAAATTAGAATTCTAGAACAGAATGATAGACTGGAATAAAAAAACAAAAAAAAACACATAAGTATTTGCAAATTTAGCAATACACTTTTAAATAACACATATGCAATAAATGTTGAGATTCATTTCCTTATATTTTGAACTAAATTAAAAAGAAATAGTACTTATCAAAATCCATAGTATATACTGACAGTAGTACTTTGATGTTTATAGCATTTATTATATATGTTTTTAAAAAGAATAATCTAAAATAGATCCTTAGAAGAGGCAATTCAGTAATAACAAACATTCGAATGTTGAAGAACTCACATTGTCAAATTCGAACACTGACTATAAAGCCAGGGTAATGAAAATAGTGTGGTTTTCATGAAAGAATATACAACTAGAACAATGTGAAAAAAACTGAGGGACCAGATGAGTCTTATAAAATATTATCAACTTATCTTTGACAAAGGAGTAATGACAATTCAATGGAGAAAAGAAAGTCTTTATAACAAATAAGGCTGCAACATTGGATGACCATATGAAAGTGAATTTTGACACAGATTTTTAAATTTCATAAAAACTAACTCATAATGGATCATAGTACTAAATGTAAACCACAAGCATGTAAAACTTCCTGAAGAAAGCAATCTGGGTTTGGTCATAAGTTATTTCTTTTCCTATACTCCATAAAAGAAAAATTGGATAAATTGGAAATTGTTATACTTAGGTATATTGGTTCTATAAAAGATGCTGTAAAAAGAACGGAAATACAAGTCATAGGCTGGTAGAAAAAAAAAATCTATGACAAAAAACTCATAATTATAAAATATGGAGAACTCATGAGACTCAGCTATAAGGAAAACAATTAAAAATGACATAAGATTTGAACAGACTCCTCAGCAAAGAACATATCCAGGTGATAGATAAGCGTATGAAAAGATGCTAAACGTCACTCTGGTGGGTCTAGTCATTAGGGGAGTATAATATAAAATTAAAATATGTGACTTCAGGCCTGTAATAATGACTTCAATCCAAAAAACTAACAATGTTAATCACTAGCAAGGATGAAAAGCATAAAGAACTCTTATTCATTACTGACTGGTAGGAATTTAAAATGATACACCGAATTGGAAGACAGTGCACAGAACCTCACAAAACTAAACAGTCTTACTGCAGGGTTCAGCAGTCGTGCACCTAGATATTCACTCAATTGATTTAAAAACAGGTACATCCAAACATTTGCATATGAATGTTTGTAGCACTTTATTCATAATTGCACCGAAATGCGCCTAATCAAGATGTCCTTCAGAAGTCAATGGATCAACACACTTCGTCATTCGAAGGGAAGAGCTACTAAGTGTTGCAAATACATGGATTAATCTTAAATGCATACCAGCATATAAAAGTAATCAGTCTGAAATCCTATACGTTGTATGATTGCACATATATAACATTTTGGAAAGAATAAAACTGTGAAGACATAAAATTAGCCTTCTCTAGGGTTTGATGGTGGAAGACTGGTGAGGGCATTAGATATAAGAAATACAGGGCTTTGTTTTTTTTAGTGAAACAATTATGTATGACACTGTGAGTATGGATGAGTGACATGGCGTTTGTCAAAACTCGTAGAATTTTACAGTAGAATGTTTGAGTCTCAGTTATATGCAATTTAAACATATAAGTGTATGGGGTATGAATAAAGACTGTAAGAAAAGTATTTAAAATGTATTACAGTGGCATAAAATTACCTCGCTGAAGGACCTGGGGTAAAAACAAAACAAAACAGATGCTGATCTAAGCAAATTGAGGAAAGAATGGAACTGAAGGACAGAAAGAACTGCACATAAGCACTGGACTTTAATTGGTGAAGTTGTTTCCCATGGGGATGTTGAGTTAGCCATCTGGAACTACTTATATATGAATACTGGAAATGAATAACTGTTAGAGTAGAAAGTTACAGCTAAGCAAGAGTGGAACACTACAATCATCCACATGATACTGGATTAGAATTGGAGACATCAGAATGGACCCATGTTCAGGTAAATGTAGACACGGGTATGTGAATGCTAAAATTTTTAAAATGTATGTGCTAATGCATTTTAGTATAAACTTGCTTTGTCAGCTGAGAAAGCCTAGCAGGAAGGGTATTCCATAAGCACATGGAGAATCATGGTCTGGAATTCCAATTCCATTTACCAAAAAAAAATTAGAGGTCTTTGGAGAAATAGCTGATTCTATAACTAGGGCAGAACATATACAACAAGGTGAGCTGCCAAAAAGTAAGGAATTATACACACACACAAACACACACACACACCACACACACACCAATGAGAGAATGTCAAATTAACTTAGTAGCTGAGAGAACTCTCAATGGCCAAAGTTGGATCAATTTGAACAACCGAATTAATGTTGTATGGATTATATCCCAAAGTATGAAATAAATACTCATGAATCTATACTGGCATAAATAAATACAGGATAACTCCAGAGATGACCACCTCTCTGCATATCCCACCTCCTTAAGTGGACCTACTATCCATAGTCTGGACATGCACCACATGTACACATGCATGTTATCAATACAGTAGACCTAGTGCCATTATATTGCCTTGCATAGTCAACTACAGAGATTCTACTATAATTGAAAAATGCATAAATGCGGGAGACAGATTTATCGTGTAGAGAATTATAAAACCATGTTGAAATTAAAAAATAGTGAGAAGATAGAATACAACTGGTAGGTTACTTCTTTTTACTTTTTTAAATTTCAGATTGATATGAGGGTACAAACGTGTAGGTTACATTGTTTTCATTTCTGAGGTAAAGTTCAAGTTGTAGTTGAGGCCTTCACCCAGGGGCGTGATGAACACCCTCACATTGTGCATATTAGGCAAGACTTCCAACAATCACCGTCCCTCTTTCCCTCTTCCTTGTCTCTCCTCCTGCTTCTCACTAGACTATGTTTGTGATTTTCTTTTTTTCTGGGTATGTAGTTGTTCACATATTGGTTTCATATTAGTATTGAATACATTGGATATCTTTTCTTCCATGCTTGTGATATTCTATTAAGAAGAATGTTCTTTAACTCCACCTAGGTAAACACAAAAGATACAAAGTCACCATCTTTTCTTCTGCCTGAATGCCTCTATTATACATAGACCACAGATTGTTAATCCATTCCTGGGTTGATGGGCAGTTGGGTTGATTCTAAGTCTTGGCAATTGTGAACTGAGATGCAATAAACATTCTAGTGCAAATGACCTTGTCGTAAAATGATTTTTTTCTAGTAATCCCATTACCTAGTAATGGGTTTGCAGGATCAAACGGAAGGTCAACTTTTAGTTCTTTGAGAATTCTCCATACTTCTTTCCATAGAGGCTGTACTAGTTTGCAATCCTACCAGCCCGGCAGATGTGTTCCCTTCTCTCTATATCTACTCCGGCATCTGCAGATTTGAGAATTTCATGATATGAGCTAATTACACTTGAGTTAGGTGATATCTCAGAGTAGTTTTAATTTGCATTCCTCTGATGATTAAGGACAGGAGCATTTTTCATGTGTTTGTTGGCTATTTGTTTGTCGTCTTCAAAGACATTTCTGTTCAAATCTCTTGCCCACTTATAGAGAAGGTTGTCTGCTCTTTTCTTGTTGATTGAGTAATCTATAGATTCTAGTTTTCAGCCCTTTGTCAGATTTTTAGCATGCAAGTATCCTCTCCCATTCTGAAGGCTGTTTGCTTTCATTGTGGTACCTTTACCTGTGCAGAAGCTTTTTAGCTTGATTACTTCCCACTTATTTATTTTTGGTGTTGCTACAATTGCCATGGGGGTCATCTTAAATTCCTTTCTCAGACTAATTTTTTCAAGAGTTTTCTGCACATTTTCTTCTAGAATTTTCAATGTTTCATGACTTAAATTTAAACCTTTTATCTGGAAAGAATCAACTTTTGTCAGTGGTGAAAGATGTAGGTCTAGTTTCAGTCTTCTACATGTGGGTAACTAGTTCTCCCTGCACCATTTGTTAAATAGGGATTCTTTTTCTCAGTGCATGTTTTTTTTCCTGATGGTAGTATATGGCTTTGTTCATCTCGAGGTTCTCTATTCTATTCCATAGATCTACATCTCTATTTTTGTGCCAGTACCATGCTATTGTGATCACTATAGACTTGTACTATATCCTAAAGTCTGATAACATGATGCCTCTGAATTTGTTTTTATTTCTTAAAATTGTATTGGCTATTCAGGGTTTTTTCTGCTTCTATATGAAACTAAGGACTCAAGTTATTCAAAGTATGACATTGGTGTTTTGATGGGGATTACATTAAAATGTGTGGATCATTTGAGATAGTACGGACATTTTAACAATGTTGATTCTTGCCAGCCATGAGCATGGTATGTTTTTTCATTTGTTAATGTCTTCTGCTATTTTTTTCCCTCAGAATTTTATAGTTCTCTTTATAGAGATCCTTCACAGACTTTGTTAGGTATATTTCCAGATATTTCATTTTCTTTGGAGCTACTATAAAAGGTATTGTGTCTTTGATTTTATACTCAGCTTGACTATTACTGGTATATATGAAGGCTACTAATTTGTGGTCATTGATTTTATATCCCAAGATGTTACTATATTTCTTGATCACTTCTAAGTGAGTTGTAGTTCAGTCCTTGGAGATTTCCAGGTATCAGATCATGTCATCCACAAAGAACAGACCTTCTCTGTCCCCATTTGAATATCCTTGATCTCCTTCTTTTATGTGGTTTCATTGGATAGGATTCTGATGCTATGTTGAATAGCAGTGGTGATAGACAGTATCATTGCCTGGTTCCAGTTCTAAGTGGAAATGCTTTCAGTTTTAGTCCATTCAATATGATATTGGCTGTGGTTTTATTGTAGATAGCCTCTATCAATTTAAGAAATGTCCCACCTATGCATATTTTGTTAAGTGTTCTTGTCAGAAAAGGATGCTGGATTTTGTCAAATGCCTTTTTGGCATCAATTGAGAGAATCATATAGTTTTTGTTTGGGATTTTATTTCTGTGGTTAATTACATTTATGAATTTACATATGTTGAACCAACCTTATGTCCTTGAGATTAAACCATTTGATAATGATGTATAATTATTTCAATGTTTACCTGTATCTGCATAATTATTTCAATGTTTACCTGTATCCTGTTTGCTAGAATCTTATTGAATATTTTTGCATCAATATTCATTAATTATATTGGCCTATAGTTATCCTTTTATGCTGGGTTCTTTCCTGGTTTTAGAATCAAGGTGATATTTGATTCACAGGAGAAGATTCATTCCTTCTATCTGTTTTGGAATAGGTTATGCAAAATAGGTACTAATTCTTCTTGGAAGGTTTGATAGAATTCTGACATAAAATCTTCTGTTCCAGGGCTTTCTTTTCTTCTTTCTATCTCTCTCTTTTTTTAAATTATTGATTCAGTTTTAGTGCTTGATATAGGGCTAATCAAAATTTCTATATGGTTGAGTTTAGGAAAGAGGTGAATTTCCAAGTATTTATTGGTCCATTTCCTATACATTTTGAAATTTATGAACATAGAGTTTTTTGTAATAATAATTGAGGATCTTTTTTTTATGAGAGAGCCTCAAGCTATCACCCTGGATAGAGTGCTGTGACATCACAGCTCACAGCAACCTCGAACTCCTGGGCTTAAGTGATTCTCTTGCCTCAGCCTCCCAAATAGCTGAGACTACAGGAGCCCATCACAACGCCCGACTATTTTTTGGTTGTAGCTATTATTGTTGTTTGGCAGGCCCAGGCTGGATCAAACCCACCAGCTCTGGGGCATGTGGCTGCTGCCTTAGCCACTTGAGCTACAGGCCCCACCATTGAGGATCTTTTATACTTCAGTAGTACTTGTTGCTATTTCTCCATTTTAATTTCTTATTGAGGTTATTACACCTTACTTACTTTTCTGTTTCTGATTAGTCTAGCCAAGGTTTTATCAATTGTATTAATCCTTTCAAAGAACTACCTTTTTGTTTTGCTGTTTTTCTGAATAATTCTCAGTTTCATTAAATTCTGCTCTGATTTTGGTTATTTCTTTTCTTCTGCTAGGGTTGGGGTTGTAGTTAGCTATTTTTAATAGAGTGATCATGAATATTTTCTCTGAGACACCATAATCTGATGTTATTATGATACAAAGAAGACTGCCATGACCAATTATATTTAGGAGTAATTTCAGGTGGTAAGAATGAATACTATCTAAATATTATGATGGGAATGAGCTCATCATGATTTGAAAAGAATAAGAAAGGCCATGTGGTGAAGAAAAGTGGGAAAGACAAAAACAGACACCAGGATAGAGGTGAAGATCCAACAAAAGAGAGAAAAGGGAAGGGAGATTTAGGGAGAGGGAGAAGAGGAAGGAAAGGGGTTTGGTGGTAAGGAAAAGAAAGGACAATATTAATAAGCTCAAAATGTGAGCAAAATAAATCATGTTAGAGTCATGAAAGGAATATTTGCATTTCATTTGTGAGTGAAACAGGAGGAAAATTTAGGGATTTTAAGTATTTAAATATTAAACAGCTTGACCCTTGTACATTTTGGATTCTTGTTTCCTTATTTATTTATTTTATTTTTTGAATTAATTTAGTCTCACTTCTTCTTGGGGGTTTTCAATGTTTGGCATGTTCTTTGGGTCTTCTTTACACCTTTCAAAGCAATAAATTAGCTAGACTGATTAAAATTACATCTATGACAGTGAATAGATTTTTAATAAGCTCATAAGTGCATGAAATTTGGTGATTAATTGTACATCACATTTTGTTGTTGAAAGTCTCACTCTGTCACTCTGGATAGAGTGCTGTGGAGTCATAGCTCACAGCAACCTCAAACTCCTGAGCTCAAGCCATCCTCCTATCTAGCCTTGCAAGTATTTGGAACAATAGGTTTGTGCTATTATGTCCAGCTAATTTTTCTATTTTTAGTAGAGATATTGTCTCACACATGCTAAGGCTGTTCTCAAACTCCTGAACTCAAGCAATCCACTCACCTTAGCATCCCAGATTGTTAGGATATTTTAAATTTCCAGCAAGGTGTAATAGTTCATTGCTATATTCCCAGCACTTAAGGAAGCCAAGGTGTGAGGATTACTTAAAGTCAGGAGTTTAACACCAGCTTGGGGAACATAGTAAGACCCCACCTCTACAAAACATTTATAAAAATTAGCTGGATGTGGTATGGCCCCAGCTACTCAGGAACTCAGGAGGATGAGACAGATGGACCACTTGAGCCCAGGAGTTGGAGCTGCAGTGAGCTATGATCACCCCATGCACCAGAGCCTGAATGACAGAGCAAGACCGTCTATAAAAAGAATAGTGTAAAATACAAGGTGTTTAACATCCATTCATTAGCATCCCCCAAACATTCCTATTTTATTTATCATTTATTTCCTTTTAGTTTTAAGCCCTTGGGAAAATGGAGGTAATGGTGTATGTTACAGAACTAAAAAGAAAATCTATCTATATATATATATGTGTGTGTGTGTGTGTGTATTTATATCTTCTAGAGGTTTAGGAATATCTAATATTGAATAATCCTTTGGAGTTATACACTATTTTTACTTGACATATACATTCCTTAAAGTCTTTGGAAAGAAAAACATATAGTTTGTAGTTTCTTTATAAGGAATATGCATTTGCTAAGTGCTTTGTGTTCTCTCTGAAGTTCACACTACAATTAAAAAATGCTACTACTCATTCAAAGAATGATTTCACAATAGTATTACAGAATTTGTCATGTAGGTCATACATACAGATAGATCAGTATCTGGCTGTCTATATGACATTGACCCAAATAATTCTCCAAAGAGAATCTCTATATGAAATCAGATAGGTTAGATTGGCAGAATTTAGCCCAAGTTTTCTGACCCATCCTTGAGTTTCTCTAACAGCAGAAAAATTTTGCTTTCCTAGTTTCTTCATTCCACCTTTCTATATAATTCACTGTAGCAATTAATAGTTTACAAACTTTTTTTTGATCTTTTAGGACCTAATTCATACAGATTACTATTAATGGCACTATGCTGAGTGTCATAATGTCATCATGTTTATTTATTTTGGCTAGTATTTAGTCTCTTTCAGCAATTCTTCAAATATGGTATGAAGTTTTTGTAAAAGTGAAATTAAATCTATAAATTTAAGGTATATATGAATTGTTTCTCACTAGAGTCAAATTTATAGATACAAAATTTGACTTTTACACAAATAACCATCATGAATACTCTCTTCAATGTAATCTGATTTCTCTTACCACTAATACCTAAATATTTTCTCATTACCATTCTTTTTGTTTGACTTAAATTTGGCAGCTCATTTTTTAGCTCAGTATGTTTGAGGCTGAATTTTTAGAATAAGCAATTTCCTAAAACAATTTGCATAGTGCATAAACATCTTATAGCAGATTCAATCTCATCACATGTTTAGCTAAGCATCAGATATCATGAATGCACCATGTGGAAAGGTTTCATTCTGGCTTAGTAACTTCATTTATGCTCCAGCTATTACACTCTATTAATATTAATAGTTAAATACAGAGTGAAAGAATCCAAGAGTCAGCAATGGACAGAATTCTCTTACAAAAAGAGTGATCTTCAGTCAGTCACACCGAATTGTAAGCACAAAACACTTTGTGTCTCATACTGTGACCTTCAGCAAGAACAAAATAATAAATTTAAGTTGATTGAGGAAATTTATTTTGAATAATATAACATTTCTTGAATATCACTGCTCATATGTTCTAAGATATGATGATGTCGTGATCCAGATTGGAATTCTCTTTTTTGCAGTTTTTGGCCAAGGCCAGGTTTGAACTTACCATCTCTGGTATATGGGGCCGGCATCCTAATCCTCTGAGCCACAGGCCCTGCCCAGATTGGAATTTTTATAAATAAATGTAATCTTTACTAGTTACTAAAAAGAGCAAGTATGGGGATAATCAGTTGTTAGCCTTGTAATGTGTGTTAGACCTTGTGTTGACTATGAAAGACATTATCAAAAGTATACACTTGGGTATGTATTTTCCTTTTTCCAATTAGTCTCAAAACAGTTTTACAAAAGGCTTAGACCTTAACATCTAAGTTCCTTGACAGAGGTAAAACAACAGTAATAAAATTATCAATGTAACAAATCAAAGATATCTCAAGCTTATTTCTTTAATAAAATAAGTTATTATATTGTTACCAAGAAATATTCAATTTTAAATAAAAAACTGCAGAAGTGGGCCATGATTTTTTTTGTTTGTTTTGCAGTTTTTGGCGGGGCTGGGTTTGAACCCCCAATCTCTGGCATATGGGGCCAGCGCCCTACTCCTTTGAGCCACAGGCACTGCCCCCAATTTTTTTTTAGGTTAGTATTCATCATACAAAAATTGCAAATTTTGGTAGCTGGGAACACATCTGACTCTGACATTTTCCAACGTACTGATGCTTTCCTAGATGCCCTGTTTCAGGGATCAGCTTCCACGACTAGGTACTCATCGGTCATGTGGCATCTTCCTGAGCGGCGTAGGTCAGAGAGGCTGCCGCTGATCAGTGCAGGCTGAAACCTTGTACTCTCTCCTTAGCTGTCCTCTTGGATGGTATGTCACTAACTCTTAACACAATAAAGCTTAAAAGTCATGAAGTATCAACTAGAATGAGGTCCTTAGTGTTCAAACAAACAACAACAACAATAACAAGTTAGGGACCAAAGCCTAGTTTTTTATCCCCATATTTATTGTACACAACAATAAATTTTAGACAAAAAGTAAAATTTGAGAAAATACATTTCTAAAATTTTTAAATAAACTTAAGAGTTTTGTAATAAGTAATTAGTAAAACTTATCTGCAATCAAGTGAGCTTTAAATTTTTCATTTTTATTTTTTAGTATTATTTTTGGTATGTGAAGATCTTATCTGACTTCATATGTGCAGGCTTCAATCGAATATTTTTTCTTTTTTTAAATGTAGGGAATGATTTTATGTAAGTACTATCTCCTAAAATCTGTATGGTTAAAATTTCTAGATAACGAATGAAAGAAATCAGTGTGGAATAAAACAGTTCTCACATTTAGAGGGAGTAACAGATATGTATTTTATGATCTTAGAAGAATGACTCCATAATTTAAAACTGGCAGACATAAATACAGTCTGTCAAACAAAAAGTGCAGTCTAAGAAACAGGAGCAGTAAGATTCTTCATCTTCATCATTCTCCTTGAAGTTTTTCCTAAAAGTTTAAAGAAAGATTCAACAAGTCAAATGAACATGAGGCACAGTTTTTGACTAAGGGCAACTCAATAGGTATTTTTTATCCAATTAATTTTATTCAGATTTTATTTACACAATGTATACATGTATATATTTTCTTACTGTTGATAGTTAATTGCATATTTACAAATGGGGCTATTGTGTTGTCCATAAAACATCCATTGCTATTTCTGCAAAGTAAGACTTCTCTATGGAGGTTTTTGCATTGCTATAATAACCACGGCGCTTTACCAAAAGTGTAATGTGATAACTTTTATTGCCTCTAGGGGTTCATATGATTTTTAATTATCATTCTTATTACTTTCTTTGATATGGTTTTGAAATGCAATATATTGCTTATAAAATTCCCCCCAATTTTTCTAGACCAAAATTGTTTATTTATTCCCATCAATTGCAAAGAATTCATATTACAGAAATGTTAAACATTTGGTTTAAAAGAATGCAAAAAGCAGTATACTTATTCTTTTGATGTTCCTTTCAGAATACAATTTGTAAACCAAGGTTTTAGAACTAAGGCATTTGTTTTCATGTAAGTTTTCAGTTTCCCTGTTACACGTAAGGGTTGTGTTCAGCTGAGCACCTCGTATCTCTATTCTTACCAGAGCGTATCTCCCAGGTCAGAACTCTTCTGTAATAATCAGAGAATGAAGTTAAACCTTCATTGCCCCTGACAAACTGTGCTGTGTTCATTATGCAGAGACTGAGCAGATGATTGGGGCACATATCCTGTGCTACCTTGTCCTCATTCCCCTATTTTTAATTCATACTGTGCTGTGAACAATAGTGGAAATTGTAAGTAGAAATTTAAGAACAGATTATGGAGGCCAGGTAGAATAGAAAATTTCTTTTTTTTTTTTTAGAATAGAAAATTTCAATCTGTTATGACTACAAGAAAAGCAAAGCTTGCGGATCATTCATAGGCTCTAGTAGATTGACAGTTGATTAAAAGAAGATAAAGAAATTCACCTCTGATTATTTTTCAATTATATTTTTATTTCAATTCAATATGAAGCAAGTTGCTAGCTAGTTGGGAGAAGGTGTACTTGAAAAAGAAAGAAAGAATTTAACAAGTCTTTCTAGAGAGTGAGAAAAGGAAAAATTCTAGATGATTAAAGGAAATTATCAACCAGTATACAAGACCTGAATGCCCTGAGAATTGGTACACCCATCACCAAATGCTAAATCTCTAATCTGTAAACACAAAGCAAGTTTACTCAGCATAGCTTTTTATGTTTTTAGCTACTATTTCTTTCTTTTGCTTATTTGGTAGAATGAGTGACTTATGGGAAAGCAACACACTATTTGGGGGATTTATTTTACATATTTTCCTTATACTTTTATGGCTACTATGTGCTTCCCAGGTATTAAAAAAAAACTTAGTTAGTAGAATTAACAAACCACCTCACAAATGAGCAGATGTTTTTGTCTGGGAACATTTCTGCCCCAAAACATCTTTAATCCAGGTTTATCTATGGGCATCAATGAATGCTGCTCAGAGCATTTCCAACTCCTCTTTACTAAATTGATTGAATTTTGCTTTTGCAATTTTCATGTGATTTTTTCTTCAGTTAAATATTTGCATGTACTTATTATAAACTTCCTTCTTCTCTCCATTAAAAAGCATGTCAATTCTTGTGTTGCAGAAATCACTGTCTTTGGGGGGAAAAGACATGAAATATGAAAATAGAAGACAATAGATGATAAAATGCAGTCAGGTATTTGTTTAAATGAGATAAATAGGGAAGGTCTCTGGAATCAGAGAAGAGGAAATCAGAGAGGACCTGGAGTTTGATTCCACGGAGTGAGCATGGGAATAACAAGGTAAGAAATAAATTCATAGAAGATTATATTGTGTGGTGCGGGAAGGTATTTCAACAGAACTAGTCCACGGGCCAGCCTCTCCACTACCTGCAAGCTTGTTCAATTAGTTATCACTCCCTGTTACACTTTTCTTATTTGTATGTTAGTCAAATAAAAGAAAAGCATTATCTCATAAAATTGCTCAGACACACATTAGACAAGTGGTAGGAGTACATTTATAGCATTTTATGTACATCCTTAATTTAATATATTTTTTCTTAAATTAATAGATAAGTCCAGAAAAATACAACATATCTTATTTATTAAAATGTGTTTTTTTCCTAAATGTCAGGGAGCTATCAGTATTGATTCATTTGTTAATTCATGTACACTTCCATTTTTTTCTTTCTTTCTTTCTTTTCTTTCTTTTTTTTTTTTTTAAGACAGAGTCTCACTCTGTTGTCCAGGTTAGAATGCCATGGCATTAGCTTAGCTCATAGCAACCTCAAACTCATCCTCCCAAGTAGCTGGGACTACAAGTGCCACCACAATGCCGGGCTAATTTTTCTATTTTGAACAGAGAGTAGGTCTTGCTCTTGCTCAGGGTGGTCTTGAACCACTAGGTTCCAGAGATCTTCCTGCCTTTGCCTCACAGAGCACTGGGATTAGAGACATGAACCACCACGCCTGGCTAGCTTTCATTTTTACTTGTATCGGCAATATTTATTCTGGCTTGACTTTATTCTGGGGCTGACTTTGTATTTGGACATAGTTCCTTCCCTCAAAAAGAGATAAAAGATCTATTTGAAAAGACTCAGACCACTAAACGTCACAGTAAGGAAGCTTCAACTGATGGCACAATATTTCAGATAGGCCTACAGAGCCAGCGGTCAGCAATTGTCCAAAGTTATTATTGTTTTCCAGAGTCTTTAGTAGCAGAAAATCACCAGCCCCATCAAATAAACAAATAAACAAATAATCAGTAACAATTATTTTTGTCAAAGTATAGTAAGTGAAGAAATATTAAATTGAAGAAATATTAAATTAGATTTTCCAGCCAATGAGCCCTCTTTGCCTCACATTGCTTTACACATGAAGTGTTTTGCAAAGCTTCAGTAAAGACATTTGTTTGGAAAGCAAGGCAGAACCATCGGGTATAATCCGATCTGTTCTTCACTTCTTCCCAAATATTACCCAATCATACTACTGAAAGTTGTTAAAAAATTATCTTTTTCTGTAAAATAAAAGGAGAAAATTAGAAAGTTCTTAGTGTCTTATTTTTTGTTCTTCAATAAATATGTACTTCACTTGCTCCATCAGCATGCCATGGAGTGGTCTAAACTTTGAATAGGATCACCAGCAAACAGTCTATAACTTCAGGTCACCAACACTTGAACAGTGATAGAAAAATCTTTCATAACGAAATATATATTTTCAGCTTAGGAAAATTATGAGAAGGCAAGCATGAATGATAACTTGAAAAATAGGAAAGATTTCAAAGAAAAAAGATATAAGAAACATATGCACACAGCTCAGACAAGGGAAATCTCTTATGACAAAATGAATGAGCATTTATTTATAACATAGAAGAATTATGGGATATGAGTTATAAAAAGTAAATGTTATTAAAAAATGTCAGGGTGAAGAATTTTAGTTATACTCTTAAAAACATAACAAAAGGTTTAAAATATAAATTGGAAAACTCAAAAACATAATACAAGTAAAGAAGATTTACTTGTTATTATTATTTATAATTATTAATATTTTTGTTTTTGTTTTTGAGACGGAGTCTCAAGCTGTCACCTTGGGTAGAGTGATATGGCATCATAGCTTACAGCAACCTCCAGCTTTTGGGCTGAAGTTATTCTCTTGCCTCAGATTTTCTATTTTTAGTAGAGATGGAGTGTCATTTTTGCTCAGGCTGGTCTTGAACTCGTGGTCTCAAGCTATCCGACTACCTCAGCTTCCAGAGCGCTAGGATTACAAGTATGAGCCACCACTCCTGGCCAAGATTTACTTCTTAATATCTATCTATCTATCTATCTATCTATGTATATATATATGCACAAAGATATATAGTTATAACAGTAGATTAGAAAAGACTAGATAAATAATTATTAAAATAAGTCAGTAAAAAATGTCACAAATAAATCATTCAGTGCTCTAAGATCCTTGGAGTTTCTGTAAAATGGTAAATTGAGTAACCTGTATTATAAATTAATAATTGAAAATACATTCTATGAACTTTAGAATAACAACTTAGAAAATAATTTGATATAACAATAAAGCTACCAGAAAGAATAAGTAATGAAGTCTTGGTGCCCATAGCACAGTGGTTATGGTGCCAGCCACATACACTGAGGCTGGCAGGTTCGAGCCCAGCCCAGGCCAGCTAAACAGCAATGACAACAACAACAACAAAAAATAGCCAGGTGTTGTGGTGGGTTCCTGCAGTCCCAGCCACTGGGAGGCTGAGGCAAGAGAATCACTTAAGCTCAGGAGTTTGCGATTGCCGTGAGCTATGATGTCACAGCACTCTACTGAGGGCAACATAGTGAGACTCTGTCTCAAAAAAAACCACCAAAGAATAAGTAATGAGAACATTTAATAAAGCCACAGGAAGGAAAGAATAGAAAAGAAATAAAAAACATGTAGAACACATGTAAACAAATGGTAACATAGAACCATAAGTCCAAGTATGCCAGATGATATAGTAAATATAAATGAATTAAATATTCCAACTAAAAAACATTATGAGACTAAGTTTTGAAAAATAAACAAACAAACAAAAAGAAAAATAAAGAAAAATAAGCAAATTATATGCATGATTCTTTAGGGGAAAAATTTACATTATTAAAACTTAACATTGTCTGCTACATAATAGAGAAGTTCTGCTTCTAATAATTTTTTCTAGGGAATATTTCCATGTTTGTTCAATATATATACACAGGAAGTTCACTACCAAAATTAGTTATTAACTTAATAATGTAACATTTATTTCAAATATAGCTCTATTGAGGTAAATTTACATAGAATAACCTGCACCAATACATGTATTAAGTATAGAAATCAGTCTTTCAAATGCATGTACCAAATTACTTACAATCATCATCAACATAAAGAATATTTGCATCATCTAAAAATTTTTGTTATGTACATTAATAATCACTACTACCCACTCACAACCTAAGCAAACACAGATTTGTTTTCTCATTATAAGTTTGATTTGCCTTTTATGGAATTTTATATAATTAAAATCATATATAATTCTCTTTTGCATCTTTTGCTCACAGTAACATTTTTGTCACCATCTGTGATATTGTAAATACATATCAGTAGCTTGTTCTTTGTTATTGATGCATAATCTCCCATTATGTGGATATACCACATTTTTTTAATCCATTCACTCGTTAATGGACATTAGAATTCTTCCTGGTTAGGAACTGTTAAGGATAAAATTGTTATAAAGCTTAATATACATGTCTCATTTCATTTGGATAATATCTAGAAATGTAATTAGTAGATCAAATAGAGAGTCCTTGTTTGATATTATTTATTGCCTATTTCTCAAACTCTTTATACCATTTTACATTCCGACTAACAACATCTGAGAATTTCAATTGTTCTGTATCTTCGAAAAAACCTGGCATTGGCATATTTCTTAATTTCAGCCATTCAGTCAGTGTGCATATGACTTACATTTCCATTTGTGATGGCTAATATGTGGTGCATCTCTTTATTGGTCATTCACATATCCGCCTTTATGATGTAATACATAAAACCTTTTGTCCCTTTTCTGAATCTATTTTTCATCTTATTGAGTTATAAAAATCCACTACATATTTTGGGTATGATTTACTTATGAAGCACACATATTGCTAATATTTGCTCTCCCCATCAGTGGTTTCCATTTTAGTTGCTTAGCAGTATCTTTAGAAAATAAGTTTTTATTTTGCTGAAGTTTTCCATTCTTTAGTTTTTTTAATTTCCTCTTTAAATATTTGATAGCAGTCCCCAGTGAAGCCATCTGAACCTAGAGTTTCCTCTATGGAATGTTTAATAAATTATAAATTCTGTTTACTTTTTATTTAGATTTTGGTAGTTTGGTCATTGTATGGAATTTTTCTATCATCACTTCAAAATTTAGTATCAGAGTTCATATCAATATTCCATTATTTTTCTTTTAATTTCTATTTGAACTACAGTGATTTTTCTCTCATCTCTGATTGTAATAACTTAATTTTTTTTTTCTTTTTTTTTTTTTTTTTTTTTGCAGTTTTTGGCCAGGGCCAGGTTTGAACTCACCACCTCTGGCATATGGGACTGATGCCCTACTCCTTTGAGCCACAGGCACCAGCCTAATATTTTTTATTTTTTTAATTGACTTTGTATCATTTATTGTTCTTTTAAAAAAAAAAACACAAGTTTGGCTTAGCTGATTTTCTTTGTAATTTTCTGTTTACCTATTTTGTTAACTTTGACTATTATTCTCATATTTCTCTTTGAATTCAACATGCTTTTATTTTTCAAGTTTCTTAAAAATTTCAAAATTTCTAAATTCTTAGGAATTTAGACCATTTGTTTAAAATCTTTCCTTTTTTCTAATGCATGTAGTTGTGAAAAGCTACACAATTTCTTGCTTGCAATTCTTACTTGCATTCTAAAATACTTGCTATATAGTGTTCTCTTCTTTGAGTTAAAAATATGGCCAAGGCCAGGCACCAGGGCTCACACTGGCAAGTTAGGCAGAAGTTGGAGGATCACTTAAGGCCAGTAGTTTGAGATCAGCGTGGGCAGCATCTCCTCTGTCTCCACAAAAGAATGAAAAAAATCAGTCAGGTGTGACCTGTGCCAGCAGTCCCAGTAACTTGTGTGGCTGAGATGAGAGGGTCACTTCGGCCCACGAGTTCACTGCTACAATTATGTCACTGCACCCTAGCCTGGGAGACAGACCAAGACTTTTTCTCAAACAAACAAACAAACAACCCTGTAATATCCTTTTCAATTTTTCATTGACATATTCTTTATTAGATGTACATTAATTAATTTCTAATTATTAAAGGAATATTCTATTTATTACCATTACCATTATGAAAACAAGCTTCAGATGTCTTAATATTGTGAAAATCAATCCTCCTTTATAGCCAATCTCATAGTCTATCTTGGTGAGTATTAGATTACTCTCTGCATTTGTGAAATATAGTGTTCTGCAAACATCAATTAACTACAGTGGTTCCTAATGTCTAAATCTTCGATATCTTTAGGGATATTACATCTTCTTTCCTTCATTTTATAAAGAGATATATTAAAACACCATCTATTGGGGATGAGAAAAATACCTGGTGCAGAAGAACTCCAAATAATTTATGTAGATACTTTACTTTCAAACAGGGGACTCTACTGCTTGTGTGGTCTGCCGATAATGATATTCTTCCAAACTATGAGAAGGTGAAAAATACCGTGTTAGGATGGCATGCCAGGATTTGAATTAACATCAAATGTTAATTCATGTTGACAGTAAATACTTATGATGTGATGTGATGCCACTGGCACTTACCTCTGTGGTCTTTCTCAAATAAACAAAGATACCAGTCTAATCATTAAAATAAGAAAAATACATAATTTAATTGAGAAACATTCTGAAGAATACTTAAAGCGTTTTTAGGGTCAGGAAGTTTTGACAAATTTTCATAGCCAAGAGCGGTCACAGGAGACATGTTATCGAACTGAAATGTGGAATCTTGCACAGGATCCTTGAATATAAAAAAGGACATTAGGTAGAAACTAAGGAAATCTGAATAAAGAACCAAATTTAGGTGACAAGCATGTATTAACATTGGTTAACTAATTCTTACAAATATTCCTTTTTAATGTAAGATGCTATTAATAGAAAAAGCTGACTATCCAGTACGTAGGAATTGTCATATCTTTGCAATTTTACCTAAGGAATGGACAATTTCTCTCTCCTCACCAGCCACAAAAATATCAGGTTTTTGAAAAAACTGGTACAATAGAAGCAATATTTATAGTAGTGTTAGATGTTATAAGAAATCTAGAACATTTGCAAAGAATTCAAGATTGAATGAGATTATTGGCAGAATGAGTGTTGCTACCGACTGGAACAAAGGACACAACTGATAAAATGAAAAGTACAACCATGAAGTCAGAGATTCAACAGATACTAGAAATACAGGGATGAAAAGAGGGTTTGTGTCCTTGAATAATTCTTAAAATAAAGGAAAATACGTACTATGAAGCACATACTTTGTGATTGCTCAGACTGCGTTAAATCCATTAATTATAAACTCCCCAAACACACTGCTGTCTTTGGTGTCTTCTCTATTCTTATAAACTTGGTTCCTTTTCCTTTCCTCTAATTTGTATAATCCATGATGAATATATTTCATTTATTTTAGTATCTTCAGAGCCTAGTAAAGTAAAATTAAGACATAAATTTTTAATTGAAATATAACTAATAGAAATCAGAGAAGGAAAGTTGACATTAACTATAAACAATATTTCTGGAAGTTGAAGCTATTCAAAGTGTAAGGAGCATCCTTGTGACATGTAGAAGCTTCTTGGTGGTTCTAAGTTAAGGGTCAAATTTCAGTCCTGCAAGGGGTTTTCTAGTTTAACATTTTCCTAGTTTATGAACAGAATGTATTGATGTAAATTAAATGTTCATTGAATATACTGATGTCGGTTGGTGAAGTCTCTCTAATGAAGGGAAAAGAGTATACCTATGTGGAAGTCATCCTGAGAGTTATATTAGGTACACTTCGGTAGAACAAGAAAATTCTTAAAAGTTATACTGTTAAGTAAAAAAGAGTGGACTTAGAGGGATAGAAGAAGGGCAAAAGCAAGGGATGATGGGAAAGGTCATGGGGGTAGAAACTTGCTCAGCATAACTGACTGGATACTTTGACACATGCTGTGAAGGCAAATGGGACTTTGCTGAAGTGTGAGTTGAAACAAAAATGTTTTTTTCTAAATTAGCTGATATAATAAAAATTGCCTCAATCTATATTTTAGTGTAATTTCGGGAGGGAATTCTTTGGTGTGAATATACCGAGTAAAGGAAAGATATATTAAATCTAACATTCTAGTATTATCATTTTTCATTACAGTAAAATATAATAAAATTGATGCCCATAATAAAGACCTGGAGGTCCAAGAAAATTATGTTATGAATGAACAATTCAAATACAGATAAAGTTCTGTTTCGTATAATAGCAAAGTTATACATTTCGTATGTCGCTCTTTTTCTCTGAATTGCCAACCTAGGGGTTCTGGGAACATGAGTAATTAAATCCAATTATTCATGTCTCCCCCATGGGTTCACCAATGACTTTTTAAAAAATGATTTTTAAAATAACACAAAGCTAAGTACTCTGCACACATCATCTTTAATTCTCACATGAATTCTTGAACCAAGTGTGAACTTAAATTTGATTACTTTTATTACAAGAGAAACTGAGGTTCTATTATAATAAGTACTGTAACTAAGAAAATCAAATACGCATAAGAGTTCAGGCAAGGAAATTGAATGAGTAGAAAAGGAAGTAAAATGAATTGTGCTGAACCAGGGTAAAAATACAGTACAAGTTCTTTTAATAAGACGTAACCTTTACAAAGCACCTAAAGAGAATTGCTACCTGTGAGGCTCTATGCCTTTTTTTTTCTTTATTTTCCCCTAAACACACCCAATTTCACTCCTTCAATCTAGGAAAGAAACACTGATATTTATTTTCAAAAAGTGTCAGATTAAGTAAGGCAATACAATTTTTGTTCAAGTATCTGCTGGGTAATTGCTTACTAACTTTAGAATAATAATATATATTTTAGTATGGTTTATAAAAGATCTTTAAGCCAAGTTTAAAAGAGGAGATACAAATATACTTTGAGTGGTTATAACAGTGTTAAAATAAGTATGTACGTTTACTATTACTACTTGTAAACATATTTATCTGGATGTTTCATCATTATGAATTTGTTTTAAAAAATTACATGTTTCTATATTCACAATTTGTATTTACACATACTGTGATTTTATATAGAATGCAGTACAAGGTTAAAAAAATACTACTCTGACATTACTGGGATTGACACTGTTACTGTGGAACTGAACTAACGTCCTGGCTTTAATCCCATGCCCTTCTAATACATCCTCCACACTGTGCAAAATCTTCTGAAATGTAAATTGGATGATCTCATTATTTTCTTCAAGTTATTCAGTGTTTCTCCACTGCCTTGAAGATAAATCCCATATGCTGCATAGAGTGATCCAGAGTTGGTGCCGGCCAGATTGCATCTTCACATCCATCGTCTACACATACAGTTTACTACAAGAATCCCACCCTATTCATAGCTCCCTGCGTGTGTCATGGACTCTTAGATCGTTCTGTCTTTAGACTGTTCTTTATGTAGCATCCGTCTCTTTCTGGTACTCTAAGCTTCAGCTTCACACATACTTTCTCCTGAAAGATCACTGTGATTATTCACTGTTTTCCCTGTAGAGTTGGTTTGGGGCTTCTGCTGTGGAAGAATATTTAATACCACACCTACTAAAGACAACCATAGACAAAAGAATAGCTTATGACATTCAATAAGTTTAGAGTAACATATTATTACTCTAAAGTCATTAAATAAATACCCAGCAGATACTTGAACAAAAATTGTATTGCCTTACTTAATCTGACACTTTTTAAAAATAAAAAGTGCTTTGCTTCACATATACCCATTTGTCACTATGTATTTTTGGTTTTGAGACAGTTTCACTCTGTCACCCGGAGGTTGAGTGCCAAGGCATTGTAATAGTTCACAGCAGACTCTTGGGCTCAAGCAATTGTCTTGCCTCAGCTTTCCAAGTAGCTAGGTCTACGGGCTCCCGCCACAATGCTATTTTTTTTCTATTTTGGTACAGACGGAGTCTCACTCTTTCTCAGGCTGGTCTGGAACTCCAGAGCTCAAGCAATCCACCCACTTTGGCCCCCAGAGTGCTAGGATTATAGGCGTGAGCCACCGCACCTGCCAGCCACTATGTATTTTAAAGTTCATGTTCCTTCATGTGTTTTCCGACTAGATTTCTTTTTTTTTTTCATTTTTGAAACACTGGTGCTATATCTAATACAAAGATCTTCACTGAATATTTTAATAAGTATTTTAATAAAAATCTCTAAAAAATTGTTTATGCAAATAAAAAATCTGGGCTTTCTGCCACAGTAGGTTAGCCTGTATTTATAGTAAGAAATTTCTCAAAGGAAGAAAGATTACATAAACCTTGTTATATACTAGCCTAACACAGACTCTTATACATTATCTCCCATACCAGAGTGAGATTCAAAAAGTTTTTAATCACTTTGTAAGCAGAATGTTTAAATTTTTCATGTCAGGAAAAATAATTGTAAGGATGTCTACATAACTAAGACACCTGGCAGCCCGTCAGTATTAGAAAGAAGAAATGAGAAAATGAGGAGAAGATGAAGAAAGAAGGAAAGAAAGTCAAAGAAAACAGGCAGACATTACTGAATCAATAGTATTCAAATGGGCCATTTTGTAAATCTTATCAGTAGGTTTCCCCCCTTCTAAGCCCATTGCTAACTTTCCTCCCTTGACACTTCTACTGGATTTTTCTCTCTTCTTTTTTGAGGTTCAAACTTCTATAAACTGTGGCTCAGTGGGTAGGGCCCTGGCCCCATATACCAAGGGTGGCGGGTTTGAACCCAGCCCCAGCCAAACTGCAACAGCAAAATAGCTGGGTGTTGTGGTGGGCACCTGTAGTCACAGCTACTCAGGAGGCTGAGGCAGGAGAATCACCTAAGCCCAGGAGTTGGAGGTTGCTGTGAACTGTGACGCCTTGGCACACTACCAAGGTTGATAAGGTGAGACTCTATCTTTAAAAAAAAGAGAGAGAGAGAAAGAAAAAAGCTATTCTTTTGTTTATGGTTGTCTTTAGTGGGTGTGGTAAATGAAGGAAGGAATCAGAGCAGGGCGTCAAGACAAGGAGGCAAGGATGGGCCAGGATAGCGTGTGTCTGGGTCTGAGTTGTCCCCATGCAAAAAGTCATACATAGAATCTCTAACCCCTTGTACGTTAGAACGTGACTGAATTTGGGGGTAGGACCTTTAAAAGGTGATTAAGTTCAAAAGAAGCCTTTAGTGTGAACTCTGATCTGATCTAGCCGGTGTCCTTGTAGAAGAGGGAGAAACAGCAGGCATATGTCCTCAGGGAGCAAAGGCCTCTGCAGTCAAAGGAAACGTGCCTCAGAAGACACCAAACTGACCCACACCTTGATCTTGGCCTTTTGTCTCCAGAACTGTAATAAAATAAATTTTTGTCATTTAAGCTACCCATTCTGTGGTATTTTTCTTATGGCATCCAATACAAGCTAAAATAGTGTCCAAACTGAGAAGAAGGCTATGAGACTCTGGGGCTATGTAAGGAGGGGATCCAGGCAAGGAGGTGCCTTAGGTCAGCAGAGTATTTATACGCAGGATTTTGAATGGGTAGAAAGCATTGAGGATAATGAGACTTAGATTTCCCATACTTAAAGTACAACTACGAAAAAGAAGAAAGCTAAATCAAACCATGAGGTTCAATTTGCGGCATCTGACAATCAAATTCAGGACTCGGTACCATGTGCTTCAGTTGGCAGCACTGTATAAACAACTGGGTAAGGTTTCGTAACTCTGGTGTATGAGCGCCTCACCCTCCTGTTCCTGTTGATGTGTGGCAGTGTCTTGCTGAGTGGCATGCGTTACTGTTGCCTGTTTTAGTGTGCTGTCCTGAAAATGTCAGAGTTTCAATTAGAGCCATGAATATACATTAAATTTCTTGTTAAACCTGGCAAGACTGGAAGTGACATCAAAAACATGTTAGTCCAAGTTTGGGGATAATACCCTGAAGAAAATGGCAGTGTACAAAGGGATTCAACATTTTTTTGAAGGGACAGAGAGCCTCACTGATGAAGAGAGGTCACAGCAGCCAGTAACAAGCAGAACTGATTAAAACTTTGCAAGAATTTCTTAAATTGTGAGTTAAAAGCATCAGCTGACTATGAGAAGCACAGCAGGTCAAGTAAACACCAATAGAGAAATAGGAAAATCTTAACTGAAAATCTTGGTATGAGAAAGGTGAGTACAAAAAAATGGTCCCAA
Source organism: Otolemur garnettii (assembly GCF_000181295.1). Taxonomy (NCBI): domain Eukaryota; kingdom Metazoa; phylum Chordata; class Mammalia; order Primates; family Galagidae; genus Otolemur; species Otolemur garnettii. The sequence goes on from NW_003852396.1 coordinate 20,884,344, forward strand.
AGGTCACTGATCAACAAAAGCAATGGAGCGTTAAAGTTGGCCAAGACTTTTTGAATGATGTTTTATGCCATAGTGATGAACTATGGGTGTACCAGGATGACCCTGAAACAAAGCATCAAAGTGCACCAGGGAAGCAATTCTTTATGACCAGAGAAGTTACATCAGTCCAAATCAAGAGTCAAAACAATGTTGTTCAATTTCTTTGACATCACGGATATTGTTCATTATGAATTTGTACCAACTGGATAAACAGTTAATCAAGTTTACTATTTGGAAGTGCTGAAAGGCTCCATGAAAAAGTTAGAGAAAAATGAGCTGAACTTTTCACCAACCATCACAGCAATGCACCAGCTCACACGGCACTGTCTGTGAAGGAGTTTTTAGTCAGTAAACAAATAACTGTATTGGAACATCCTCCCTACTCATCTGCTCTGGCCCTCAATGGCTCAATGGCTTTTTTCTTTATCAAAATAAAAGGAAGACATTTTGACAAAATTCAGGATATCAAGGGTAATACAATGACAGCTCGGGTGGCCACTGCAGAAGATAAATTCCAAATGTTACCTTGAAGGGTGGACTAGGTGCCAGCATCAGTGCACAGATTCCCAAGGGGGATACTTCAAAAGTGACCAAAGTGATATTCAGCAGTGAAGTACGTAGCACTTTTTCTATGAGGAGCTTGCGATTTTAATTGTCAGAACTCTTATATTTTAACTGCCTACTAAAGGGTACCGAAGTCAACAACACTCAAATAGGTGTAAGCACAATTAAGACTCAGATCTTGTTTTCTGAAAATTATTCTCTATTCAAAGGAGTTACAAATCCTTGTATTTTAAGGATCAGCGAATATCTAAAATAATATTTAGAAGGATGAATAAAGTCACACATCATATGTCAAGGTTTTAAAACTTACTACAAACTGTGATAAACAATTTGATACTAGCATAAGGATAACAGTATAGACTAGTGAAACTAGAATGGAGAGTCTGAACGCAGACCCAGATATTTGTGGCTAACTGATTTTAAATAAAGTTGCCAAGAGCATTCAAAAAGAATAACCTGAACCAAACAGTACTGAAGCAGCTAGATGTTCTCATGCAACATCATGACATTGAATCCTTACTTCATATCATATATAAAAATTAACTCCAATTATATCCCTACCTCACAGCATATGCAATAATTAACTCAAAGTGCATCAATGACCTGAATAAAGAGATAAAACCATAAATCACTGAAATGAAAACACAGACATAAACCTTCACAACCCGGGGTTGTTGCAATGAATTACCAGACATGCCCCCAAAGTATGAGCAACAAACGAAGAACAAGAGATATATTGGGCTATACCAACATTAAGCACTTTTGTGCATCAAAGTTCATTACCAGGTAAGTAAAAAGGCAATCTACAGAAAGAAAGAAATATTAGCTAAGGATGAATGTTCAAAATATTCTCCAGTTTCCTCATTTGGCAACTTTCGTATTCTGCACATGAAGCTTTCCCAGAGCTGTGAGCACCTACTGCATGAGGACCTCTGTTTCATCTGGGAATCTAACCGTCTCATCTGATAACTGTTCAGATTTCAAGATAGTTGTAGCCTTACCCTGGTTTTACAGATGTGAAACTTTCAAGAGATTTACTGACTTTCCTAGCATAGTTTCTCTACTGGAAAAACCTGATGCTTTTACAAGCCATTGTGGTTAGGATGACTGATCCAGGCTTAGCTTTGTGTGAGAAACAGTCACCTCCTCTGTCATGAGTAGTGCTGTTCATATTTAGCTCTGTGGTGTATTTGCATTTTTTACATGTAACCAAGTACATTTAGAATGATTGCCTTTGATAGTGTTTCTTTTTTTTAGTTCTGTTTGTAAGTGTGTGTAAAATACCAAGTAAGAACGCTGATTCATTCCATATAAGCAATATACAGGCGTGTGTAGGTTGCAAGAGATTGTGATGATTGTCATTAAATTTTAACTACCTTCACTTACTGTGCTTGAACTGTCGCCTTAACTATGTTAACCATCTAGACTAAAAGCCAAAATGTAATTATTGCTGCCTTTCTAAAACCTACCATGTAGTTCTGTCTTAAACCAAAATGTCCTCTAACCCAGACTATGGAATGGTACTGACTGAGCTACTGTAGCAT
>NW_003852396.1:20886510-20918406 GCF_000181295.1 Otolemur garnettii
AATGGAAACAAAGATTCTTTCTTATAAAAGTTGCCAGTATCAGTTTCTGAGAAATGAATTGCTATATATTTAATGTAAAAATCGTTATACTAAACAGGATGAACCTTTGAGTCCTGTTTTTCATTTGTAGATTAAGTGGGATAGTACTTAATTTTGGCATTGAATCTTAGCATTATGTAATCTCACTACTTTGGGATTGTCTCAGAATGTTTTCCTGGTCATCTGCTCCATTTCCTGTCTCCTCCTTGTGACACTTTATTCTGATTGTTTTCTTCTTTTTGGTTTATGTCTATTCTATTTTAATTAAATATGTATAAGTAAAAAAAAAAAAAGAACTTTCACAAATCACCAACAAAGGAGCAAAACAACCCATTTAAAAGAAAAAGACCAAGGATTTGAATAGAATTTTCTTCAAAAAAGATATAGAAATAACTAACAAAGACTACATACATAAAAAGATATTCAATATTATTAGCCATTGGGGAAATTCAAATTAAAACCACTGTGAGATGCCATTGCACGCTTACTAACATTGCCAAATTCAGAAATAAAAACCATGTGTTGATAAGTATGCGGATAAATTGAAAACATCATACATTGCTGGAAAGCATGTTAGTGGTGCCTCAAAAAGTGAAACATTAAATTCCCATATAACCCAGACTAAGTACCCCAAATCATTGAACACAGAGACTGAAACAGATATTTTTCATAGTGGTTATAGCAGCTTTATTCACAATATCCAAGAAGAGAAAACTACCCAAATATCCATCAACATCTAAATGGATAAACAAATCGTGGAACAATACGCAATGGGATATTATTCATCTACAAAAAGGCATGGAACGCTAATTAAAACTGGCACGTGAATAAAGCTCAAAACCATTATGCCAGGGGAAAGCGGCCGGACACAAAGCCAGGTATGACCCTGCTTGTATCAAATAACTAGAATAGGTAGGTCCGGAGAGATAAAAATCAGGTAAGTGGGGCAAGGAGAAACAGAGTGGGGAGTTATCATCTAATAGACCTAAGATTTCATGTCAAGGAGATACAAAATATTTTTTTTTAGTAGCCATGAAGATTTTATTTTTGCTATGTTGCATAAAAAGCATCACTCAGTCGTGGCTATTTTCTTCATAATTTTAATGTGCCACAGTTTACCATATGCATACCTGCTATGATTTGAATGTTTGTCTCTTCTAAAACTCATGTTGAAATTTAATCCCCAATGTAATGATATTAAGAGGCAGGGATTTTACGAAGTGATTAAGACATTAAAAGAGATTAATGCTACTCTCACAGGACTGAGTTCATTCTACCAGAAGTGAGTTCTCACTCTTGAAGAATCGGATTATTGTGATAGCAGATCGTTATAAAGTGAGTTCATCCATTGTGTTTTACCTCTTTCACACATGCTAGCCAGGGTGCCCCTTGACTCTTGGGACCACATCTACGGTGCATCTTACAAGGGTACATGTGAAATTTACTAGGTGTAGAATATAAATGTCTCAACACAACAACTAAGAAAATGCCGTGAAGGCTATGCTGACCCGTTTGAGGAAAGCATTTCAGATTGTGTGTAAAACCAGCAAATTGTACCCATGATTGAATTAATGTACGCAGCTATGATTTAATAATAAAAAAACATACAAAATATTTTGAAGCTGGTTAAAGGTATTGGTTTTGCCATATTGTGACTGTCCTAACTAAACTGCCTAAATTTGTGCCCAAAGACCACTAAATTGCTATTAAAATAATACATTTTACATTATGCAAATTTCACCTCATCTAAAAAAATCTTCACTAGATAATAATCATGGCAAGAAAGACAAAGCAGTGTTAAGTGATGCTAAAAGTAGTGGGTGGATGTGGAATATGGATCATAATTTTATATAGCCTCGAAGTATATTCCCACAAAATGTGTATGCATTTCAAAGGGAATAAAGAAGTGGCTTCATTTTGGAGAATCTTCACAGACTTCGTCATGATAAAGATTCATCAGTGTGATACAGGCAACATTAGGAGACGCTTCCACATTTGAGTCATTCATCAAATGCAGTGGAAAGCTCATCATCTCTTCATGATTTGCAGGTGCCCAGAGGAGTGTCGTGGGCATAATCAATAAGGAAACAGAAACAGGAGATATCTGGATGGACGGTGTGACACTAGATTGGAGCCTTTTGTTCTAAACTTCTTGGAACACTGGGTGAAACAATCGGATTGCTCCACAATTATGTTCAGGTTTTGTTTCTCTATCCTATTTTTGTATCTTTCCATACGTCTTAAATTGTTTCAAAATACAAAGTAAAAGAAAAATAAACTATGATGGTATCAAACACAGTCACTAACACGAAACGTTTTGTGTGATTCACAAGAAAAGTGATGGATTTTGCAGCCTGGTGAGCTTATCTGAAAAAATGTTTGACATTGAAAATTATCTGTAAACCATGGTTCTTCATAAACCTAGTTCAAAGATATTTTATTAAATAAGATAATGTGCATTAAGTACTATGTATATATCATGTTCTATGTTATTCAATAAAAGTCAATAATTGTCAACTATGACTGCATAAAAATGAAGGGAAATCAGGACAGGTCATCAATGGAATTCTTTCACAACTTATTGTTATTTTATTTTTATTATTTAATTATTATTTTTATTATTTTATTTCTATTTTGATAAATTTAGGGGGTACAATTTTTAGTGTGTGTGTTTTTTTTTTTTTTGTCATCTGGATGAATTGTGCCGTGCTGAAATTTGGGCTGTTAGTGTAGCCAACACAAGAGTAGGGACATCGTACCCAATAGTTAGATCTTATCCTTCACACCTTCTACCAACTCCATTTCTTAGTTCCCAATGTTCCTTACACCAGTTTATGATCATATTATCTTCACCATTTAGCACCCACCTGCAGATGAGAACATGTACATTTAGTTTTCCATTCCTGAGAGACTCTGCTTAGGGGAACAGAGGGCTCCAGTTCCATTCAACTGAAGGAAAAACATTATTTCATTCCTTTTTCCGTCTGGGCAACACTCCCTAGTTTGTAGTATACACCACATTTCCTTATCCATTCACCAGGTCATGGGCACTTAGGTTGATGCCTTCTTTGCAACTGTGGATTATACTGTGATAAACGGATGGATGTGGATATGTTTTTTATAAAATGACCGACCTTTGGATAGATACTTAGATGTGGGATTTCTGGATAAAATAGTAGGTCTACTTTCTTTGAGGAACTCCATGCTGTTTTCCACAGAGGTTGTGCAGTTTTCATGACCCCTAACAGTGTTTGCCTTCCCTTTATGACATTCCTGCCAACATTTATTGATTTCTGACTGAACTAATAATGGCCATCTGACAGGGTGTATCTCATTTCTCATTGTGGTTTTAATATATATTTCCTTGATAATTGGTTATGTGTGAGATCTTCCCGTATGTTTCTTGGCCATTTCAATGTCTTCTTTTGGAAAAAAAAAAACTCCCATTTTGATGGATTCATGTATTCCTTTTTTTTTTTTTTGCAGTTTTTGGCTGGAGCTGAGTTTGAACCCACCACCTCTGGCATATGGGGCCAGCGCCCTACTCCTTTGAGCCACAGGCGCTGCCCAAAGTTAAGTATTTTTTACTTGAAAATTGGAGATCCTAGTGGATTCTGGAAATTAGTCTATTAAAACTATAGCAATAATTGCATTTTTCCAGCCAAGCAGTACTTTTTTCTTTTCTTTTCTTTTTTTTTTTTTTTTTGGCCAGGGCTGGGTTTAAACCCAGAACCTCTGGCATATGGAGCCAATGCTTTACCCTTTTGAGTCACAGGCACCACCCAGTCAAGCAGTATTTTATTAACTTTTTTCACTTTCAAATGCCATATATTTTATTGAAGAAATTATGAGCATGGTTTTGAAATTTTTGAATATAAAAGGTATAAAAAGAAGTAAATGATATTTTTAACACTTAGTGCTTATTTCAAAAATTTTAGAAGAAATTATTGCAAGCATTTTCTAATGTAATATGTATTTCCAGAACTTTCTTTAAAAACACATACCCACATACTTAGAAATGCAGATTCAGAAATAAAGACAAGCAGATTTCTGTACTTCAGCATCTAAAAATATATTCTGAAGATATTTCCATTAAGTACCAATAAATCTCCTTCTCCCATGACATTCAATTGTATTTCATTGTAGATATACAGGGTTTTATTAAAAATAATTTATAACCAGTACAAACACTGTCTAATCAAAATGGCTTCCTGAATACTAAAAGCAAGCCTTGGTGCAATGGTGCCACAAGACAACAGACATTTTTAGTGGCTTATAATTTCAAACATTTACTTCTCATTCTGGAGTTTACAAATTTATGGGTTTTTGAGTTCAAATAGTTCATGTGATTCTCACTCTGGTATGTAGGTTGAAAAAGAGGATACCTCTTAAGAAATGTTCTCACTGTGACTGTCAGGAATGCAAGAGTTTGCCTAACCACAAATACGACTTACAGCTTTTTGTTTGCTCACACATCTTTGGCTAAAGCAAAATATGTGACTCAAGGACATCAGGGCAAGAGCAGAATGTGAAGGAACATTTGAAAATGAATGCTGATATTTATCAAGCTGAATGTCAGTCCTGTTTAGAATTAGCACAATTACATTAATTACATTTTAGTGCTTCAGATTCTGCTTCTATTCTCTAATGATTATAAATAATGCAATAATGAACAACTTTTTACTTTCAACCTTGTAAGTTCCTCTTGGAATAAATTCTCAAAACTGGACTTGCTAGGTCAGAATATAAACATTATTTTTATAGAAATGACATTTCAAAGAGTTTGCATTAATTTACACTTCCATCAGCAAAGCGTATGAATGCTTGGTTCTTCACGTACTTCCTTACACTGAGTGCAAAATTGGAAAGTATTATTTTAATTTGTATTTCCATAGTTTATATTAAACTCGAGTAATTTTACATACAAACCATGCAATATTTCCATTAGTATAAACTTCCTATTTCTGTTTGTCATCTATTTTCCACTGGATTCTTTGCATTATTAAAAAAAGAAATTGTCTTTATATGTGAATATAAGCTGTTTATACATACGTATGTATGTGTGTATACACGCACGCACAGAGGTGAAGTACCTTCTCTTCCTACCTACATAGGCTTATGGAGGAGCTTTCCCGTAGCGCGAGTTGAGACAGAATTGCTCAGCAGTATCCCTTGGAGAGTCTAAAATGTGTTTTCTAGAGTTTGGAAATTACAGTTCCACAGGTGAAAAGTCAGAAACATGACAAACTGTACCTCATTCCTGGTCTGGATAAAAGAGATTATTGTGTAGCATTTCCTAAGTTTTTGGTGACTAGTAATAAATAACATTTTCAAGGAAAAAGATGTGGACCATGTTATGGAGAGAGCAAATATAGAGCCCAGAGAAGGATCTCATGTGACCAGCCAAATCCTCGACTTGAACAAATGAACTGCAACCAGAACATTCAAGCCAGCTCATGAAGTACTCGGCTTGGGGAACAGCTGGGCATAAATGCTCATCCGTCTCAGAAGGTGATACTGTTAGCTCAGAAGCCAGCTAGTGAACACAACCGGCTGCGTGTCTCCTCCTCTGCTTCCATCCCACATTCTCTCCTCCTCCCATTTTTTCTACCCTTCCACTGACTCTAAAAATAATAGATCATTATGAAGTAGAAACAAAGCTAAAAAACATAAATGTCACCTCGTACAGATCACATTCCAGTGGAGTAAAACAAGAAATAGACAATAACAGAAAAAGATTAAAAAGTGACTATGAGTGACTGGGTGGCTATTTCCATTTGTATTGTTACAGTCGAGGAAGATGATGTCTGAATGTCAAGGGTTATGGGAGGAGACAAGCACAATCAAATACTTAGAAGACCTTTTGTCATCTTCAAGACGATTGTAAATTTCTTTCTTTTTTTTTTTTTTTGAGACAGAGCCTCAAGCTGTCCCCTGGGTAGAGTGCTGTGGCATCACAGCTCACAGCAGCCTCCAACTCCTGGGCTCAAGCAAATCTCCCGCCTCAGCCTCCTAAGTAGCTGGGATCACAGGCACCCTCCACAATGCCCGGCTATTTTTTGGTTGCAGCCGTCATTGTTGTTTGGCGGGCCTGGGCTGGATTCAAACCTGCCACCTTGGGTGTATGTGGCTGGCACCTTAGCCACTTGAGCCACAGGTGCCAAGCCATGAGATGATTATAAATTTCAAAGAAAGGAAATCAGATCCTGTGAAATTTTTCAAGTAACAAATCTCTCCTTTAATGATTCTAGGCATAGAAAATAATTCAGTACATCCCCTTCTTTGATCCAGCTTTTAATGTGCTTGAACAAAATCTATCTAAAATACTAATTAATAATAGTAGCAAACAAAAAACAAAACAACATGTTTTCAGAAGATCTCCCTTATGTACACACAATGGTACACTGACAGAAGAATATAGCAAAAATTAGTAGTGTTTAGTTCAGTAATTAAAGAAAACTCAATATTATAATATTACTTTATGTACATATTTATAACCATAGTACACTTACTTTCTGAATTACAAAATACTTTATTAAAACAGGAATACATAGATGTTTTCTATACTTGATTTAATGAATGTATATACACATATGTGTATGTATGAATTCATAATTATAGGAACATATATCTCTCAGATCATATAATAGAATTGTGATACATAAATAATAGAAAACACCTCCATGAAATTTGTATGACATGGTTATTAATTTTTTTCTTAAGAATATTCTGGGTTCAGCGCCTGTGGCTCAACTGGCTAAGGCACCAGCCACATACACCTAAGGTGGTGGGTTCAAATCCCCAGCCTGGGTCCGCCAAACAACAATGATGGCTGCAACCAAAAAATGGCCGGCGCTGTGGCGGGTGCCTGTAGTCCCAGCTACTTGGGAGGCTGAGGCAGGAGACTCGCTTGAGCCCAGGAGTTGGAGGTTGCTGTGAGCTGTGAGGCCATGGCACTCTACCCAGGGGGATAGCTTGAGGCTCTGTCTCAAAAAAAAAAAAGAATATTCTGGATTTACTATTCAATTTGAACCAATGAGGAAACTAAAATAGAATGATAAATGTTCAGAAAGTTATCTTTTCAAATACAATATGGTTGGATACTAAATGTAAAATCTAAAGATTCCTGATTACAATTTCACCATTCATACTACAAATGTCCTTTGAAGAAAGGAAAGAAAAATTAGGCACTTTACTAGATATCTCATTTAATTTTTATTTCCCTAATGGTAACTTATGTTAAACCATTTCATATGCCCATTTGTTTTCAGTTTAACTTTGTTGAACTGAAATCTGTTGAACTCCAAATCTTTTTCCCTTAATTAGGTAGGTTTGTCTTTTAATTTTTGAATTCTAAAAGTTTTTGTATATTTCAGATATAAGTCCTTAATTGTAATTGTGTTATGTATATGTCCTTTGTTTTTTTATTCTCTTAACAACATCTTTATAGAGTGGAGTTTTAAATTTTAATAAACTTCATATTATCTAATTTTTCTTCCATGGATTATGTTTTTGGTGTGGAATCTACAATCCTATTACCAAGCCAAAGGGTATTCTCCAGTGTTTTCTCCCAGCTACTTTTTTTTTTTTTTTGTAGATACAGAGTCGTACTTTATCGCCTTTGGTAGAGTGCTGTAGTGTCACAGTTCACAGCAACCTCCAACTCCTGGGCTTAGGCAATTCTCTTGCCTCAGCCTCCCGAGTAGCTGGGACTACAGGAGCCCACCACAACACCTGGCTATCCCAGCTACTTTTATAGCTTTCGATTTTATATTTAGGTCTATGATACATTTTGAGTTAAAAGGTTTAAGGCCTATGCCTAGATCTATTTATTTATTTTTATATTTGGGTGTGCAATTATTCCAACACAATATGCTAAAACTCCAGTATTTTTCCATTGAATTGTCTTCAGTCCTTTGTCAAAAATCAGCTCACTTATTTCTTTGGTCTATTTCTGACTTCTCTCTTCTTTGGGATTGATTTATGACATTGATATACTGACTAATGCCACAATGTTATAACTACTGAGTCTTGAATTCAGATTCAGTGTCTGAAGTGTCAGTACTTCAACGTTATCAGTTTCAGCATTGTACTGAATATTATTTGTTCTTTGTGTTTTTCTTTTTCTTTTTTTTCTTTTTTTCGTTGTTTGGGATTCATTGAGTGTACCAAGAATTAGCTTACACTGATTGCATTTGTTAGGTAAAATCCCTCTTATAATTGTGTCCCACTTCCAAGAGATGTGCCATACACTGTGAACCCCCATCCCTCTCCCACCTCCCCTCTACTTACTACCTTCTTCCCCTAAACCAGCCACCTGTCTTAGATTATCTACTGGCGTCATATTAGAACTAAGTACATTGGATTCTTGCTTCTCCATTCTTGTGATTCTCTACTAAGAAGAATGTGTTCCACCCTTGCCCAGGTTAATACAAAAGGTGTAAAGTCTCCATCCTTTTTAAAGGCTGCATAGTATTCCATGGTATACCTTTACCACAGCTTGTGAATGCATTCCTGGGCTTGCAGGCATTAGGTTGTTTCCACATTTTGCAATTTTAAATTGAGCTATGATAAACAGTCTAGGGAAAATGTCCTTATGATAAAAGGAATTTTTTTCTTCTGGGTAAATGCCTAGTAATGGGATTGAGGGATCAAATGGGAGGTCTCTTTTAAGTTTTTTGAGGAGTCTCCATAATTCCTTCCAAAAAAGGCTATATTAGTTTGCAGTTTCCCCAGCGTGTAAAAGTGTTCCCTGCTCTCCACATCCACTCCAACATCTATAGCTTGAAGACTTTGTGATGTGGGCTATTCTCACTGGGTATAGGTGATATTTCAAAGTGGTTGTGATTTGAATTTCTCTGATGACCAGGGAAGATGAACATTTTCTCAAGTGTTTGTTAGTCATTCATCTGTTTTTGTCAGAGAAGGTTCTGTTTGTATCTCTTGCCCAGTGGTAGATGGAATTGTTTACTCGTTTTCTGTTGATTAATTTGAGTTCTCTGTAGATTCTAGTTATCAAACCTTTGTGAGGTTGATACCCTGCAAATGTCTTTTCCTATTTTGAACATTCTCTTTTTGCTTTACTTGTGTCCTTAGCTGTGCAGAAGCTTTTCAGCTTAATTAAGTTCCATTTTTAATTTTTGTTGTTGTCATCATGGCCACTGTAGTCTTTGTCATAAAACTTTTCCCAGACCAACATCATCAAGAGTTTTCCCCACACTTTCTTCCAAGATTTTTATCATTTTGTGTCTTAGATTTAAGCCTTTTATTTATTTTAAGTCAATTTTGTAAGGGGTGAAATGTATGGGCTGAGTTTCAGTCTTCCATATGTGGTTTTCCAGTTTTCCCAGCACCATTTATTGAATAGGGATTCTTTTTCCCACTGTATGCTTTTATTAGGTTTATCAAAGATAAAATGGCAAGTAGAGACTGGTTTCAACTCTTGGTTTTCTATTCTGTTCTATACGTCTATGTCTCTATTTTGTGCCAATACCATGCTGTTTTGATTACTATGGACTTGTAATATAGCCTGAATTCTGGCAGGGTGATGCCTTTGCTTTTATTACTAAGAATACCCTTAAAATATGATGTTGGTATTTTCATGGGGATTGGATCCAATCTGTAGATTGCTTTGGGTAGAATAGACATTTTGACAATGTTGATTCTTCCCAGACAAGAGCATGGCATGTTCTTCCATTTATTAGTGTCTTCTGCAATTTCTTTCCTCAGCATTTCATAATTCTCCTTGAGAAGATCTTTCACCTCTTTTTGGGGGAATATTCCTAAGTATTTCATTTCCTTGGAAGCTACTGTGAAGGGAATTGTGTCCTTGATTTGCTTCTCAAGATGGCTTTTATTGGCATATACAAAGATTACTGATTTGGGGACATTGATTTTAATCCCTGAGACTTTACTGCACTTCCTGATAACTTGCAGGAGTTTTGTGATTGAGTCTCTGGGGTTTTTTAAGTATAAGATCATGTTATCAGCAAAAAGCAAGAGTTTGACCTCTTCTGTCCCCATTGGATGCCCTTTATATCCTTCCCTTGTTTGATTGCAGTGGCTAGAACTTCCAGCACAATGTGAATAGTAGTAGTGATAGTGGACATCCTAGTCTGGTATCAGTTCTAAATGGAAAAGTTTCAATTTTACTCCACTTAGTACGATATTAGCTGTGAGTTTTTCTTAAATGGCTTCAATCAGCTTAAGAAATGTGCCACTTATGCCTATTTTCTTAAGTATTCTTGTTAGAAAACTGGGCTGGATTTTGTGAAATGCTTTTTCTGCATCTATTGAGAGGATCATATGGTCTTTCTTTTTTCTTCTATTGAAATGATTTATTACATTTATGGATTTGCATATGTTAAATCAGCCTTGCAGCCCCCTACTTGATCATGATGTACAATTTTTCTGATGTGTAGCTGCAATCTATTAGCTAAGATTTTGTCGAGTATTTTTTTTTTTTTTTTTTTTGCAGTTTTTGGCCTGGGCTGGGTTTGAACCTGCCCCCTCTGGCATATGGGGCTGGCGCCCTACTCCTTTGAGCCACAGGCACCACCCATGTCGCATATTTTTGCATGGATATTCATTAGTGAAATTGGTCTATAGTTCTCCTTTTCGGTTGGGTCCTTCCCTGGTTTTGTAAGCCAAGTGATGTTTGCTTCACAGAATGTGTTGGGGGAAGGTTCTTTCCTTCTCAATGTTTTGGATTAGGTTCTGCAATAAAGGTGCAAACTCATCTTTGAAGTTTTGATAGAGTTCTGTTGTAAAGCCATTTGGTCCCAGGATTTTTTTTTTTGAAGATTTTTTATTGTTTCTGTAATCTTATTGCTTGATATTAGTCTGTTCAAGAGATTTATTTCTTCCTGGATAAGTCTACGAAGATAGTGTGATTCTAGATATTGGTCAATTTCCTCCACATTGTCAAATTTCTAGGCATAGAGTTTTTGGTAGTAGTCAGAAATAATCTCTTGTATCTCTGTGGTATCAGTTGGTATTTCCCCCTTTTTATTTCTGATTGAGGTTACTAAAGATTTTCTTTTCCTATTTCTTATTAATCTGGCCAGTAGTTTATCAGTTTTATTTATCTTTTCAAAGAACCAACTTTTTATTTCATTAGTGTTCTGAATGATTCTTGTATTTTCCATTTTATTTATTTCTTATTTATTTCAGTTATTTCTTTTCTTTTGCCAGGTTTGGGATTAGATTAGCCTTCCTTTTCCAACTCTTTAAGATGGTTCATAAGGTTGTTGATGTTCTGTATTTCTGTGCCCCTGAAGGGGTGTTTTTGGGCATAGCCCACAAGCCAGAAGTGCTTGGAGCATTTTTCCTCCAATATGACCACACACAGCTGTAAAGATGCTGTCTCTAGTCTGTCATCTTCTACTTTTATTTTTTTTTTATAAATTTTACCATAAGTTTGCAAATATATAAAAAATAACATACTGAGGTTTTTATTGAGATTGTCATGAATTTATTAATTTATTGATTAAATTTATTTCAATAGATTTAGGGGTTACAAATGATTTCTGTTACAAGGATGAATTCTATAATGGTGAGACCTGTCACCTGAATGGCGTACATTATTCCCAACATGTAATTTTTCATCCCCCAACCCCTCTCTAACTTCTTACCTCCTATGTCTCTAGTGTTCACTCTACATGATCATGTATACCCATGGCTTTGCTCCCACTTCTAAGTAAGAACATGTTGAGTTTGTCTTCCTTTCCTGAGATACCTAAAATAGTGGCATCCAGTCCCATCCAGTTGCTGCAAAAGGCATCATTTTATTCTTTTTTATGGCCAAGAAGTGTTCATGGGGTATATTGGCTACATTACCATTATCTAGTCATCAATTGATAGGCAGTTAGATAGATTCCATATCTTTGCAGCTGAATTGCACTGTGATAAAAATATGAGTACCTGTGTATTTTTGATACAATAACTTTTAACCCCTTTTGGGGGGTCTCCAGTGGGATTGCTGGATCTAATGGTAGGTCGACATTTAGTTCTCTGAGGAATCTCCATACTGCATTCCATAGAAGTTGTACTAACTTGCCTACCCTCCAGTAGTGTATAAGCATTCCATTTCAGCACATCCATACCAAACTTCTATTGTTTTCTGACTTACTAACAATGGCCATTCTGACAGGATTAAAGTGGCATCTCTTTATGATTATAATTTGCATTTTCCTTATGATTAGTAACATTGAGGATTTTTTTTCTTATACCTGTTGGCAATTGGCTTCTTTTAAAAAATGTCTATTCATAATAAATAGAAACTTGAATCTTTAAATAAGGAATATTGAGGTTTATATCTCATCTCTTCTAGTTTAGTAGCTGTGAGAGCAATTGAAATTTGTTTGTCTGCATCTCCTTAAAAGTAGTGGAAGAAATTGCTCCATCAAAGATTTCTTTAGAACTTTAATATGAAGAACACATTTAAAGTGTCTAGGGAAACTTGTAGCACATAATAAGCATTAAGTTAGTTTCTTTCCAGTATCCCGTATCTCTCAACTTAATATGAATATTAGATAGCACTTTATCTGGATAAGGAAAATAATTTTATTTCTAAATTTTGATGAAATGCAAATTCTAGTACTTCAATTTGTTAAGGCATTTCATTTAGCTCATGTGATTCAATTATTTGTCAGCTTGCTCAAAGATAAACAACCCCAAAATTTCAAGTGCTTATATCAACAAAGATTTATCTCTCAAGTTACATCTATATGGCTGGTCAGTGGTGACTCAGTTCCACATTTCAGCTTGCTGAGGGTTGTGCCTCTTGCGTTTTGTTATTCAGAGACTTGGAGTAATGAAGAAATTGTCATAAGGCATATGCCTGTTTTTATGCTGTTGCGACTTCTAATTAGGCAACATATCTGAAGAACAAAGTGTTCAGGGACCCATCAAAAATTGTAACTTTCAATCATTGTGTTTTCCAAAATGTTTCAGATTTAAATAGAGATAGTTCACCTTAACTAAGGTCCATTTTAAAATTATGACCTTGGATTTTATTAAAGTCTCTACCAGAATGAGTAATATAAATTTGCTACTTCAAGAGCAATAACCAGTATCACTGCAGACATTCCATCAGTTAGATTCTTTCTAGAAAGTCACATATAATAAGTATATTGAACTTTAGTCATATAAAAGACGTTATTTCTTTGGGTAATGGAGTTATTTATTCTCTAATTCATTTATAATTTTTCTTTGGCTGTAGGGAAGCTCAAAATAAATTTGAAGGCCAGTAACTAAAATTATGTCGATTCCTGTGGCTACCACATATTAACATTTATTTCTTTTTGGCCCTGAATTTCTAGTTTTGTGTATATTATGCAAATATTTTATATACATATACATTCATGTAGATGACTTCTTATTACTAACTGAAAGTCTTTTGTGAAGAGAAAGTATATGTGTGTATGTATATGTGTGTGTGTGTAATAAAACATTTGAAGTTTAGCAGCATAAACTCAGCCCTTCTAATGAGTAGCTGATTTGTGAAAAGGTTATCACACATTCAGGTTGGTTTGTTTTTTTCCCATGGAGAAGGCCAAATGATATAATAAGGATGAAAAGATTGTTGCTTCCAACCTTTTAAAAAATCAGGTTATTATTTTCAATGGGATCGGTTTTATTAATTACTTTTAGGTAAAAGGCCAAAAATGCAGTATCTTCAGGAAAAATTGTTCATAGCTGTTAAAATAGAACCAATTAAGGACAATAGATCATATTTATGATAATTCCCATGGCTACACCTTTCATAAGGGCCTCAAATATTAAGTGAGTTACTTTGGGTTGTGAAAGGAGAAAAAAGAGAGAAGGTCAGTGATATTGAGGAAAATATATGAGAGGAAGAATGATTTAAAAGGAGCATGAATTTTGAAAACAGGCCAACCTAGTAAGCTTTACCAACTATATGCAGTGTAAATTTACACTCATTTTATAACCTTTACAAATTTCAAATTATACCTTTTTTGATAACCTTTGTACTGATGTATAAAAAATACACAGTACCATCTTAAGTATCATAATAATAATATATGAACACTTGTATAAGTCTATCTCCATTTAACCAAGTAAAGAGCTAGAATATTTACAACACTTGAGTGCTAATTTCTAGCCAATATACCTCTTTCACTGTCCAGAAGTAACCAATCTAACTGCTTGACAATAAATATGTGTGTGTGTGTGTAATATAGTTACCCATGAAATATTATGCATCAAAAAAACTACTGATATACTTAATAAAATGAATGAACCTCATATATAAAATGTTGAATGAAAGAATCCAGATACAGTGAACATCATTTTGTTCAAATAATATCATTTTGATGAAAGCTGTTTTTTTTATTGATGAGAAAAAATAGATTCACGGCCAGGTGGAGTGTGCTGTTCTTTCCATATCTGCATATGTTTTTGCTCAGAACTCAGATTTCCTCCTCTATCCAAAAAATGTGCACATTAGGTTAACTGATGTGTCTAAATGTTTCCAGTCTGAGTGAATATGGACATGGTGAGTGTCCTCTGCTGCAGGATGGTGTCCTGCAGGGTCAGTTCCTGTCTCCCACCCTGAGCTGGGAGATATGGCTCTGCCATCTGCAACCATGAACTGGAATGATTAAGTAATTATGTTACTGTCTTGATTAATCTTTCTCAAATGTATGTATAATCCACAATTATTTCAAGAATTAGTATTAGAAGTGTTTGGGTCTTCATTTGGAAATTTGGTTCTTGTGACCAGAAATGTGTAAACATTATTTAACTCCTACTTGAAAGTGAGAACATACAGTACTTGGCTTTCTGTTTCTGAGTTGCTTCCCTAAGATAATGGCCTCCAGTTCCAGCCATATTGCTGCAAAAGACATGATTTCATTCTTCTCATAGCTGTATGGTATTACATTTTATATCTAGCACATTATCTGTGATAAGACACTTAAGTTGATTATTTCACATCTTTGGTATTGTGAATAGTGCTGGATTTCAAGGATTAATATTAATAATTAATATATTAATTATTTGATTAATTAACAATGCATTAATTATTATATGACATATAATAATTATATTACATTGTATTAATATATTATATTATAGCAATATAATATATATTTATTATAATTATATATCATATAATATATTAATATATAATATAATGTAATTATATATAATATAATTAATATATTATATTAACACAAGAAAATATATTAGTATATATATTTTATATATAGTATATAGTATATATAGTATATAGTATATAGTCTATATATACTATATATATTTAATATATAGTATATTAATTAATAATCAATATATTAATTGATAATATTAACATTAGTTAATGAAAAATATCAATTATTTAATTAAGTAACTAAATAATTAGTTAATTAAATTACTAGTTAATTAGTTAAAAACTAATATTAACATTACTACATTTTATATCTATCACATTATCTGTGATAGTTGATCATTTCACATCTTTGGTATTGTGAATAGTGCTGAAATAAACTTAGGAGTACAGGTCTTTTTGTGACATAATAATTTCTTCTGTTTTCTTCTCTTTTTCTTTCTTTCTTTCTTTTTTTTTTTTTTCTTTTTGAGATAAATTCTATGTCAGCCCTGGTAGTGTGCCATGGTGTTACAGCTCTCAGCAACCTGAAACTCTTGGGCTTAGGCGATTCTCTTGCCTCAGCCTCCCAAGTAGCTGGGACTACAGGCACTGATCAGAATGCCTGGCTATTTTTGTTGTTGTTGTCATTGTTGTTTAGCAGGCCCAAGCTTGGATTGAACTTGCCTGCCCTGGTGCATGCCGGCACCCTAACCGGCTGTGGGTACGGAGCTGTCATAATGATTTCTTATCTACTAGTCACCTGGTATTGTGAATGCTAGATCAACGGTAGTTCTGTTTTCATAGAGGTTGTACTAATTTACATTCACACCTATTATGTTCTCTTCATCCTCACCAACATCTATTATTTTTGACTTTTTAAAAAATAGACATTTTGTTTGCATTCCTTATGAATTCTAAACATTAGTCTCCTGTCCTATGCATAGTTTGGAAGTATTTTCTCCTACTCTACACTGTTCATTCTATTCATTATTTCTTTGGTTGTGCAGAAGATTTTTAGTTTAGTTAAATACCATTTGCTTATTTTTTGATTTTGTTGCTCATGTTTTTGAGGTTTTAGTCATGAATTTTTTGCTTAGACAAATATTCAGAAGGTTTTCTTCTAATATATTTATAGTTTCAGGGTTTTTTATTATTGTTCGGGATTCATTGAGGGACCAAGAATTAGGTTACACTGATTGTGGTTGTTATGAAAAGTCTCTCTTGTAATTGTGTTCTGCTCCCAAAAGATGTGCCTTACACTGTGATCCCCCATCCTTCTACCTTCCCTCTCCCTGATCCCTCATCTCCCTTGTATTACATCATCCACTGCCTTCATATTATAATTGAGTACATTGGATTCTTGCTTCTCCATTCTTGTGATGCTTTACTAAGAAGAATATGTTCTACCTCCATCCAGGTTAATACAAAAGATATAAAGTCTCCATCTTTTTAATGCTTGCATAGTATTCTGTGGTATACATATATAACAACTTGTTTATTCATTTCTGGATTGGTAGGCATTTAGGTTGTTGCCACATCTTGGCGATTATAAATTGATCTGTGATAAACAATCTAGTGCACATATCCTTATGATAAAGGAATTTTTTCTTCTGTGTAGATGCCTAGTAATGAGATTGCAGGATCAAGTTGGATGTCTAATTTGAGTTCTTTGAGGATTCTCCACACTTCCTTCCCAAAATGTGTATTATTTTGCATTCCCACCAGCAGTGTGAAAGTGTTCTCTTATCTCCACATCCACGCCAGCAACTCCAGTTTTCAGACTTTGTGATGTGATCTATTCTCACTGGGGTTAAGTGATTGGATTATGATAAATTTTGTTTTGTTATATATTATTTCACTTAGAGTTGCAGTTCTCATGAATTTGTCAACAATGTTAAGTGAGAATTTACTGTGCTATCTAATGCCATGTGGTAAATAGATGTTCTTAATTTTAATGAAAGCCAATTTATTATTTTTTATATTTAGTAAATTTTGTGTCCTGATTCAGAAACTGATGTGTGCAAAAGGGTGAGAAATGTTCTAAAAGTTTATCATTTTAACATTTACATTCAGATATGCAATATATTTGAGTTTATTTATGTGTATTGATAACAGATGTCATGGTTCACCTTTTTTCATCCTAAAATATATTCACTTTTCCACAACATTTTTTATATAAACCATGCATTTCTTCACTAAATTAGTGAAATTTGTGCCATTAATTAAGTGGATGTTTAATTATGGGTATATTTCTATATTATCCATTATGTTTAATTGGTCAGCTTTCTACCTTCACTCTAATATTACAGAGTCTTAATAATTGTACATTTATAGTAAAATTTAAATGTTGATGCTATAACTGTATCAAATTTATTATTTTTCAAGAGTCTAGACTATTCCAACTCATGACCATGTCCTATAAACTTTAAATTTAGCTTGTTAATTTCAAAAAAAAAATAAAGCTAAGAATTTTATTGGACTTACACAGAATTTACAGATACATTTAGGGGAATTGACATCTTGGCAGTAGAAATATCATTTCATTTATTTGTTGTCTTAAATTTGAGCAATATTTTAGAGAACAGTCAGTGTAGAAGTCTTAAAATTATTTTATTACATACGTCACTATATATATATGCTACTAATATAAATAATATTTTAAATTTCATTTTATTTTTTTCTGACTACTACAGAAAAACCCAGTTTATGTTTTATACATTGACCATATATCCAGTGGCAATCTAAAATCATTCATTTATTCCAATAGCTACTTGTATAGTAGCTCCTCTTTATCTGCATTATTATTATTATTATTGTTATTAACAAGTTCCTGTTACCTGCAGTTAACCACTGGTCCAAAATATTAAATGAAATAAGTAATTCATAGGTTTTATATTAGGCGCTCTTCTGAGTAGCATGATAAAGTCGTGTGCCTTCCCTCTCTGTTCTACCCGGGACATAAGTTATCCCTTTGTCCAATATTTTCACACTGTAGACACTTCTCATTTGATAATCACTTACTAACCTGTTAAGTTATCAGATTGACTTTTTTGGTATTTCAGTACTTGTTTTTAAGTAAGCCTTATTTTACTTTATAATGGCCCTAAAGTACAAGAATAGTGATGCTTTCAATTCAGATGTGTCAAAGAGAATCTATAAAGTTCTCCCTTTAGGTGAAAAGTGAAAGCTGTATACTTAATAAGGAAAGAAAATCCTATGCTCAGGTTGCTAAGAGCTTCTGTAAGAACAAATATTCTAGTTGTTAAAATGTGAAGAGGAAAAAATATGCGCATAGTATGGATTGGGTTCAATACTGTCCATGGTTTTAGGCCTCCAGTGGTGATCATGGAATGTATGGAGGTGGGCAGGACTCCTCTGTAGCTTTGTATTTTTCTACATGAAAAATAATTCTTTTTATAAATATAGGTTGAGCATCCCTAATCTGAAAATCTGAAATCCAAATTGCTCCAAATTTAAAAACTTTTTGAAAGTTGACATGATACTCTAGGGAAAGTTGACATGATGCTCCCTTATTGCAGCATTTTGGATATTAATTTTGGATTTTCAGATTAGGAATATTCAATTGGAAATGCAAATATTCCAAAACCTGAAAAGAATCAAAATTCAAATTCCAGCATTTCAGATAAGAAATATTCAACCTGTAATGACAGATTTATTTTTCCTTTCCCAAATTTACAAGAGTTTAAATGTTTCTTAACTTACTGCACTGCCAACACTTCAATTCAATATTCAATAAGCGAGGTTTCAATGGGAATCTTTTGTCATGATTCTGAGATGGAAGAAAAAGTTTTAACACCATTAAATATAATATTAGTGGGATTTTAGATACTTTTTCAATTAGAAAATATTTTATTTTTTAATAAGCCATGATGATTGTTTTCATCAAAAACAGGTATTGATTTTATAAAATGTTTTATGTCTGTTATCTCTTAAGATGATGCCATGGTTTTTCTCTTGTATTTTGTTAATGTGATTGAATTTTGAATGATAAAGCCACCTTGTATTTCTGGAGTAAACTCCATTTGATAATGATGATCACTTTGATCACTTTAATATATGACTGGTTTTGGCTTGCTAATATTTATTTGGTATATTTAGGACTATTTTCAAGAGAGAAATTGCATAATTCATCAAAGCCTTAAAAGAAAAACTGATTCTGTGTCTCAGGCAGGTAATCTTACTCTCACTGGGCATCATCTTCTAAACACTGTGACACTTTAGGATATTTAGGATATTTCAGTCTCACTGTATCCCAGTGAATTTCAAATCTCAGCTATATATTTCCTATGGAGAAATTTGGCTATATATTTCAGGATCCTCAAGATTCCAATATTTCATGCCAGCCTTTGTGACTATCAAAGGCTCCACTTTTTCCCAAAATAGTCCCTACCTATGTGAGCCAAATCCTCAGTTCTTGTACAGAAATGACACCTTCTCCCAGGTTAAAAAAATTTTTTTTTATATGTGTGTGTGTGTATATATATATATTCATATCTCACCTAAATGGAGATAGAGCAAAATTATCCAAAATTTAAAGTTATCCAAATCTCAGGATATTCCCACTGCCTTGAATAGAGCCATGATCATTCACAATATACTTTCACAATATAAATAGATATGTGGAAATGTAAATAACTAATGGAATAGTAAATATTCTGCATATCCTTGGAAAATAGGATATTTAAACCAAAATTAAGAAAGGAAGTTGGTTTATTTATATATAACCAGGAGGCATTCAGTTATGTATGTAGGTCCTTCATACACAGCAGATGGTCATAACGATTAGTGAAATGATCATGGCTCTATATAAGGCAGTGGGAAATAGAAAAGAGGAAGAGTTTGGCCTGGTCCTCATAGAACTCACAATTCAATAAGAAAAATTGTCATATTGCATTTTCACAAATACAAAAAGTAAATTCTTGCAAAGGTGCAGAATTAATGCACTAAATGCAATGGATAACTATTATATATGTGATAGAGGTATACCAAGTAGAATCCATGGATTATATGATATTTAAGCTGGTATATCATAACCACTTGTTTACCTGAAGAATAAAAGATCAAGGAGACAGGAAACTCCTGCACAGATTAAAAAATATAACATACAATGTGAAATAGCTTAGTGTGTTTAGGACTTCCAAGCAATTCAGCATCATTTTGGTGGAAAGCATAGTAGGACATAAAGCACTTAGTATGTCCTGTGCCTACACTCTATATTGCAATGACTGAGATATGTGTTAAAAAACAGAAGTGACTAAAAATTTTAAATTTGAAGTTATCTGAAAGCATAATATATAATTAAAGAATATGGAAGTATAATGTAATATAAAAAGGAAAATCCCATCCCACTTGCTCTTAAGTACAAAGTGAATGCATGAATTTTGCCCTCAAGAAGCTTACATTCCACTTACAGAGATACAACCAATGTATAGAAACAAATTAAGAAATAAGAAGTGCTGACTTGGGTGTGACTGTCTTTAAAAGTAGTTGAAAATAAGTGAGTTAAAAATAAAATGAATAGAAAAATAATTATAGAAGCAATTAGAGAAGAAAATATCAATTATCCAGAAGTTAATAGCACAAAATAAATTTAAAACTTAGGAATAATGTTAATGATTGGTGTGCAAGATCTTTTATTCTGAAAACCACAGATATTATTGAAAGACATTTAAAAAATGCCTAAATAAGTGGAAAGAAAACTTATACAAGGATTGAAAGACTTAATATTATTAAGATTTCAATACATTCTAAATATTCCCCAAATTGATCTACAGAGTCTACACAATTCCTATCGAGTACCAGTTCTTCTGTTGTTTTGGTTTGGATTTTAGGCAAAAATGGGCAAGGTGGTCTTAACAATCATATGAGAACACAAGGGGAGAGTAAGAAGACAATCTTAAAAAGGAAAAACAAATATGAAGGACTCATACGCCAGAATTTCAAAACTTACTACAAAGCTACAATAATTAGGAAGGTATGGTATTAACCCAGTAGACACATAGATCAATAGAAAAGAATTGAATGTCAAGAATTAAATCCTTACATGCATGGGTAATTGATTTCCTACAGAGGAATAACCCAATCCATAAAAGATCAGTGGGTCTAGAACACTTGGGAAGTGGGGCATGAGAGTGTCCAGAAAGAGAAGAATTGACCGAGACTTTGAATTGTGCAAAGATATTGGCTAGATTGAAAGGAGTGAGAAGATGTTTTCAACATTGAAACAACATGAAATAAGTGCTTGAGAATTTCTAATAGATTGGTATGAGTGAGGTGATTAGATTTAAAATAGACATCTAAACCTTCAAGCCTAACTTCTTCGAATATCAAGTTATTACTGTATAATATTTCAGTCATTCCCTAGCCCTGTCCTCTGGATGATATTATTACTCCTCGCCTGGCCATTTGCAATAGTCTCTTCATGTCAATTTTGTGTTCCCTTTTCTCTGTTTTCTCAGCAGCAACCAGAACCTGAAAGAGGAAAGCATTTCAAATTTAGCATGCCCCTCAAAGAGTTAGTCTTAGAAATTAATCTCTTTTAAATCTTTTCCCAACCCTCTCACATTTTAGTATTATGGTAACACAGGTCATACAATCACTCAATCCAAAATCAGAAGACTCATTCTAACTTTTCCTTCACACTGTACTGAAAATATGAGCAAATCCTTCTAACTTCCCTTCATAATGCAACTTTTGTTTTTCTACATAACCACTATGTGCCCTAGATCTGGACACGATAATTTTTAATGTGGAAAATGGCACTATTTTCCTACCTAGATCTCTCAGCTTTCTGTCTTACAATATGATTTGATCTGTACTCTGCAAACAGAGGGATACTTCCAAAATATAAATCAGACTACATTATTCCCTGCTTAAAATTCTCTGATTCTTTCTTACTTCACTTAGAATTAAATCTCAACTTTTCACCATGAAGTCTGAGGCCCAGCATGAAACAACCTCTGCATATCTGAGTTACTGTCTACTTTCTAGCAACGAAACTCTTTTATGTCCTGAAGCTTTTGAGCTTGCTATTCTTTCTTCCCTGAATTTCTATCCTTCAAAGATTTCATGGCTAACTTATATTTTTTAATAAAGTCTCTACCCAATTAACTTTTCAGACGCTCACTTTGGCCATCTAAATACGAATAGGACACCTCCCACAATTTGGCCAACATTTCTCCTGTTATCGTATTGTAATGTGTTTATAGCACTGAACACTACATACAACTTGTTATTTGCTTATACTTTTATTTTTACCTGCCCCCACCTGCATGTACCGTAAAAAGCCCTGCAAATGGGAGATGCTTCAGTAATATCTTTGAAAGAAATAAAACGCAAGTTGCTTTGAGCATTGCAGAACAGACTTTATACATTAAACCTCATACTTTAGTAAATTTATCTACAAATTTACTATGCCAAATACACAAAACTGATTATCATAACATATTTTTCTCTCAAAAATGTCTTTTCCAATTTACATGAACAATGGCAGAATTTTGCATATTGATAAATCTTTTTTTATAACTCTTACCAACATTTAAACTGATCTCTGAGAAAGCAAACAGGAAAATCATCGTCAGAAGTCACCGCAAAGATACACAAGATATCATATGATTGGCATGTCAGCGATAGAACGGTAACTTACACAATGTTACATTTTTTCTATAGTAGGCTGGCATCTGAGCTGAAATACTTATTTTAAGAGGTCAGTAGGAGAGTTTAAAATCTTACTGGAAAAAAATAATCTTACTGGAAAAAAGTGATTACCCATTTGTTACCCTGCAAGCACCCTCACTCTGCAACACATCTGTGAGGCAAAAAACCCCCCAACAAACAAATAAAAAAGAAAAACATTTTTAAGTTTTAAAATCTCATCTTTCATGCAAGAATTCTGTGTTTTAAAAATATTACTTTCTCTGAGTCTTATGTCTACTTACTGCCTTTGACCAGGAAAAAACATATTTTGTGTGAAATAAAATATGCCAATATCTCTGCTGGTAATTTCCATTTTTTATTTATATTCTACACTATTACTATGAAAAGAGACAAAAATTTTTCCACATGGCTCATCTTTTTCCTATTTTCTCGAAGCATTCCAGAGTGAGCTGTGTTATAGTGTGAAAATAATTGGAAGTGGTAGCAAATGCTTCTCCTGAAAACATAACTCGATAATCTCTGTGGAAAACAATGTAGCAGCATCATATATGTAAAGTCTAAATATGTTCATGTTCCTCGCTTCAGAATACATTTTAAAACTAATAGAAGAATTTGTGTGAAAATTTTTTCAATGCAGGGTTATTCATATATATATAGTTTGTTTGTTTGTTTTTGTTTTTTAGAGACAGAGTCTCAGTTTGTCCCCCTAGGTAAAGTGCTGTGCCGTCACGGCTCACAGCAACCTCCAACTCCTGGGCTTAGGCGATTCTCTGCCCTGGGCCTCCCGAGTAGTTGGGACTACAGGCGCCCGCCACAACGCCCCACTATTTTGCGTTGCAGTTTGGTCAGGGCTGGGTTTGAAGCCACCACCCTCGGTACATGGGGCTGGCGCCCTGCTCACTGAGCCACAGGCGCTTCCCAGGGTCATTTATATTAAGGAATAATTTAGTCATGACTTGACTGTGTAAAAATAGAAGATTGGGAAATAAACTATGGCACACCCACCAAATAGAATACAATACTCTAATGAAAAGACTGTGCATTAATATGTAAGGCCGTAGAAAAGCAATTATCAGGCCGTAGAAAAATATTCATAATAAATTATGTAACAATGCTGGGTACAAAGTTACAGGAACTTCAGAAAATTTCTGATTTTGTGAGATGAAATTGAGTATGACACAAAGAGGTGGCAGAAAATAATTTTTAAATTATAGTGATTTCTGTTACTCAGGGCTAAGATACTTGTGCTTTACTGCTGTTTTCTAAATGTGTCTGTTTTTGTCCGTGTGTGTGTGTGTGTGTGTGTGTGTGTGTTGGAATGTGTTTTCTTTTAAACAACACTGACTGGTGTTAGAACAGCTGAATGGCTTGCGTTTCACTAGCTGAGCTCTTTTTTTTTTCTTTACGCTACAACATCTGGTTTCCCTTCTTCGTCACTTCATTCTTTTGTATGAATATATTTTAATTGTAAATACGGTATCTTAATCACTTTCACCATCCACGCTCACATGCCTGCCATCTCTCTGACCCAGCGTCAACTTTATTAACAGTGCTTCTACAAATCACTCATGCCACCGTCAAGAAGTGTGTCTTGCCAGGCCTATTACGCACATTTTGGCCAAATTTTTAATGTAAAACTAATTACAGGGATTATATATGGTCAGTACAGCTTGTGAGCGCGAAGCCCACAGGGCCTCCTGGCTGTGGGAGGGGACCGGGAGCTCGGCACAGGCCCCAGGGCCCGCCTGGGTGCTCCCACTCTGCCTGCCCGGTGAGGCCACCTCAGCACGGCCCCCAGTGTGGCAGGAGGGACGGGCTCCCAGAAGAGAGGAACCGGGCAACTTGCACAGAATGAGCGCTGCGGGAGGGCAGTGAGAGCTGCAGGTTTTCCGAGAAGCCTTCCTCCTCCCCAGACGTGTCCCTCCCAGCCCAGAGCTGGCCACTTTCTGGAGGGACATCTTCCTGAACGTTTGGGCCAAAAATGTGGGAGTGCATTACACACGGAAGCACATTTCTCATAGCAAAATACGGGGCTCGTATTTTACAAATATGTAAAAGAAAATGTCCAAGTTGCAAGTCTCATGGATATTTATGGGGAGAGTTTCCAGGAGCTGAACTAATGAACTTCTGTAAAGGATACATCTGTCCCAGATCTGGGTTCCATTTGTGAGACTCCATCTTAAAAAAAAAAAAAAAAAAAAAGCCTGTGCTTAAACGAACAAAATACCTTCTATTTTCTGTTACCACTTTCTGGTTTCCACCTGAGACACCTTTGCCTCTTTCTGGGTCATGAAGATATTCTCCCGTTTCCTACTAAAATTTTATTTTTCTAATTTTTCCATAGGTGATCCATCTTTAATTAATTTTATACATTGGGAGAAAAGCATGGAGAGTCTTTTTTTTTTCTTTTTGTACAAATTACCAGTTTGTTCCAGCATCAATTATTGAAAATAGTTTCAATATTCAATAAGTAGCAGCCTTTGTGGAAATTATAAATGTAGGTCTATTTATGGATTCTCTATCTGGTTCCATTTTTATCTACTTTTCAATTACTATGCAAATACAAAACTGTCTTGATTACTCTGGCTTTATGGAATTACACTCTAGCTTTGTGTGATTACTACATCTTTTTAAAATATTATGCGCTATAACCATCTAGGGCTGAAGTCCAGTACGGCGGGTACTCCTCCTTCTCTCTCTCACAGTGCTTTGTCTAGACTCCGTAATTTATGTTTCTTTTTTAGTTTTAGATTTAAGTTGTCAATTACTATTAAAATCCCAGCCTTGATTATTATTGGGATTACATCAAATCTATAAATTAATTAAGGGAGAATTTTTATGTTAGCACTATTTAGCTTCCACGTCCATGGGCACCTAAAATCTCTTCTTTTACTTGTTAATTTGACTAAACAATATTTTAGCCCTTTCAGTGTTGTGGTTTTGCCCCTCAGTTTTAAATTTATTTCACTGTGTTTTTATGCATCTTGAAGGTAGTACAAGTGTAATTGAAAAACATAATTTCTAACTGGCATTGGAAACACAAATGATATTTTAAAAGTGAATTTTATTCTGAAACTTTGATAATTTGCTTATTAATTTAGGAATTTCTTTGTCAAGTCTTAGATTTTCTAAACAAAGAATGATGAATGTGTTTAGAGAATTTTTAAAAACATCCTATGTTATCTTTATGCTATTCATTTCTTTTCTTTTTTTTTTCTTTCTTTGGTTACTATTTTTAAACCTTTCAGTGCAATGTTAAATAGGATGGATGGGAAAGGACCAAGACAACCCTAAATGCTCCAAATTAATAAATTAAAAATACAGCTCTTTGAAAAAAAACTGTTAAGATATAAGCCACTAGTTAGTCTAATCATGAAAAGTTCGACTGAGAAAAAACTGCATTTTTGGTAAAGAAGAATTAGAAAAAATAATAGAAGAGCAAGATGTGCCCCCACACAACTAGAAATAAAAACCAAGAACATGGATTATTTCTTAGAAAAATGTTGTTTACTAATACTGTGGTGGTGGTGAGGCATAAACTGATCAATTTACAGATAAGATAAATATAAAACTCTTAAAGAACCCTCCTTAAAAAGTGCTGTGTTTTCACAGGGGGAAAAAAATAAACTTAAAGGGAAATCTTAGCAGCCTATTAAGACCAGGTAAGATATATGCTATGTAAGTTGTGTCAGAGCATAGAAAATAAAACTTCCTTTTTTTTTTTTTTTGTGAAACAAATACTTCCTTGATACTTTACTTTTAAGAACAATAAACTGAAGACATATAGACCAATTTAAATAAAAACTGAAAAATCTTAAAATATTAGCTGATCTATTCAATCACCAGATTAAAACATAATGTATTATAAATTATACCAGGAATGAAATGATGGTTCTTTATTTAAAAATCTATTAATATACTTCACCATAGTTCATATGATTAACTATATGGATGACAGGAAAGTCTTTGGACATTATGTCATAATGTGCATATATATGAACAGATGGATAATGGGGATTATACAAAAAGTTTGTATATGGTCCGAGTGCCAGCATTGCACTAGAATATGAAAGTCTCAGAGCATTCCACTAAAAAGCCAGAAATGAAACAGGGAAAAAGAAAACAACTAGAGGCATAAAATTTAGAAAAGGATAAATAGAGTCATCAGAGTTTACAGACAGCCTGATAACATATCTGGAAAACCCGTGAGCATTAATAATAAAATTTTCTCGAAAGAATTCAATAAGTTCACATGGTACCCTAGTAGCATCCAAAATTTAATAACATTCCTATATACAAATAAGGACAAGTTATAAATCCAATAAAATGGATGAAATAATTACAATAGCAACAAACATAAAACGTTTACCAATAAACTTACCAAGAAGTGTCTTACGTAGAGAAGGCCAAGAAACACTCCTAAGTCACAAATGGAGACTTAAAGAAATGGAAGGCTGCTTGGCACCTGTGGCTCAAGTGGCTAAGGAGCCAGCCACATACACCTGAGCTGACGGGTTCAAATCCAGCCCCGGCCGCCAAACAACAATGATGGCTGCAACCAAAAAATAGCCAGGTATTGTGGCAGGTGCCTGTAGTACCAGCTACATGGGAGGCTGAGGCAAGAGAATTGCTTGAGCCCAGGAGTTGGAGTTTGCTATGAGCTGTGGTGCCACGGCACTTTACCCAGGGTGACAGCTTGAGGCTCTGGCTCAAAAAAAAAAAAAAAAAAAAAGGAAAAGAAATGGAAGGCTATCCCTTCTTAGTTAGAATGACTTTATAGTCTAAACATATTGACTTCCCTAAGTGGATTTACAAACCGAATGGGATTTAACAAAAATATTTAATGACATTATTTTTATGAAGCTAGATATTTTAAATTTCACATAAAAAATAAGCATACAGATTTTCTATAAAAGTGTTGAAAAGGAGGATCTATCAGGGGTGATTAAACCTACTTGATATTAAAATATATCACAACACATTTGCAGTGTAAACAGTGTACTTGTGGCCCTTGAGTAGGTAGACAGACTGGTGGAATAAAATAAGAAGCCCAACAATAGCCCTAACCACATTTAGAAATATAGTATATGATAAAAATGATACCTCAAGTCCATGGACAAAGATTATATTTTCAATAATTGTTAGAACTGGAGAGCCATTTGGAAAAATATGCACTCAGATCCATTCCTCACCCCATGCATTAGAATAAACTCCAGATGGATCACAATTCTCTGAGTATTCATCTGGCTTATGGGTATATCAATAGTTTACTTTTTTTTATTGCTGAGTAATATTATATGAAGGCACAGACATGCTGCAATTCTGTTCATTATTCTTCTTTTAAAGCACATCTGAATTATTCCCAATTTTTTATTATTATCAGCAAAACTGCTATTAACATTCATAAACGAAATTTTTGTGTGAATATAACATCTTCGTTTCTCCAAAATAAATATCCAAAAGTTCAATTGCTGCATCATATGGTAGCTGTCTGGTTTTTGTTGTTGTTGTTGTTGTTGTTGTTGTTTTATCTTTATCTTTTTGCAGTTTTTGGCCAGGGCTGGGTTTAAACCTGCCACCTCTAGAATATGGGGCTGGCGCCCTACTCCTTTGAGCCACAGGTACCACCCTGTCTGTTTTATTTTTTAAAGAAAATCATCAACTCATATCAGATGTGGTTGCAACATTTTATATTCCCACCAGTTTTGTTTGAATGACCCAATTTCTCTAAATCCTTGCTAGCCTTTGGTGGTGTTACTATATATATTTTTTAATTTTACCTACTCTGGTAATTGTATTGTCGTATCTCATTTATGGTTTTAATTTACTTTTCTCAAATGGCTAATGAGTTTGAACATGATTTCATATGTTTTTAATGCTAGCTGCTTATTATCTTTGACTGTTAATGGACTTTTCTCATTTTGTTTATTGTTGAGTTCTGATAATTTTTTTTATATATTCTAGATATTAAACCTTTATCAAATATGTGCTGCGTAGGTATTTTCTCCAACTGTGTAGCTTATCTTTTCATCCTCTTAATAAGTCTTTCACAGAACAATCATTTTAATTAAATGTGGATGACATTCTTTTCATCAATTTTCATTTTATACTTTTTTTTTCATGCTTTTGGTGTAAAGTCTAATTCTTTATCTTACCCTAGATCCTGAGGATTTTCTCCTATGGGCTTTTTTTTTTTTTTAATTTTACCTTTTATACTTAGATCTATGCTCATTTTGAGTTAGTTTTTATTTAAATTGTGAGATGTAGATCAAAGTTCATTTTTCCTTTATATATATGTCCATTTGTTCAGCACCATTTTTTTAAAAAGCTGTCTTTACTCCACTGAATTTCTTTTGCACCTTTGTTAAAAATCATTTGGGGATGCACAGAGATCAGAGCAGGATAGAGGCTGCAAGAAGCTGAGTATCTCATACCCTCTCCATCATCCCCATCCTGTATACTTACCTTGTACCTCACATAAGCCCACACCATCCCAGGTAGCTTCAGGAGCTCGAGGTCTACAATAAGGAAGATCATCAGCGGCTGGGTGGAGAAATACTTCCATAAGAGGAAGGATTTGACCTGCAAGAATCAGGACACTCTGGCCACCAGGTTCAGTATGAACCTGGACCAAGTGTAGGTATGGCTCAAGAATTTCTGGGCCAAATAGCATAAAAAACAGCTATAGCAAGAATTCCAGCAATTGCTGGGGAAGAGACACCTGGAAGTTCAAGGTATTCTGGACATTTGCACCAGAACCCCTGCCTCTCTGGTTCCATGAGGGGGTGAGAGGCAGCGATGGAGGCATATTTTTGCAAACTCTCTTCTCTTTGCCCTTTGAGAATTTTCCTGGTCACAGATGCCTCAGTCTCCAGCTTTGGCCAGTCTTGGTTGACTGTTGTACAGGCCCTCAACCCCAGGACTGAGGTTGGGGACTAAGGATAGAGTCAGGACCTCCAACCCTTAGACTTCTCACCAGAACCTAGATGATTCCAACTTCACAGGGCTCATCTCCCCCACTCCCCACATCTCTTTGGAGGACTCTTTTTCTCCCCTATGATGGCTGGGTATTGAATAGGGACATGGACAGACTCTGGCCCTGGGATATTACTGAACTTATTGGAAAGTCTGTGCTTATAGGATCCTGCAGATTCGTCCAGGAACCAGACAGGACAAGGGTACAAGACCCTGTGTTCCCCCTCTGAACAATGTCTGAAGAGGTGAACGGTGAGTCTTCACCACTAGCTGCTCTTCAGCAGTAGGAATGCACTGATACTTATGGATCCTACCAGCTGGTGAGCATTTGCATGTTTTCAAAATATGGCTCTTACAGGTCTCTCTGCTGTGGTTGCCCCTGACTTGTCATTCGGGTTGTACATGTGAGACTTCTATTGTTTCCTAGAACAGGAAATAGGATGGTGGCCACCATCTAGGGTTGTGAGACATCTTAATGCTTGTTTATATGCAGACTTGTAACTTCTTTGTGGTTTACATGAATATATCTATCATTGAGCCAATAACATGCTGACCAAACTGCTATAGAAGCAAAATAAGTCTAGATGTTTGATAAGGTATTCCTTCCTACCTTGTCATTTTTCATGACTCTGTGAGCCTTTATTGGATTGGCTCTTTGCTTTTCTGTAACATTTTAAAAAGAGATTTTAGGGTTCCTACAAAAGTAGTTGGGAAATTTAATAGAAATTGCATTAAATGCATACATATATTTTGGAGAAATTGGCACCTTTGCCACATTGAACTTTCTAATCTGAGAACATCAATTATATTATCGTTCATTTGGTCTCATGAATTCTCCCCCCAAAACGTTATTATTAAATCACAATTACATTTACAATTTATCTCTGGTGCTGCATCTTTATTATTGTCTGACAGTTTACAGTACTTTTATTTTCATTGTTTATCTTTGTTTAATTTATGAGATTCACCTTATATATTTATCTTTATTTTATATCCAGAAACTTGCCTCAATTACATTTAACACAACATAAACATTAGAATTTAATAAAGTTCATGGTCACCTTGAAAAAAAAGTCACTTGAATCTATTGATGTGTGATGTTTCTGGGCTCTCTATTCTGTATCATTGGTTGATGTATCTATCCCTCCATCAATACTCCTCAGTAATGATTACTGTAGCTGTATGAAGTCTTAAAATAAGGTGGACTGATTCCTCTCCTGTCCTTTTTATTGAAACCTTTTTTGCTATTCTAGTTCCTTTGCTTTTTCATATAAATTTTCAAACAATCCTTCATATATTAATCAAAAAGTATTGTAGTAGTTTTGATTGGAATTGTGTTAAATCTGTATATCAGTTCGGGGAGAATTAGCATCTTTACCATATTGAGAGGTCTAACTCATGGATAAATCTCTCCGTTTATTTACATTTTTGATTTTAGCATATAATGCCTATTCATGTGTTGTGAGATATTTACCTAATATTTCATTTTTGTTGTAAATGATACTACATTTTAAGTTTCCATGTCCACATTTTCATTGCTCATACACAAAAGTATAATTGATTTTTGTATACTGATATTGTATAAGGAGATTGTGCTGAATTCATGTATTAGGTGTAAGATTTTGTTTGCTTTTGTTGTATAGATTCCTTGGGATTGTCTATGGAGACAAGTAGTTTTCAAATATGGATAATTTTATTTATTTATTTTTCAACCTGTACACATTTTCTTCTTTCTCTTCCTTCCCTTATTGCATGGGCTACAATTTCTAGCATTGTATTGAGTGAGAGTAGTAACAGGTGATAACCTAGACTTCTTATTGGCATGAGGAGGAAAGAATTTATTCTATCATCTTAAAGTATGATGTTAATTATAGGTTTTGTCAAAGTGTGATTAAACAAGTTGAGATAACTCCTTTCTATTCCTGTTTCTCAAAGTTTTTATTTATTCATTTTTATTGTTTGGGATTCTTTGAGGGTACAAGAAACCAAGTTACACTGATTGCATTTGTTAGGTAAAGTCCCTCTTATAATTGTGTCTTGCCCTCCAAAGGCGTGTCACAGAGACCCTCCATCCTTCCCTCTTTCCCCTCTTC
>NW_003852396.1:20918426-20937255 GCF_000181295.1 Otolemur garnettii
CCCCCCGTGTACTGGGTCATTAATTGTCCTCATCAGAATTGAGTACATGGGATTCATGTTTCTCCATTCTTGTGATGCTTTACTAAGAATAATGTGTTCCACTTCCATCCAGGTTAATACGATGGATGTAAAGTTTCCATCTTTTGTAATGCAGACTTCTGTGGCAATTGCAATAACAACAAAAGTAAACAAATGAGACTTAATTAAATTGTTTCTCAAAGTTTTTATCACACATGAGTGATGACTTTTTTAGATAGATTTTGTCTCCATTGATAATTTTTCTTCTTTACCTGTTAATATAGTGAGTTACATTATTGCTTTTCAATTAGTGAACCAGACTTGCATTCCTTAAATAAATTCTGCTTGGCTGTAGTATATAATTATTTTTAAGTATTTTTGAAATCTATTTGCTAATACTTTGTCTGGTATTTTTGTTTCTATATTTATTAACATTATCAGTCTGTAGTTTTCTTATTTTGTACTGCTTTTATTTTACTTGGTGTCAAGATGATTCTTATCTCATAAAATGAGTTGCTAACTAGTCCCTCCTGTTTTCTAGAAAAGATTGTGTAAATTGGTGTTGATTTTCAATTTAATATCCTAATCCAGGAATCCTTTCTAATAAGGGAGAGAAAAATAGAGAAGGAGGAAGTGAGGGAAGAGAGAGGGAAGGAGAGAGGGTAAGTAAGGGAAGACCCTTACTAGTAATAGAATATCTGTTGTGTTATGGATGTGGCAAGTATTAGAGTTGGAAAATTATTATTTTGCAATAACATATTATCAATGGCTGTTAAGTACAAATTTTCATGTGATGCATGATATTTGCATAGTTTTGAAGTCTTTTTCCATAGATCACTTACTACTCAAAAGAGCAAAAAACAGTAATTACAGAATGTAAAACTAGAGAAAAAGGTATGTAGGGTTATCAGAACGTTCAGCTCTCGTGATGGGTAGTGAACTTCGTATGCCTTCAGATAGGATCTGAGAAAAACACAAGACCAATTGTGCCAGACTCCATCTGAGACTGGGAACCTGAATCTTGTCATTCAGAAACACAATGGAAATGCAAACTTAGGAGTGTTTTACTAAAAACAAAAACAAACAAAAAACCCAAACGCATTCTCACTTTTATGTCATAAAAGTGAAAGAAAGCTGTGGAATTTCCAGGTGAAAGAAGACCAAAAAAAATATGACAATTAAATGCACCACCCACTCAAAGGCTGGATACACTTCCAGAGGAAAAATGCTATGAAGGTCATTGTTAAGTGGCAAATTGTAAAATGGACAATAAATTTGGTCAAACTTATATTAGTGTTAAATTTACCTAAGTTGATAAAAGCATTTGGTTATATAGAGAAATATCTGTACTTTTATAAAGTGTACACTAAAGATTAGAAAATGGGTATGACATACTCACATGGTCTTCACATGACTCAAATCTCTGTCTGTATACGGATCAGCTGATAAGGCAAGTAATAAATACATCTAAGTGAAGTGCATAGAAAGTTTTGTGTCACTCTTTATTCTTGCAACTACGTGTTTCAAGTCACTGCAAAATAAAAAGTTTTATAAAATTAAATAAAATTTCCACAGTTTCATGAATTAATAAAAGAGATCCCTGAAAAGCCTGTTAGACACTGACTTTCCAGCTCTGTGCCTGGCCTAATCTGCAAAATGGGAATAATATGATCTTCCTCACGATGTTGTTACGAGGATTAAAAACAATCTATGCAGGATGCCTAACACCACCCTGGCTGGTGGCTCAGTGAATGTAGCCTTCCCTGTGTGCTTACTGAGGTGGCAGAGACCGTCCCCACCATCACCAGCATCACTGTGCTACAAAAGAGAGAGTAGAGATGAAGGATTCCTGACAGGTCTCAGACCCACACCCGAATTACCATTCCTGCTCTTTCCACTGCATTGCATGTCTTACTTGAACTTGGTCTCTCGATTTTCATTGGATTAGTCTTTAAAGGAAACCGAGGATGTATTTGAACATAGATTCTGTCACTGTTCAGAAATATTCCTGCTGTAACGTGAAATCCTTTGTTTTAAAAGTAGTTAAAACCACCATAATTTAATGGTTAGGAGTTCAAGTCTGGACCTATAGATCTCTGTGGAATAAATGTTTTGAAGTGGCTTCAAGGCATGATCCTATCCTGCCTGGGACAAGAACCCGAAAAGTTTTAACTCGCCTTAGGGGCTCATCAATTAGACTTTGTACTCAAGCCCCGAGAGTTAAAAAGGGAGGGGGCATTCAACTGTAAATGTAAAATGTGGAATAGAGATATCTTATGTATTAATGTGTTTATTTTGAATTTCGGTGCCCGTGGGGGAAGCGCTGGTCTCTGTGTGTGGCTGATCCCATCTTCTTTATTTGACTGATCCTTGAATCTATAGATGCGCGCAGCGCAGTTCGGTAGCTTCCCCGGGAGCAGGGTCAGTGGGCCGTGATTCCCCTGCAGGAGGCAGGGGTCTGTGCGGAGCAGCCTCCTCCCTGCAAGAGCATTTTGAGAATGCAGAGCACATCTGCGCAGCCCGCAGCCGGCCGGTAGTGCGCGCCCACCCGCGCGCACACACACGCGCGCGCTCCCCTCGCCCAGCCCGGCGCGGCGTCCTCCGTGGAGGCAGCCGTGGAAACTGCAGCCCCAGCCTGCTGCGCTGAGGCTCCGGCGGCCACTGCCTGATTTGCCGGAGGAGCGCTCGAGTCCAGTTTCCGAGAGACGCGGTAACACGCAGCTGCCACGGCTGGTGGCAGACGGCCCCTTCTCCCAGCTGCTGCCCCAGCCCTGGCAGGAGGACACCCTCTTCCCAAAGCCAGTCCGCCTGGGTGGCGGCTCCGCGCGGAAGGGCGGGCTGCGCTCTGGGCGCTCTCCCTCCGACCCGCCGGCCTCCTCCCCGTCCACTTTCAGGTAGGCGCGTGCCGTTTCTTGTTTGGGGTGTTAGAAAACCTTCTTAATCACAGTATTTACCTTAACTGAGAACATCTTTTTTTTTTTTTTTTTAATTAAAGGAAACAGAATAGTAAAGAGCTTAATAGTTCAGCAGCGATGTTTTGGATTCAAGTTTCAGTGGTAACTATTTCTCTCTCCCACCCTTACAAATATTCTGCAAATAATAAGACTCAGCTTCATTTTGTGATTCATGGGCAATTTCACATTGAGCATTAAGTGTACACTTCTAACCTTTTGAGTAAGTTGACAATTGTTATGTAACTCTGCATGTGTGATGTAAAGACCTTTCAATGCTCTCTCCTCTCCTTCCGCTGGGGGGGGGGCGGGGGTGTTAAAAAAGCATATCTCGGTCATTTAAAAGAAAAGCCAAGTAGTGGGAGCTCCAGATCCAAACTCTTCTTCAGCATTTCGCATTCAGTGATACGGACAGGAGGGAAAGTTGCTGAATCACAGAAGTTTAATATTCATGCAAATTGCTGTATTTGTCAGAGAAACCCAGGAATCAAACGCCTTTTCATCTTTCTAAGCTCTTATACATATAGGGAGGATGTGGATTTAAAGAGAAGTTTTTTGTTTCTATAACTCAGCCTGTTGTGGTGAAATGGGTAAATTGGTTACTTGACAGAGGGGAGCGTTAACTGGCAGGGATTTCTTCTGCTAAAATGCATTAGATCCTGGGACTGCGTTTCGGAGTTTCTTAGTTAACAGCTCTGAATTTGTAAAACTCCAAACAAACCTACACTTTGTTGATCTGTGTCTCCTTGATTTAGTGGTGTCAAATCTGAATAAGTTGTCAGCCCTAACATTCTTTCCCTGTACCTGTTTTCTTAAGCAAAATTCCAAGTAAAGACAAATTAATGGAGAAAAAACGCAACAACTTTCTAATATCACCACCCTTGGATATTCATTTAAATTACTTCCTATACGTTGAATGACCAACAATCATAATTGGTCCAATTTAGTTGGAATGATCATGAAGAAAAGGGTGTTCAGAAGGTTTGTCACACACAAGTCAGTCTCCTGGACCCTCTGAGGTACTAAGCAGAGTTCAGACCTAAGATTTGAGGGGAGATTTTGTAAGTAGGGGACTAGAAGACACAGTTTTGCGACTGCTTTGTGACCATCACTATGTATATGGGGTATGGGGTACACTTATAAAAATGTCAGTGTCTCTTCTCTTTACTCTCCTGGGAAGTGCCTCCAAACTCTCAGTGGTGTCTGTCTTTATCTGGATGACCTTAGCTCTGATGGGGGAGTGTGACACTTAACTTTAAGGTAGATCTAGGCTTATAATTAAAAGTCAAGGTATCCCCTGGGGCAGGAATTTTCATGCTCCTTGACAGCTAGATATCTTCTCTTCTGATAACTGCAGGGACCTATACCTCAATCAAAAAGATCGTGTGCACAAGTGGGCAGTCTGCTGGCTCTTTAGAGGGTGGGGGAAAGAGAAGAGTTGCTTCCTCCTCTTGCCATGAATGCAAGTGATCCCTCTGCAGCATTCAATAGAGAATTTCTGTCTGTAACAAATATTTAACATACATTTTCTGATATTGCCTTTGGCTCCCTTAATATAAGTAGCATTTCATATTAAATGCTCATCAAGTATATTGACAAAGTAAATTCTGCTGTCTGCTAGACAATAACAGATATGCCAAGAGAGCACACCTTTATTTTTCTTACTTTACACTTTGAGTTATGATCAAACTTGAAATGAACCTGCTTATATCACTCTCTCCATGGTACCGTGACAGCTGATGGCTCAGTCCAAGGTACTGGTATTGCACTTGGTAAAAGCAGATGAACAGAACCAGCAAGGGAGGTAGCATAAGGTTTTTCTTTCCCTGCTGGGTGGGTGCTGTGCACTTGGAATGGACTCCTGGAGAGCGGGCACTCTTCTTTGGTAGTGGTGGAGTATTTCTTCCACCAGAGATATTTCACTCAGCCAGCAAGCTAAGAGATCCAAAGACGGGAGCTTACCCAGGCCTTCTGTGGAGGTGAGAGGTTACTTAATTCAGTTTTTGACCTACCTTCCTTCTCCTTCTTGTCCTTCACCTGCCCTTTTTTCTAGGCAAGTAGATTTCTGAGTCAGTCATTGCTTGCGTGTTAAAGATCAATGTTCAAAGCTGTCTTTTTGAGAGGGAATCCATTTCATTTCATTTGGAGCCAGAGGTGATAACTTCTCCATGACTGTTCTGGCTCAAAGTCACCAGGCTTTTTAGTTTTTAAACATCTTTTCCCCTATATTGGGTAGCCCTTTCTGTGTAGCTGGTGAATTGGCGTTTGGGGATTTACATTTTAATAAAGCTGATGAATCAATACTATGGATTAAATCAAACAAATGGGTTATCAACAACATTCAGTGTTATTACATCACATACATTTTAATTCTTATAATCAATGGGGAAAAGTTGATGGTGTCGCCCGTAGGCATTTCTACAGAGGAATGATCACTTTGCACATCCACACTGACCAAGGCATACACAAGGGAAGAAAAAAGATTCAAATGAAACTTATAAGTTTTACAAATGCAAACAGGTGCTGAATACAAAGGAAACCATGTAGTTATAGTCACAAGGTGATTTTCCCCAAATTGCCCTGGATTATACACTAGCTCTAACAATGACATATTGTATGCACCCTTCAGGGCTGCACTGAGTGATAGCTGTAAATTAGAATGAAGGGAAGAAAATGCTCTGCAGTCTCAATATTGAGGAAAATTAGGATCCAGATGGTAAGGCTTTTTATAGGAATGCATTGGATGGTGTTACCGGCTTCTGTGGCTACTGTCCTATTATCTATTCCCTCGACTAAAATGCAGTTTGGTGAAGGGGCTGATTGCTAAGAGCCATCTTACAAACCTAGAAAAGTGAACTTCCTTTCCATGTTAAATTTTCCATCTCTGCTGACTTACTGGTCTTTAGCTAGTCCTTATTTTTTCCCATTCTAATTTAAAATTCAATAAAAATTAAATAATGCAATTTATTGTTAGTAATGTTACAATTTCAAAGTTGCTTTCTTTTCTCATTCTCACTTCTTTTGTCCCCTGTCTTATATTATGAATGCATTTGAGAAGTATGTGAAACTGTTTGGACTCAGACACAGAATAGTTATTAGACGGGTTACCACCTGGCTTTTAAATGTCTCTAGTATAAAATCAACTTTTCTGATTATACTGTCTTTGTGAAGGCAGTTATGATGAGAACTGCTGGAGCAGTCTTCCCTGTCGCTCAGGCATTTCTGTGCTCTAAGCTTCACCTCGCTCTGAAAGGAAGGCTTTTCTTCCTTCTACAGGCTCCAGTGGGAATTTCACTGCCTCCAACCTCTGGGGCCACAGTGGCATCTCTTTTCAGGAATAGAAAGTGAGCCACCTAGTGGTGCAAAAGAGTAACTCCTGTGTTCTTGGCTCAGCCTTCCAAGTTGATAGCCCGGGAAGGCATTGCTAACTTTGTTACACAGCAGAGGTATGCTGGTTTTATGAAAATGTCTTCTGGTGGCATTTTCCGTTGTTCAAATCAATTGTTTAGTTACAAGTAGCGATTTCTTCACTCCATGCCTCATTTAGTAATTCGTCATAGCTTTATTCACTGCTTAACATTTGTTTACTATGCACACACATTTTTTAAAATACATTTATGTTGCTTGCTGTGTGTTTAATAATACAATTTAATGCACATTTTATGCATATTAAAGTGCCAAGATACTTCAGTGAAGAAAATACTTCACAAAGAAAGCAATGAAATTATGTTTTCCATACAGTATTTATATTGCAATTGAACAATATATTGTATACATTTGCATAGGAATGCGCGCACACACACACACACACACACGCATAGGCAGTTCAGAAATTATCCAGCTATGTAAAGTGAAAACTAGAAACATATATGGCTGGAACATTGTCTAAAGCTTTCTTACGGTATAAAAATAATTTAACATATCTGCATATTCATACTTGAAATGTATCTGTGAATATAAGCATGTAAATAGAATAAAATAAAACAAAATTATACATATATACATCTATAAATATATACCTTAGTTATAAATCAGAATCTCTATGTCTTCTAAAGACTCTAACCTAGCTAACAAATTATCAAGGATAGAGTAACCCCTGCCTTAGTCTCCTTATCCTTTTCACTCTTTTTCTGTGCTAGGAGTCAGCTGTGGCATACTTACAGGAGGTACATCGCTTAGCTGGAAATAACTCTTTTGAAGTGGAGGTGTTGAGGGCATGCCTCTGGGAATTGGAGTTCTGTAAAAATGTATGCTAAAGTGGAGGCACTGTGCGAAGGAAGGGCAGTTATTACAGGTGATTATTTTTGATTTAGAGGACTTGGGTGTGGGTGAGGGTGATCCAGTTAAACAAGATTGATTTTAATTTCCTTTTACTCAAACAAAACTTAGACTTTGAATGGCAGGTAATCTGGGCAATTCCTTAATCTGTTATTTAATAAAGGCACAATTTAGAGAACTGTGGCTGGGATCACATCTGCAGATGTGCTCTGTGGGTCTGGAATTAGCTTTCCCTGTAGGTGGCTGCCGTATCATCCATGTCATTTATTTGGGGTCTGAGGCTGTGTCAACTGATAATTCACTGCATGCAGTCTTTTAAAAAAATCAGAAAATTGTTTTGAAATTGTTTCCACAAAAGTTAATGTATATCTAAAGCTTGAAATACAGACACAAATAGAAATTAATAATGCCTGATTCAATGTCAAGAAGTTCTCACGTGAGGCTCCACTTGTTTGAGATGTAAATGGTGAATAGACACTCATACGTGTCATCCTACTTGTCCTTGGAGTAAAATAAGGTATAATAAAAACATTCTATTTATCAGGGCTGGCTCCCATGCTATTGTAGGAAAAAAGCATAATAAAAAAATTTTAATATATTAGATAATAACCTTGACTATTCAAGCACTTAAAAAATTACCACTAAAAGTTAGATGCTCTTCAAAATTATTAAAGTGTCTATGATTTTCAACTGAGAATTTACCTTTGTCTATCAGTGATGGGAAGTATAATCTTGATTGGAATTGTGTTTAATTGTCACAAGCCAATGTTTTTTTTCCTTGCAACTTTCTTTTTCTCTTAAATTGCAGATGACTATATGGGTACAGTGATTAGGCTACATTGCGTTTGTTAGGTCATTGCTAAGCTGTAGTTGAGCCTTCATCCAGGAGGTGTGCCTTGTGCCTCCTCTCTTCTCCCCCCATCTGGATTTGTGTTTTCTCTCTTGTGTGGACATGTAGTTGTTCATCAACTGGTTTCATAGTAGTATTAAGTACATTGGATATTTGGTTTTTCATTCTTGTGATACTTTACTTAGGAGAATGTTCTCAAAAAAAATACAAAAGAAGTAAAGTTCCCCTCTTTCTCTATGGCTAAACAGTCATATATGCAGTCGTTTATTTATCCATTTGTGAGTTAATGGGCACGTGGATTGTTCCTACATCTTGATGATTTTGATTGAGCCATGATAAACATTCTAGTGCATACGTCCTTCTGCTAAAAAGATTTTTTTTTCTTCTGGGTAGATACCTCTTAATAACATTGTGGGATCAAATGCAACTTTCTAAGCTACAATTTGGTGAGATGTGACTATTACATACACACGGTTCTGTAATAATTTAAATATACTGCAAATTGATAGCCAGTAAGGCCATAATTATTTAATTGTAAACAAAAGAAATATGAATACAAGTCCTTTATTTTGCACGAGTTTAGGATATGAAGCCCGGTGCAGAGAAA
The DNA here is from genome assembly GCF_000181295.1 of Otolemur garnettii. Classification (NCBI taxonomy): domain Eukaryota; kingdom Metazoa; phylum Chordata; class Mammalia; order Primates; family Galagidae; genus Otolemur; species Otolemur garnettii. The sequence goes on from NW_003852396.1 coordinate 20,927,131, forward strand.
GCAACTTCTGCTATCTGTCTTTCCATCTCCCTCTCCTTATCCACTTAAATCTCTAAGTCAGTGTCCCCAACTTCCTTTTTAATTTTTCAAATTTTCCTCCTTACCAAATCAGTATACTTACTTAAACTCCACGTTTCCATGTAAGGATCTAAAAATCCCCCGTCAACATTCACTCTCTGAATTGTTATGCAATTCATCTAATTATTTACCACAATGTCCCTTAAATGTATGTAAATTAGACTTTTGATGAATTGGAATATTTTACAGATTCTCTGCATAAATCACACTAGGTTAAAAAAAAATCACCTTGTTTAAGGAGCAGGATATTTTTGGACCTTCCTCATTTGCCACAGTGAGTGAGGACAGCTCAGTGCTACTGCCTTCAAGTCTATGCCGGCAGGGGCTGTCTGCACACTTTCAGAAAGAAATTCCTTAGTTAACTCCTCGCTTTGAAGAGAACTTATCGTCCACCTAATATGTGTCTACTGAATCTGAGAAGAGGCAGAGGTGGCAATTTCAATTCTCTTGTTTTCTAGTCTGATTTTCCAAGGCAATGTTCATTTATAATTATATTTATGCATGTGCTTTTATAATAATATTTATAATCAACATCATTGTGTAAATAGAGGTAATAATTTAGAAAGCAATCCCACTCTTCTTGCTATGGAGTCATATAAAATAAAATTTTCGTAAAGCGATTATAAATTTTCTTACTGATGCTCAAGTAATCAGGTGGTACTTAATCCCTCTCATAAGCATGTGCCATTTAGAACAACTCTGATGATTTTCTTTCATAGAGATAAAAGTTACATCCTGTAGCAATAGAATTTTAGGCCATTTTTCCCGTTGTCTTTTCACATCCCCAGCAACAATGACCATGTCATGCACTCACGGTTTTCTTCAGGCGAATAGCTTTCAATCCGTTATTTGATTTTCACAATGAAAGAGTTATGGATTTGTGGTCTGTCTTTATTTTCTTCCTACCCTCTACTGCTTTTCTTTTTTTAAATTTCTCACTATTCTTACATGTAATAACAGAAAATAAACATTATTTGTAACACAAAATGGAAAATAATGTGCCCAATGCTGCCTCCTATTGTAGGCATTTGGCATTACAGTGATTGCATATAAAATATTTGCGTGGCAAATCCAAATAAGAATGATGAGTTGATGGGTTGTTGTGTTAGTAGCTTTCCTGGTCGCTCAAGTAGACTTGTGGAGTGGTAAAAAGAATGTTTCCCAGAGTCAGGGATCTGATTTAGGGTAACTGAGGAAGTATAACATCTTTACCTTAGGAGGTGAGGAACGACAAAGTTTATCAGCTAAGGAGAACCAGGAAATACCACACTCGCTTATCTACCCATTGATTTAAGTGGGTGAGTTCTCCTTGAGACTGGAGGGAAGCACCACACTCTGCCGTTCTCTCTGGATTCATTGATTGCCTTGGTCAGCTCATTCAGGTTTTCTTTCCAGATCTCACATTTGTGGTAAAGTATGACTGATGTGCAGGAGATCTCCTGGGTTCCCTCTACTTTGAGTTTCTGTTCAGCACAGTAAGTTCATCCTCTAACTACAGCTTTAGGTAAAAAAGACAAACTACGGAAAAGGTCAATGAAACACCTCTCCCTTGTAGAGACACATCAACTGCTCCTCTCATTTGCCTGTAAAAAGATTTGGGGTAAAAGAAAAGACAGAGGGTTGTTACCATGGTGATTTTCCCTCGTTAGCACTTTTGAGAAAAAAAAATCAATTTTAAATATTTAAAATCCATTATATATGTCCTGCCTTTTAACTCAGAGGATAATAATAATAATAATAATAACCACCTTCTCATGCATGTAGCCATTTGCTGTTTACAAAGAACTTTGACAAACTTTTTTTTTTCATTTTTTTTACTAAATCATAGCTGTGTACATTAATACTATCATGGGGTACAGTGTGTTGTTTCTATATACAATTTGAAATACTTTCATCCAATTGGTTTACATAGCCTTCATGTCATTTTCTTAGTTGTTGTATTAAGACATTTATATTCTACATTTAGAAAGATTCACATGTACCCTTATAGGATAAATCATAGGCGTGATCCTATAAATCACCCTCTCTCCACCCACCCTTCCCTCTCCTCTCCCTTCTCCCTCCCCTTTCCCCATATTCTTGGGCTAAAATTCAGTTATAGCTTTTCTATGAAAGCTATAAATTAGTTTCATAATAGGGTTGAGTACATTGGATACTTTTTCTTCCATTCTTGAGGTACTTTGCTAAGAAAAATGTTTTCCAGCTCCATCTATGTAAACATGAAGGAGGTAAAGTCTCCATCTTTCTTTAAGGCTGCATAATATTCCATGGTGTACATATATCACAATTTATTGATCCATTCATGGGTCGATGGGCATTTGGGCTTCTTCTATGACCCAGCAATTATGAATTGGGCTGCAATAAACATTCTGGTACAAATATCTTTATTGTAGCGTGATTTTTGGTCTTCTCCATATATACCTAGCAGAGGAATTATGGGATCAAATGGCAGGTCTATTTTTAGTTCTATAAGAGTTCTCCAGGTGACTTTCCAGAAGGGACATATTAGTTTGCAATCCCACCAGCAGTGTAGAAACGTTCCCTTTTCTCCACAACTATGCCAACATCTGTGATTTTGGATTTTGTGATATGGGCTAATCTTACTGGCATTAGTTACTGGTGTTATCTGTTCATAAATTTCTTGAGTTTTAAGGGCCTTTTTACATAAATAAGTATTATGAAAACCACAATAATAAAAATTATTGACATACTTTTTAATAATGGCTTTCTAATAACCTCCCATGAACACTGTTCTGATTTAAGATTTCTTAGAAGGTATGCAAAAATGAATATTTTTAGTTAATGAATCACAATCACAGGCACTGAGATAGATCTTTGTGTGTTCCACTGACATGTGACTTTTTAAATTCAATGAAATAAGTGTATTATTTCCTCTCTATGAAGGCCTTTTAAACTTTGAATCTGTGATAGAATTTAATGAGCCGAGTTTGTCACCCCGTTGTCATCAACAGATTTAATAAGGAAGTCTTTTGTGTGTCTAGATTTGCAGCTATAACTTTGAACAGGTTCTAATCCAAAAAGCTGCAGAAAAGTCCCCCTCTGGTTTAATGACGATGCAATAATTCCTGTTAATTGTCAGCAGTGTTAAACTTCAAACCCATCTAACTATGCATACTTGATATATCTTCATCTAGTTGAAAAGGTTCCACTTCGTTTGAATCGTCAAATCTTGACTGAAATTATTGTCTGTTAAAATCACTACTTAGTAATGAGACAAAGAAAAACACGTAGTTAGCATAACCCCTTTTAAACTCAGATAGGCCTTTAGAAATCTTTACAATCACTACTTTTTTTTTTTTTTAAATCTTTACAAACTCTATACAGAGTAATCAATTACAGCATTTTGGTAGAGAGTAAGTGATAAACTTAGAAATTTACTTTCCTTCACCATCAGTCTTCAGGAGAACTTTCTTCTTCTCTTGCATTTTTCAGTAGTCACCAAGAGCAGTTTTACCATTCTACATGACGAAAACACCATTAGCTCAGACACATATTCTCTGTAATTAAATTCTTACCTCTTATTGGTTTCAATTTGTTTGGCTTACATTTGTGTTACCATGTATGATATAAATTAATATTTTTCCCCTTGGATGCAAAAATGTTTTGTGTAATTTGGCTCCTCTCAGCTTTTTGTTTGTTTTTTTAATTATGCCATTCACCCCAGGCAGTGAACCCATCTCTTCCATAAACTTGCTTACTTACTGCAGGCATACCTAAATCAGCTTCTTCTACTATTTTCAGCAGTGTTAGGAGTATCAGCTCATTCTGGAATTTAGCCTTGATTAAACAAATAGACCTTAATAATTTTATCTTGTAAGTTTTTTTAATTCTAAAATCTGCATTTGTAATATAAAATTAGACATATACTACCCATCACAAATCCACTAAGCATTTGAACTGACATTGAGTCAAGACCATGAAATAAAAAAAGACTGCTTTAGAAAACCTTAATCTGAATCCTATATTTGATTAATATAGTATTATTTTATGCAAATTTGAGGACACTAAGTCACTGCTGGAATAGTAACTTCCAAAGATGACTCTTATTGCCTTTAACTTTTTGCATTTTAGAAAGCATTTAAGAAGGCACCTGTAGACATGATTGGAATTGGTCTGGAAAAGGAAAATAACACAAGCCTTGAAAGGTGAAATCATCATCATCCACACACACAAAAAGTCATAATATGTTGCCAATAGATAAAAGTAATGCTTTGTGAGTTTTTATTTTTAGGTAAAAACCATCTGAGTAAGAGGGAGTTGGCTGTTGGTTTTTCTCACTCTCTCTCTTTTTTTTTTTATAAAAAGCAAACTAGAAATGCTAAGATTATAAATTACAATGTTCTAGAAAAATAAAGATAACATATAACAAGTGAATATTATAGTGAGTACTTTTCTACTGGGTTATTTCTTTCAAATGTTCTATATTCCTACATTTCTCCCTGTGGCTGTTCCCTGGACAGAAGCAGGAGATCTTTGTAAGTTGATGAATATTTAATTTATTTTCAGTTGTATTTTCAGTTCGCTGTAGGGAGAGACAATCTAGAATGTAGGCTAAGGAAGTATCAAGGGAGTTTGAGTAACTATTACATAAACTCAGAGATTGAATGCTCTGTGAATGTGTGAAAACACATCTTTTTCTCTCTATCTGTAGCATCAGTGTTTTCTTCTTGGAAAATATACCTTGAAGTAATATAGTGAAACTATCAACTCCAAGTTTTTTCATGCGCTGTGGGAAATGTATGTTAAATTTGATTTACATTAAACCTCCTCTTTAGGGAATGATGAAAAGACCACATATATTCTGATTGGTGGCCTTGGACATATTAATTTCCCCCAATCTTCTAAAATAACCAGAATATGAAGGCTTAATATATGGGAACAGATACGGCATAAAAGGTTCTGCCTGGTTTTAGTGTAAGGCCTATTTCGTGGGAACACAGGGTGAATACGTTACAGAAATGTCTTTTTATTCCTTTCATTTTTTGTCTCTAAGTTGTGCATAATTGAAATCTCTTGCTTGACTAAGATTTTGTAGAGGAAAACATTGACTAAAGTAGGCAAGAGTTTAAAAATAACAGAAACTTAGGGCGTGGTTCTAAGTTCTGATTTAAGAACTCGGTGTTTGAGTCGTCTCTCTGCAGGGGTACAGGGAATCAAGAACAGGTCAGAATTCAGATGCATTATGGAAAGTCAGAATAAAGTGTCCCCAGGACATGCTGAGCTAGAAGATGTGACGTGTGGAGCTAACACGGCATATGAAAGATAGCCTGATAGAGAGGTAATGAAAAGCGCCTTGCAAGAGTGCTTTGCACAGTTTTCGTACTCAAGATACCATTTTTTATTTAAAAAATAACAAAAGACAGGGTGATGCCTGTGGCTCAAAGGAGTAGGTGGTGGGTTCAAACCCAGCCCTGGCCAAAAACTGCAAAAAAAAAAAAAAAAAAAAGAATACAGAGTGCAATGCTTTACCTTCCATTCCTTTCCAGTTCATAGCATCCCTTCTTTTATTACCATGATTGTCACAGCCAAACACAGCAACCCTGGCAGGAATCAGCCAGAAACCAGCACGATGTGTATGGTGAGGGGTGGATATTTTTGGTTATTTCATTTTTTGACTTGGTACTTAATGTTGCAGGTTCTGTGCTTAATACCATGAGAATTATCTATTTTCATCTTCAGATAATCTAACAAAATCTGTTCTATGATTATTTTCTTTTCAGAGATGGGAAAGTCAAGGTCCTGGGAAGTTAGAAAGAAGTCACAAAAAATCCTAAGTGGAAGGATTTAATTACAACTTAAATTATAATTGGTAATTGATCTAGGAACAGAGTCTGAGTATTCCTGTGTCTTTTGATCTATCCCCAGCACACTCTTTTCTTCTGAAAGCTCACGTTAAAGCAAGTGTGAATACGTGGAGGAGGCACACATGTAAACTACTGTGAGACGCTTTTCCTTAGGCCCTGTATGAGATCTTAGTGTGTAGTGTTTTAATTCAACCACCTGATTCCTATAATGTTTCTATGCACCAACCGAGTGATCTTAAGGAATTTACATAAGATCTTAATGTGCAAATATCCTTATGATAAAAGGATTTTTTTCTTCTGCGTAGATACTCAGTAATGGGATTGCAGGATCAAATGGCAGGTCTAGTTTGAGTTCTTTGAGAATTCTCCATACTTCCTTCCAAAAACATTGCATTAGTTTGCAGTCCCACAAGCAGTGTTAAAAGCATTCCCTTCTCTCCTCATCTATGCCAGCATCTGTAGCTTTGAGACGGTGATGTGAGCCAGTCTCACTGGCATTAGATGATATCTCAGGGTGGTTTTGATTTGCATTTCTCTAAATAATTTGGTATGATGAGCATTTTTTCATATGTTTGCTAGCCATTCCTCTCTAGAGAAGGTTCTGTTCATCTCTCTTGCTCATTGATATATGGCATTGTTGGCTCTTTCTATGTTGCTTAATTTGAGTTCTCTGTAGATCCTAGTTATCAATCTTTTGTCTGTTTCATCATATGCAAATATCCTTTCCTATTCTGATGACTGTCCATTTGCTTTGGTTGCTGTGTCCTTGGCTGTATAGAAGCTATTCAGTTTAATTAACTTCCATTTGTTCATTTTTGCTGCTGTTGAAATTGCCACTGAAGTCGTCTTCATAAAGTCTTTTCCCAGGCTGATCCTTCAAGTGCTTTTCCTCACTTTCTTCAAGACCTAAATGTCTACCAATCCGGGAATGGATTAACAAGCTGTGGTATATGTATACCACGGAATATTATTCAGCCACAGAAAAGATGGAGACTATATATCTTTTGTAGTAACTTGGATGGAGGTGGAAAACATTGTTCTTAGTAGAGCCTCACAAGAATGGAGAAGCAAGAATCTAATGGACTCTAGGACAATTGATGACCTAGTATGTGGGAGTGGGGGCATTGGGGGAGAGGAGAGAGGGAAGGAAGGAGCGGGTTGGGGGGGTCACACTGTTTGGCACACTTCTTGGGGGAGGAACACATTTATAAGAGGGATTCTTCCTGACAAATGCAATTAGTGTAACCTGGATCTTTGTACCGTCAATGAATCCCCAACAATAATAAAAAAAAAAAATCTAAATGTGCACGTTTTAGTTTTCTGATTGTTAAATAGACATCATAGTCTTCCCTTTAAAGTTGGTGTGAGGATTAAATACACATTTATTTTATGTACACATTTACACAAAGCACTTAAGACAGTGCTTTACGTAGAAAACCCTTGCTAAATATTAGATATAAATTCCTTGTTTTCATCTCAATAATTGAATTAAATACAGCATTGTGGTTGTCAGAATTTATTTTTTTCTTATTTCCTGCTATGTCTCGTAAAATCCTTCATTTTGTAGAGTATACCAAATTAGCATATGCCTTCCAACTCTGCATGCTATGCTAGGACTAGAGAGAAGACCACAGTGTGGTCCTGAGCTTAAGAGCTTGGATAAGTGATAAAATGCTTGGAAATAGAATATGGTGGGTGCTGTAACAAAGGAATCAATATAAGACACCATGGTCGTCAGTGTTCATTCTACCAGAAGAAGGTTTACGACAGTTGTAACCATTGGCCTCAGGTTCTAGGGAGACATCCACAAAGTCAAAAGGCTGCATGAAAAACATACCAGGCCCAGGTACGAATGCAACAATATTTGTAGAGACATGAGAGCAAATGACTCTTTATTTTCCGTTTGAGAAGAGGTATAGGATGAATGCAGGGCAGAGATAAAGGAGAATAAAAATACAATACTACAAGAAGCCGGCAATACTGAAATGTGAACAAACTTCTACCCTATAGTAAGAAGTTACAGTGAGTCTTTACACCAGGGAGAGACATGGTGCCCAAAGGTATCTCAGAGCAATAATGGACTGTGACAACATTAATATGAGGGTGGCAAACATGCCAACCTTACAAAAACATATCATCTTCTTGCAATTAAAAATAATTGGATTTCTTCTTATTGGTAAGAGAAAAATGTTATTATTCTTTTTGTCTGTGGATAAAGTTGTGATGCTGTGTGTGCTGCCAGGGATTCTCTGTAGGGAAAGGGACATTAAGAAAAGAATAATTTTGAAACTGACAAAGAACATGACTCCTCCAAGGAGGTGTTACAAAATTCATCATTTGGTTACTCAGAGCCAGTCTGTGCAAGTGATAAATTATTCTATCCTTTCTCGATAGCAAGTTATAATAATAACATTCCAACTTTATTCAGATTCTAAAAATGGGTTCTGGGGATAGGACTGCATACTACTTTCTGTTTGCTAGCCTGTTCTTTATGTCATGATTTTAAAAATAAATATTATTAAAAATAAGATCAAATAGCATAAAATATAAAAGGTAATATATTTGAGGAGAACGAGGTGGCTTGAGGCTAAAGAGTAATAGAGGAACAAAAAATTTTCCAGCTTTTCCTCTCTAGATTGGCTAAAAATGTCTTTTTCTGTTTTGTTTTAGGAATGTGGTGATATCCAGGTTGACACATATTTATTGAGTTATAAAATTGACTGAATAACTTGTTTGTTGCATGAATCTATGAAGAGATTTATATGAATAAATATGAATATATAAAGGATTTTCTACCTATAACATTCACTTTCTTTCTCTCTTCATCACACTCTCCCCATTTCTCTGTCTTTTCCCTATAAAATGCAAAATGTTCTTATTGAGCAGGAAAAGCTTTGCACTCGGAATTTGACCTACCTATGAATCTTGAATCCCTCACTGAATTGGTGTGTGATTTTTGGAAAGTCACTGAAGGTTCCTCGTTTTCTATTTCCTTACATAGAAACTACAGGAAATATTTATCTCTTAGGTTTGCTCTAAATAAGAAATAAAACAGCGTGTTAATATAATTAATTCCCTACCTGAAATATCACAACCATTTAAACATTCATTAACCCTGAATCTTACCTGTGGCTTGCTAAAATATAAAATGTTTGCTATAATTATTCATAATGTGGGTTACCTTGGAAATTCAGAATTAATTTATCTTGAACTTGGTCATTAAAATTAATGGAGGACTCTGTGTGTGCTTAGGTTTTGAAAAAAGGTAATTTTATCACAATGGTCAGATTATATTTTTTGTGATTTCTTGGACTATGAATTTTTTGGACACAAACATCATGTTATCCATCTTTAGATTCTCAAGGTGTAGCACCTCGACCAGACGCATAGTAAGTGCAAAGCATATGTTGCAGGAATTAAAAGAAAATTGACGTAGACTAGAGAGATCATTTGACCTCGTTAAATCATACACCATTTAAGATGTTCAATTTAATGATTGAATTGATTTTAAAAAGATGGTTTATTTTTAAGTATATTCCATCACCACATGAAGTGACTACACTAAGGCTTTCAGTAATGTTTTATGAGAAATTCAACGGAGGTTCATTTGGAAGTGTTTCTTTCTTTTTTTTTTTTTTGCAGTTTTTTGGCTGGGGCTGGGTTTGAACCCCCCACATCCAGCATCTGGGGCCAGCGCCCTACTCCTTTGAGCCACAGGTGCCACCCAGAAGTGTTTCTTTAATCACTGGAGAGCTGTGCTTTTGGATGGTTCTACTTTGTTTTGTTTCATATCGTTTTGATGCAGGAGAGCAGCTCTGCAATCAGCTGTAGCTCAGGTTACATAAGATTCAACCCTGTGTGGAGATCTGAGACCGGCTTTCTGATTCACGGTATAATGAGAAATCAAGATATGATGAAAGAGATTGAACATGACTCATTTCCAGATAAATTTCAGTTGAAAGTTAATTCTAGAAGTTCCAAAAATGTCTCTAGACAGTGGCACAGTAAATGGCTTCCGGCATGAATGTTTTAAAGCAATGTCCAAATTGCTCAGCGGAGTTCAGAGAGTCATCTATAGATAAAAACTGATTTGTCTCACCTCTACGCAACAACATTCAGTATAGTTCAACAAATATTTCTAAATCACTACACTACGTAAATGTGCTAAAGATCTAGCATGTTTTTATTCTCTCACAAATTGATTCTTTTTTTTTTTTTTTTT